>NC_142008.1:101024965-101336418 GCF_049901715.1 Pseudonaja textilis | reverse complement strand
GATTATTATAACTCAATTTGGGACATGGATTTATTTATCAGATCAGATTTCAGGTTTTAATTGTGCTTTGCTAGGATTAGGGCATGATTGCTCATAGTTGCTGTTCCTTTTTTCTGCTGACCTCTCCTATTTCGGGAAAGCAGTGGGTTAAGCAACAAAGCATTACCTAAGAGGTTCTTTGTGTATATATTGTAAAGAAAGTTATTCATTGTAAATCTTTCTTTTCTTGTGTGCATTTACTATGACCTTTTAGAATGATTGCTTCATGTTATTAATGGAATTATATGTTTCCCTCCACCTGAAATATAATGATGGCCAACTCACCTCTAATACTGTTTTCAATTAGTACTGGTATTAGTTATAGTTGCTAAATGAAACTTAATTTTCCAGGGATAATATTTGTTTAATTATTGGGAAGCAACATCATAAGAGCATTTTTGCGTTGCTTGTGAGCTTCTCGGATCCTTCTGGTTGGCTAATTTTAGAATACCAGACTAATCAGATAGTTGGTATAATTTGATTTAAATTTTATAATGTGAGATAACTGGGTTTTTAGTATCAGTACAATCAATGATGCTCTAGTTGGATTCTCAGATTAGACCACACAATTCTGTGGAATGATGCCATACCAGAATTCATGACAAGGTAGCTAAGAGTTTAATTAGGTATTTATAACAGCAACTCTAGACAGCCTAGCTTAGCTTTATAAATATAAACCAGTGGCAGATAATGTTACAAAGCAACTACTGGTCCATCTAGACAAAATAAGAAATAACATCACCAAATACGCAGCTGTTTGGAAAAACGATGTCAGCTAAATTTCTGAATTTTTTGAAGAATGTAAAAACCATAGTGCTTTATAGTTTGTATAGGAAAAATAAAATTTCAGCCACAAATCTTTGAATATGCAGTGATTTTACATGTATTTTTCCATCTACTCTCATTTTTCTTTGTAAATTGAATATTTTACAGTATAGGTTATCTTGAAGAGAAATGACCTCTTTATTCCTGAGTCTAACAGAGAACATCACCAAATATTGTATTCTCAAAAGACAAGGTTCATCATATGCACTGAGAAGCAGAAGTGAAGAATTATACAAAACGGTGAAGTAGAAAATGAAAAAGCCACCCTGAGTGAGATATTTGTTAGATGATTGCATTCAGTCTTCCTTGCTGGTTTCCTAGGGACTTCTGGCTTGGCACTGAGAGAAAAGAAGTATTAAAAATGATCACAATAATATGTATTCATCAAAGGGAAAATGTTGCTAGTGCTTGTGCTGGGACAGCTATTCTCTTACATCACTCTGTTTTTCTTCTTTTATAAACAATGGGAATAAATTCTCCGTCCTTCTTAAATAAGGTATTGAGGGGAGGGGTGATCTCTGCTGGTGATATAAATATGCAGATCTACACACATGAGTTAGGAAGGAAGAATTAAAAAGTTCTAGAATAAAAAAATAGGACAAAAACATAGGAAACAAGTTTACAACAGTTAAAAAGTATTTAAGTGTTGTTTGATTTAATAAAGACAAACAACAGGTATTTAGCTGTACTACACTTTTTTATATTAAATATTTGTAACTTTTTTTCTGCATATCTGTTTCATTCTTTTGTTTGGGGACTTTCTGTTCTTATTCCTGCAATACTTGATACAGTTTTCTTTTTGGACTGCTATTGGCATTTGGGCAATTGTTTACTCCATGATAGTTGCAATACGTTCATTATGGAAAAGCACTGCATGCTTCAGTTAGATTTTTAAAAAATAGAATTGATGTGTAGGAAAATGTAATATTGCACTAACAAAATCTGTGTGTGTGTTTGTGTGTGTGTGTGTGTGTGTGTGAGAGAGAGAGAGAGAGAGAGAGAGAGAGAGAGAGAGAGAATGATTTCCAGTTCCCCAAGACAGATGAATAACAACTAAGATCTATCTGCCTATGTGATGGTCTGTCTGTCTATTTTCCTCAAATATTTTTTAGATTTTGAAAATTAAGTGCTTAATGAAGTTCTGCACACATATTTTTATTTTTTTGCATTACATATGGCTGGCAGAGATTGTCTTGGTAAAAGGTGAAAAGCCTCGTGGTGTGTGTCTGTCCATCTAAAACTAAGGCCTCAGAGTGGGATGAAGGGGATATGCAGTATCTACTTTCCTTGTATTGTGACACTCTCCTTTGATTTGATCCAAAAGGCGAGATGTGCAAGGAGAAGCGTGTGGATGGATAAAAGGGCTCCAATGGTTTCCCATCCACTCATGTATACATAAATAACTTTTCTGACGTTGTCTAAAAGGACATGAGGTGGAGTGTAGACTGAGGGACCGAGTAGGCTTAAGTCTATAAATAAAACAGGGCTATTTTAAAACTCTGGCTTTGAAATAACATGCTGGTAAATACAGGCCTTGCTCTTGACCTGCCTAGAAATATCCAAATGGCTGGAGGGATAAGCATGCTCTGATCTATTCCTGTAATACGTGGGATAGGGGGAATGAGGAAAGTAATCTTGGGATACATAGGGAGAAGTTATAAACAGATAGTCCTCAACTTAAAACCATTCATTTAACAATCATTCGAAGTTACAACAGAAACACTAAAAAATGTGCCTTACAATTAGTCTTCATACTACGACCATCACAGCATCCCCCAAGTCACATGATCAGATTTTGAATTCTTGGTATACATGTATTTATGATGGTTGCATCATCCCAGGCTCATGTAATTACCCTTTGGGATCTTTCCAGCTGTGTTCTAACAAGTCAATGGGGGGAAAATCAATGGGGGAAGCTGGATTCACTTAACAACTGCATGATTCTCTTAACAATCAGATAAAATAGATCATAAAATCAGTATCCTTGTTTAGCAACAGAAGTTACGGTCATAAATTGAGAACTACTTATACCAAGTCAGACTATTGCAAATGCGGGTAGTTTTTGATTTATGACAGCAATTGAGCCCCAAATGTTGCTAAACAAGACAGTTGTTAAGTGAATTTTGCCTCATTTTACGACTTTTCTTGCCACAGTTATTAAGTGAATTACTACAGTTGCTAAATTAACAACACAGTTGTTAAATTAATCTGGCTTTATTGACTTTGCTTATCAGTAGTTCATAAAAGGTAATCACATGAACCTGGGACATTGCAACCATCATAAATACAGCCCAGTTGCCAAGCATCCAAATTTTGATCAAATGACCTTGGGGATGTTGCAATGATTATGTGAAAAATGATCATAAGTTTCAGGGCCATTCTAATTTTGAACAATCACTAAACAAATGCTTATAAGTTGAGGACTTTCTGTACTTAGCATAGTGTTGGTTATATTGGGTTGGACAACTTATGGACTATGGACTGTATATGCATCCTTCTGCCCATTTACTTAATATAGCCCATTAATAGTGATTCTCCAGTACTTTATATATAGAGGACTAATACTAGGCCTATCTATCTATCTGTGATATAGGGAATTAAACATAGATCTTTAAGTAGGCAAAAAATATGATTTGCCACTGAATTGCCATATGTGGCTAGTTTTCTGGATCAGATTGGTGGTATTGGGACTGAGAGAAGTTAGAAATTTCTCTGTCTTTAATTATGCTGTCTTACCTCATTTTAATTCTCCATCTGGAAAATGGAATTGTAGTGACCTATTTTGCAAAGCCACTTTGCATCTGAAAATGATCCAGCAATCCACTACTGCATACAATAAGCACATTTAGGCAGTTCTACTATTCTGCTCTAATGATGGTGGTACGGAGGAACTTAACGTAAAATGCATAAGCAGGGAAAGATTCTTGCAGATACCTGTAGCCCAATGTTTTGCAGTGAGGGAACCAAAGAGGAATCAGAGTACAATAAATACAGATAGCTCAGTATATTTAACTGTATTTGTAATGGGTGACAGGAGAAGTTGTTTGTCTGTTTTGTTTCTGCCATAAGTGACTCTGGGCAGCATACAAATATTAAAAGACAAAACCACTACATGTAGTCCCTGGCACCAAAGGATAAAATATTAACTCAATTCCCCAAAAACATATGCTAATTTACCCTCCTGCAAGCAGAGCTAATCTACCCTCCTGTCATCCCTGCTAAGCAAACCAGACCAGAAAATCACCTCCATAAGAAGACCTAGAACTACTTTGATTGAAACTAGCTATAATAACAGCATCTTATAAATCTGATGGTGCTCTGGCTCCTGCCCTGTCTTATATTTCAGTGCATTAGGGGTGGTATCTGCCTGAGCAGCTTCTGAATATTGTAATATTGCAAGTGGCTTAAAAATGTTTCTGGGCTCTTTGCCTGGGTAACAATTCTTGCATATTTCTATCAAGATAATTTTCCTTATTCTGATCCAAATGTCTGAGAAAACAACCAGGTCTCAGTGCATTGCAAAAGATTAATGGGGTTGGGGGTCATTTGAATCTCAGGCTTGGGGATGTTGTTTTATGAGCAAGTACAGCCCCTTAGAAGACCCAACTCTGAGATTTAATAAGATGACATTGTTTGGTAAAAGGGCTGTTTTTGCTAGATCTGGTGGGGCAAGCAGAGACAATGGAAGAAAGGCAATTCTGCAAATAGACTGGCCCTATGCCATGTAGGCTTTATCGGTTTAAATTCAATGAGAAAGAATTCTACCAAGTTTAGAATACCAACTTTACCCCCCCCCCCAAAAAAAAGTCTATGTGAAGAGAAGCAGATATTGGGGGGGGGGGCAACAAATTGTTCTGGCTCTGATTGCAGTCTATGGTTCTACCTCTCAAATCTCCAGTGTCAATCCCTATTCTATGGTGTAGGATAGGCAGGTCCAAAAAGTAGGTGAAGCTCGAGGAAGAACTATTTTTAAAAGACCTCGGAAAAGATCAACAGCTTGAACCTGTTTAAACTGCAGGCCTCAGATCTATTGCCGTGTGATCTGATCCTAAGGAGAAACAACTTTATTTCTTTTTATAATTTCAATGTCATAAGGAAATATGTACATAAATAATGTTACTTTATTGTCAATATTAGATTAACCCTACCTCTAATTCAGAATTGTTGGTGCTAAATCACTTTATTTTTTTCTTGCTTTTATTATTTTTATAAATAACTCAAGGCACCAAACTTATCTGATACTTCTTCCTTCCTCTTTATTTTACTCACAACAACAGTCCTGAGAGGTAGGCTGGGTTGAGAGTGTATGACTAACCCCAGATCACTCAGCTGGGACCAGAACTCACATTCTCCTATTTTCTAACCTGATGCCTTAAATACTAGACCAAACTGACTGTTTATTAGAGCCCATAAGCCAAATAGTTCCCTTATTTAGTCTGGTAAGTGTGCAAATCTATATGGTTATGAAGTTGAGGAATACTGCATTTACTTGTATGGAAATATTAATATAAGTTTGTTCTGACCAAGGCTTCTGAGACCGTAATTACATACACACTTATTTTAAAAACAAGTCTTGGTTTATTGCAATGCTGGGAATTATTTTCATTCCTAGCCGGTAATGAATCTCAAACAGTCCCTCAAGATAAGCACCCACCTTTCTCTCTTGCGAAGTGCTGCCAATAACAGAAGTGTCAAATAAACTAGAACAAAAACCAACCGAAGTACAAAGAGTTTGAAAAATGAATCTAAACCAAACGAATGACTTTGCTTCCTGCAAAGGTTTCATCATCTTTGCCTGTCCTTTATACTTATGGGAGAGGCAATCACCTCCCAGCCTTACTCCTGAGTTGGTCCTTTTGTTTCAGCTGCTCTCGCCTTCTAGCAGCTCTGCGCACACGCGCACTGGGAACAGGCTCCCCTGGGTCCTCTGCCTCACTGCTGCCAGACTCCGAAGGCAGCACTCCCAGATGGTCCTAGCCCCATCTCTGCATTGGACACAGGACCCTCATCCAAGTCCTCTCCAGATTCCTGGGCTGATCTTCCCCACTGTCCAATTCTGCTGCAGTCTGCACAGACTGCCAGTGAATCACAACAAAGTTATTATTTTGTTGCAAAAGTTTGTTCATTGCCATCCCTTTATTCTAAGTATGTTCAGTAAAACCTTCAGTTATTTCACAAATTATCTTGAAATATTGCATTCAGGAGGTGAGGAATAGAGAAAGCTTAATTAATTTTAAAGTGTTTTGTGCTGCACAGTTCATTCTTGCATGTTCTTTAAAAAATATATCTCATCTTTTGTGAGACTGTTGCAGGATTTAGCAGAAATGAAGTAACTGTGATCCTCCAGATCAGTGGTAGAATTCTACCAGTTTGGCCCGGCTCTGGCATACCAGTAGCGCCAAAGATCAGCTGGCAGAGAACTTGTTTGCTCTGAGTCTCTCTGACGCTCTGCAGTTGGGCCCACCTGCCCACCCCTTCTTCTAGATCCTTTTTAACCTCTCAGCTGTTTGGCACAGCAGAGAGGGTTGCTGTGCTAAACAGCTGAGAGGCGCAGTAGCTTAGTTTTTACTGTTTTGATGCGTGCGCAAAGTGTGCATTTGGTGCACTTGTTTGAATCGCGCAACCCCCTCTGCATTTGAATGCCACCACTGCTCCAGATGATGCTGAATTCCAAGTCATGTTGTCCCCAGCTAGTATGGTTAATGGCGAGGTATCATGGGAGTTGTTAATAGATATTCCTGCTTTTGTGGAAGGGATGCTAGAGATATAAAAAGTGTGTGTGTGTGTGTGTGTGTGTGTGTGTGTGTGTTTGTGTTTAGTGTGATGATAGGAACAATTTTTTTCTGATGCCTTATAACTGTCTCCAATCCGGGGTGCCTTCAAAATGAATCTCAGCTTTCAGTAATCCCTAGACAGTTTTGCCATTGCTAAGAATCTTGGAGGTTGGCCCATATACTTGTAGAACACCTAAATTGATTGCAAATATAAGAGCAGATATATAGAATCAGCAATTCACACCATTTCAGCAATTTCACTGAATTTAGATAACCATCTCCATGTTTGTCTATTCTTCAGCTAATAAAGCGTTTTGTCAGAATTAGCAAAGTTTGATGAATGTTGTTGTTCACATCAAATAAAATACAAAATTCATCTGAGTCTTCTAGATAACTCTTTAGGAACAGTGATAATAAACAGTACATGCAGGAATGGGATTCTACCAGTTCAGGCGAACCGGTAGCCCCGAGGTTCAGCTCTTGGGCCCACCCACCCACCTCAGCTCTAGTCTGCTTTATATCCTGGTTTTCATGTTCAACTGATTTGCATGGCATAGTGGAGTGCCGCATGCTAGCTGTTTAACACACAGAGATTGCTGGAGAAGGTCAGTAGCAAATGCTCCGTGCGCGCAAAGCTCACACTCACCGAACCAGTTGTTAACACCGGTTGAATTGCACCCCTGAATACATGTTAATACACATAGAATATATAATTTATTCAAGAAACAGACATTTTGCTTTTAACCGTATAATTGTAGTTAGGGTTGGTTGTTGTCGTTTTTTTTCTTCTTTTTTCTTTTTAGCAGATTGTATTCAGCTTAGCTTTTGTGCAAATATGGAGTTAAGATTATAGCCTTTGGCATTTTACTGCTGGTGTTTCAATGATCTCTGTGCTTGAAAAAGTGTTTTAACCAGCTAGGCAATGTCTGTAGGTGGACTCTGGCATCCAGAACACAGAAAGGGTCATTCCCTTCCCTTTTGTTCTTGTATCGCCTTCCTTTTCTCGGTTGGCAAACGGCATAGCCTTTCCCTCAGGGAATCTTTTTCCGCTGATCCCAGGTCGAAATCCAGCTTCTGATAGGCAGGCAGCTCCTCTTCCCTGAACCCTCCCTGCTTGGAGAAAGCTCAGCTGAGTTTATTTATAGCTGGTTCCTCCCTGACATTCTATTTCAGGTCACCCCCAGCAGAAGCCATATCATTTGGTGACTGGGTTGGGAAACAATTGTGTGACTGGAGCAGACTCTTGCATGTTACAAAAATGGGCCCCTTGTAGGAACGGCAAGGGGCTGCTGCTCTATTTTTCAGGAACCTTCAAAATAAATCTATCACTCTAAGGATGTTCTGTTTTTTTAGAAACTTCTCCTGAGTTCTAAGAAGACGTTGCTAAATCTGTCCTTTTCAGAGTAAAATAAATCATGGCTAAGATATAAGTCATTTCCTCCTTTTCCATTATCTTTTGCCTCTGCCTGTTCCTGTGTCTTGCAAGTCCTGTCCCTTCCAATCTGGTGTGGGTGAAACAGTTTTCACCTCTGCTGCTATCTTATTTTCATCTGCAAGTATTTTTGTTTTCTCTCCTGACAGCTTTGATTTAGTCTTGGGAGATATCCTCGCCAGGGAACCACACCATTGCTGTGAAACAATTTAACTTTTTCAAAGATAGCCTTCTCCAAAAAGGATGGATGCCTGCATGCTTGCAGCTGTTTTAGGAGAATGTTGGATGGTTTGAGTTGACAGTCTCTAGCATAACAAGAGACACCCCTTTAGTTGGGCAACGGATTGTCATCAAGGCAAACTGAAGTGGAATAAAACAGAGCATAATCGTTCTCTGGCATGCTTCTTGTATCCTCAGTGTGGGGACTGCCAGAGATGTTGCAGACAATTTACGAAACTGAATCATGTTTCTCTTCAGATGGAGTTTCTGGACGTGAGCCATCATTGGAACTCCTGTCACGGGCACAGATCCACGCCATACCTGTGCCAGGTAAGCAGAGCTGTGAAATCTGTCTTTAACTTTAAAATAATCAAATATGTAGCTAGATTTAATCTGAGTGGCTGGGGTGTTTAGCACGTAGAAGGATGTCCATAAACAGTGGAATCTGAATTTGCAGCAAAGGGACATGGCATTTTATAAAATCAGGCCCATATGAGACAGATGGTAGATCAAATGTGCAAATATTGCTTGTCCCTTGAAATAATATATAGAATTCTTCGATGTTGCTATTCTTGGTTATATGTTTTCATGTTTGCTTGTTGAAAGTAATTAAAGATTGTGCTAATGATTTGACTTGAATGAAGCCTGAGCCAAGAATTTAGTCACAAAATGTAGGCAACAAAAACATTCCTAGTAATAGGAAGTGTTATGACTTTTCAACATTGAAAAACTGCAGAAGCCTCTTGTCTCACTAGAAAATTAAGTACTGACTTTCTTAGCAAAGTTGAGGCCCAGCATATTTTTTTAAAAAAGTCCATTAGTAGAATTGTGTCTTACAATGTTCCACCTCACCATTTGTTTTCAGTGTTTTGCTCATTATTGAAACACCTGAATAAAAAAAAATATCTTCATTTGTGTAGGCTCTTCATTATTATTACACATAGTTATATTAATGTTATATATTCCATGGACAAGCATTATGGTTAAGTACCAAATGTTGAAAATTAGTATGCCATGCTCAATAAACAGAATTTGAGATTGCCCTCCATTTTTTAAATTAAATAGAAGTGGAAATTACTTTGCTGATGCTAGTTAAATGTAGAGGTGATTTAAATATCTTCTGGTTAATTCATTCCTTAGATTGAAATTTGCAGGATATATACATTTGATCCCACGTTGATTCCAGTGTTTTTCACATAAGGCTTGATAAGAAGGTACATTTGGATTCAAAATGAAAAAACACCTGAGTCCCATTTAGAACCTTATTTTGGTTCCTCCTATCTTTTCCTCATAAGTTGTATTTTGTCAACTATAAAATTACTTGTACAAACATGATCTTTTACAAACATTAGTTAATCTGCATTCATTATTTATTTTGAATATTGTCCTATCCTTTTAATACATTCATACTGCTAACAGATTGAATTCATTTGTTTGAGGAAAAGAACTTTCCACATTTCCTCCCAGCTGTCCTGCAGCAAGCTGAAAACTATTTGAAATAAATTTGGTGTAGTGAAAAAGATACAAATCCATTTTGTACTGCAAAACTTGGGATGTTTAAACTCCAGCACAGACTGGACTTGGACTAAATTTTATTCTGTGAAGTAATTAGCCCTTGTTTAATCCATTTAAATTTATGCTGCTTTGAGCCCCAAATATCCTAGAGTACTTAGCACTAAAGTACTTTCTAAAGCAGTGGTCGCCAACTGGTAGGCCGCAGCCCACTGGTGGGCCATGAGAAAATTTTGGTGGACGCAGAGAAATCTTACCCCCAGAGCACCCCCACAAAGCAATTAATCCAGGCTGCATAGAAACACAAGGCTACGCTGCCCACATGGTCCGCGGGAACCCTCCCTGCCCATTCACTCCTTACCTGGTAAACTTGCCTGCTAAATTGCTATTTTTCCTTTTTCCAACAATCATCTGTTCTGATGTGCCGGGAGATTTAAATTAGCTAGGAAGCAGGAAATGGTTGGATTTCTTGCTTTCTAGCTAGTCTTTATATCTTTGGCTCAGCAGAGCTGAACCTCCCTTAGGACTGAAGGTTTGCTTGCAAGCAAATTCAGTGCAGACTCACGGCAAGCAAATTTGAGAGACTGAGCTAGCCGATGGCAGATAGATAGATCACTGAATGATTCTGTGAGCAACTCAATCTGCCTGCTTTGCCTGATTTTGGGTAAAAGTTTCTCTTTTTTATAAAAAATTCAATAGTTACATGCATGGTGTGTTGTGAGTTAATTTTGTGAGTTAGCTTGCAAGCAAATTTTATGTGACAGACTAAGCTAGGCAGTGACAGATGGATAGATCTCTGAATGAATCTGTGATTCTGTGAGCAACTCAATCTGCCTGCTTTGCCTGATTTTGGGTAAAAGTTGCTCTTTTTTAAAATAAAAAATTCAATATTTATATAAATATTTATAATATTTAAATACAAGCCATGCCCAGCCAGTCACATGACCACCAAGCCATACCCACAAATTAGGCCACGCCCACAGAACTGATTAGTGGTCCCTGGGATTTAAAATTATGAGTTTGGTGGTCCCTGAGGTCCAAAAGGTTGGCGACTCCTGTTCTAAAGCACCATTGTTGGGAAGACCCATGAGCAATTCTGTAGTTGCCTGCTTTTAAACATAGGAAATGCACATGACAGGCAGAAGACAAGGAAGAAGCTTTTCTAAACTTTTTATATGAATTTCGATCTATTTATTCTTCAAATACTTTCTGTGTCAACAAATGTTCTCCAAGTATAGTGGATTTGTACATTAGTAAATGCTTGCTTGCTTATTTATTTATCGGATGCCATTAAGAGCCAAAGCCCTTTTAAAACTGACTTCATTGATAAACAACAATCATCATCAATGCAACCCAACAATAATAAATATTTAACCAAGAGAGTTCTAATATTTAAAACATAACTGACCCAATGAAGAAAGTGATCAAAAATAATAGATCTTCAGTGCTTTCCTCTTTGGGGAGATACTGTAGAAAAAGAGTGTCTTCCTTAAATTCCCTATTCAACCACTTTTAGTGGAGAAAGAAAGAAGTGGGCAAGAAATATTTATAGTTCAAAATTATTTGAAGTTTTACAATTTCAAGCCTTTATATTAGAGTTAGAAATGGGGTGTTGGTGTCATGTGATCTAGATATCTACTTAGTACTAATTGGGTAGCTCCAACTCATCTTTCAAGGCAAAGTTACATGAAATACAAAATGGTAAACCTATTCATTTTGCATAGATAATTGAGATAATGTGTTCCATTGACAAGTCTACTCTAAAGCACTAGCTTTTACAGTTATTATAGATTTCAAAGAACCTCCACATTGGAATAGTGCAATCCTGTCTAATCAATCTATCAATCGTTTGATTGATTTTGTCTAAGGTTAGTTGTTAACATTCAGACGTAGAAGGGTTTTTTTTTTCCTTGAGAGGAAGTTCAATTAATTGACCTTTTAATTTTTTGCCAAATTGCCATTCTGTATGATTTCTGAAGTAAAATTGGGGAATTGACATCTGCTAGAGATCCTTTAGATGCAATTTGTTAGGATGGAATATTGACTGAGAATACTCATGGATTTTTCCTAGCTCAGTCACACCTATTATTGGAGTTAAAAGAAAATACCCTTACTCTTGGGCAATTGTGTACACATTGTAGTGATTTCTTACATGGTTGTACAATAAAGAATAGTAAGGTACAGTATTTAAGGTACTGAACTATATTAGGCAAGTTCCATCACAGAACTTGTAGTGATTTTGAGCAAATCCTTGTTTTTCAGCAAGCCTAATCCCCAAGAAGATGATATGGGAAAAAAATGAATATATTACACGCTGTCTTGAAATTTTGAAGGAAAGATGGATATAAATCTAACAATAACATAAATATATATGCATAGGTGTTCAAAGATGTTGTGCATATATTTGCGTCTACACTTTATATTCTGGAATGTACTGATGTAAAATTAATTTTGTTGCAGCCATCATGATCTACATGATCAAGTTCGACAATGGAAAAAATTGCCCAGGATGCTTATATAATAATCTTCCTTGGTGATTTCAGGATTGGTCTACACACATGGCAAAATGCAGTGGGAATGAGACAGTAGAATGGACTGTGCCACTTCAGAGTACAGGTGGGAGTTCACATTTCTGAATGCATTTTAAAATTAAATGCAAAACCCAAGCTTTCCTTTCAATTAGGAAACTTAACAGAACAAGAAATAGGATGGCCAAGAATTTCCCTATGTGATAATTTCTTACTTGTAAGATTTATTCTGTGTAGTGTAGCATCCAAAAATGTAACCTCCACCTGCAGTCTGAAATAATAAAATCAGAGGAAATACAATTCTTCAGTATGATGGCACTCAATGTGAACTAGACTAAAGTCTTGAAATTCATATTGATCTGACAGAATAAGAAATACAGTACAAACTGAACACTTCAAAGAGGGAATCACAGGTAATCTAGGTTTCTAGGAGTTTGACATGACATCCCAGAGAAAGGGATGAAGTTGAAGCATTTAATAGTAAACATTGTTAGTTTATTGTTTTTCATATAGCATTGCTCTGGTCCAAATCAGAACGAGTTCTGAGTTGGTTAAATATAATCAGTGGCACTTTTGTTTGACAATTTATTGTTTTAAAAATTGAAAGGAAAAAAATAGGTGAGTGGAATGCTTCATTGTTTGTCCAGCATAGCTGGTAATTTTCAAGGAAAGTCTTATCATGGTTATGATAGATCAAGAATGTTCTTTCATGGGATCTCCCCATTGATGTATGGGCAACTTTGGGCAATGTGATGTAGTTGGAGTATCTGTTGTATGCAGTGTTGTGGAGACAGACATGGCCATTGTGGTACTATGGTATTACGATTGCCTAGAATAGGAAAGAGTTAAATGGGGTAAATAAACAGCCAAGAAGAAAGGTCAAGTTTTGGTTTTGGCTTGCTTTAGTTTAGCTTAGTTAGAAGACTAAACAGGATATATTGGTGGTTTCATTGAAACAGTTGGCGGGCTGTAGTGGAAGAAGGTAGGATGCCTAGCTCATTGAAGACAGAATGAAAATAACAGAGAGCTTTACCCAACCTGAATAAGAAAAGTTCACTAATTTCCTCTCCTAAGGGATAATATGGCGTAGTTCATCTGCTATTGAGATATTGACCACTTTGCTGCTCCCTTTCTTTGCCTGGGTTCCTGATTCTCACAGCTAACCTGATGCTGGAGTCCTCTGGGCTACAAGATTTCAAATTGTATGTCTTAGATCTAGGACTGAAATGAGGTCAGAATGCCATGGGCTTATCCCAGATGATCTCAGACCCAAACATATGCTACATATAGGTTTCACTTTGGAGCAAATAATACATTCTATGGAAATGGAATACACTATGACCAGTTTTTTTGCCCCGATCATATCACTTTTTAGTCTTTATCAGAATTGTTGATTTTCTTGCCCTCTGCAGGGATGGTTATGATATCCATGTTTGGTAAAGCTTGTATAAGTCAATGCACTTATTTTGTCTGTATTCTCAGTCAGAGGCCATGTTTAAGATTACCTGCATCCTCTTAAGAGAGAAGAAATGTTATTTCTGCAGATACTATGATATGGATAGAATTGTGAATAGAATTGCTCATATTTACTCTGGGTTGGATGCTACTTGGGCACAGTGTAACCAGATGATTAGGGCAATATCCCACAAAACCAAGGGAATGCATTTGAAATTGTGGGGTCTGTGGAAGTAGATAAGGCTCTCTGTAGAACACTACTTGGCTATAGCCAGCAATGTGTTTGGCTGGATTTATGAGATGATTTTAAAAAATTATATTGCATAGCTTAAAATAATAGAAACAATGAGGAATAAAGCAGAATGAAAAAGAGAACACAAATAAAAAAATATGAAGGAAAATTTGGTGACAGTTTTCCCCTCCATTCTTTTTCTCAAACTATTAATCATTACTTAAATATCTATGCTATGCTTTTAATATGCAATATTAATCACTGGAAATTTTTGCTTATATCTGTTTAAATAATTTCATCTGTTATTTTTAATTAGTTTATTGACTCTTTTTCTAGAAGCCATATGCCAGATGTCTGAACCGCTTTGCTGTGTAACATGGTATCTGGGAGATATCCTACTTAAATTTGGTTAAACTTGTATTATGACTATATACTGTCATGTTTTGTTTTATCATGTAGCACTATTTACCAGCATTGGTCTCTCAGTCTTGTTACAGTGAATGTTTCACTTTTCCTTGGGAGGTGATTAATGTCCCTTTGGTGGAGTGGAGATGTCAGACTTTTTAAAGGAAATCGATTATTTCTGAATATATCAAAATGCAGTTGTTTTGGACTCTAACCTTCTGGTTTTGGAGAGATGTTAAGAGAAGATGATAGGGCTACAGTTACAGAGGATCCTAAGTAAAATAGATCTCTTCCACATAAATTTAGAACTGGATTTGGTTCCAAGAACTGCATTGATTGCTATTGTAGATGACCTACATTGGGTCCAGGATGGACAGAGTGCACCGTTCCTGGCCCTATTAGATTTTTCACCAGTGTTTCATACCATAATCTATAGTGTTCTTCCAGATCATTGCAATGACTGGGATTAGGGAGCCACACTTTATGAAGTTCTATTCAAGCAGCAGATTTGTGAGCACCTAAAAATGAACATAGGTGATCAATAGAAGCCAACATAGGTTTGTTAAGAACAAATCATACCAGACAAATCTTATAGCTTTATATGATAAAGTGACTAAATTAGCAGACTAAGTAATTGTTGTGGATAAAATATAATTAGATTTTAGTAAGGCATTTGAGAAGTAGACCACAACGTACTTTTTGGTAACTTAAAATAATGCAGGATAGATAGTTACACTACCACATGAATCTGCATTTCGCTAACAAACCAGGCGTAGCATGTAGTCGTCAATAGAACTACATCTGCATGAAGGGAAGCATGCAGTGAAGCACCTCAAGGTTTTGTCTTGAGCCCAATGCTCTTCAACATTTTCACAAATGACCTAGATGAGATGATTGAAGACGTGCTCATCGAGTTTGCAGATGACACAAAAGCTGCGGGGTGGGATTGCTATCACAGGATATGCTTTATATCTTTAGGAAGACATAGACAGATTTGAGCATTGGGCCTTACCCATCAAGATGCAAATTCAAGGTGAGAAAAGTAAAGGCCTGCATTTAGGCAGAAAAACAAGATGTCCAGATACAGGATAGGCAGTATCTGGTTCAACAGTATTGCCTCTGAGAGGGATCTAGGTTCTGATGTATCACATCTTAGGGTTGAGTGAACAAATATGCTGCAGCTACAGAAAAAGCTAACATAGTCCTGCGTCATAGAAGGATAGCATCAAGATCATGGGAAATGACAGTATCATTCTACACCACACTGGTGAAACCACATTTGGAACACTGTGTCCAGTTCTAGTCACCACAATGTGAAAAGTCTGAGGCCCTAGAAAGAATGCAGAGAAGAGCAACAAAGACGATAAAAGATCTGGAGACTAAATCCCATGAAGAATGACTAAAAGAAACTTAAGCATGTTTAGTTTAATGAAGAGAAGATTGAGGGAAGACATGATAACAGTCTTCAAATACTTGAATGGCTACCAGAGGGAAGCGGGCATCAGTTTATTTTCCATAGCACCTGAGAATAGAACAAAAAGCAATGGGTAGAAGCTCATCAGAGGAAGATCAACCTGGAAATAAGGAGGACTTTCCTGACATTAAGAACTATTAAGCAGTGGAATAGCTTGCTTCCTGAAGTTGTGGGTACTCAGTCACTGGAGGTTTTCAAGAAAAGATTGGGCAACTGTTTACATGTTGGTATAACGACTCAAGGTAGGGATTGGACTAGAAGAAAGTCCTATGATTCTATTTCTTCCAGAGTTGTGCTTGCAATCGGTAGTTTAGGAGCAGGAGGAGTTGAGCCCATGATTGCTCTAGGGCTCATCTCTCTCCCACATGTTACTTAAAAACTTCATGAAACCTCTTGTTGAGATCACCTGGGATGAGGTATCATTGGTACAATACATGGATATGTCAGGCTGAACTGCAGAATTAGAATAGAGCTGGAAGGGACCTTGGAGATCTTCTAGTCCACCTCCCTGCTCAAGCAGAAGATCGTATACCATTTCAGACAAGTGGCCGTCCAGTATCTTCTTAAAAACCTCCAGTGATGAAGCACCCCCAACTTCTGATGGCAAGCTGTTCAACTGATTAATTGTTCTCATTGTTGGGAGTTTATTGTTAATTCCAAGTCACTTCTCTCCTTGATTATTTCCATCCATTGTTTCTTCTCCTGCCTCGTGCTTTGGAAAATAAGCTGCCCTCCTCTTCATTGTAGCCTCTCAAATGCTACAATACTGCCATCATGTCCTTCCTAATCCTACTTTTCTGTAGACTAGCCAAACTCTTTAATTATTTTAAAGAGATTAAATTAAGAGACTAAAACGTATGAAGAACGGTTGCAGTATTGGGTTTAGCTAGTCTAGAGAAAAGAAGGACAAGGAGAGAAGCAACCTGGAATTAAGGGGAAACTTCCTAACAGTGAGGACAGTTAACCAGTGGAACAGCTTGCCACCAGAAGTTGTGGGTGCTTCATCATTGATGGTTTTTAAGAGGACACTAAGCAGTCACTTGTCTGGAATGGCAAAGGATCTCATGCAGGGAGTTGGACTTGAAGAGGTTCTTACTTTGTGTCTGGAAGCTTAGAAGAAACAAATCAATCTTAAATTGAATCCCAGTAAGATGGAGGTGCTTTTAAGAGGAAAATAATCTGTTTCTCATCCACGCTGCCTTGAGAGTCCAGGAATGGGTTAAGCTCCTCCTTCTGACATCATAGAGCTGAGTCTGCCACTATAAAAAAGCCAGCTCCTGGCTGGCCCGCCCATCTTTTGGTTCAGCTTTTGTCTGAGAGCATAGTCTCTGGAAGAAGTGCTTATAAAAAGCTGAAAGAAAGTTTGAACATCACAGGAGACAGCAAATACTTGTAAAATCAGCTCCCAGGGATCCGGTGGAGCTGTGTCTTCAGGAGAGCGGGGATCAGCTCTCCTGCAGCACTGAGGCTTCAGTGCTGCCTTGCAAAGGGCTACAGACCCAGGGAGTGTTGCAGGAGTCTCCCACGCAGCCCTGATGTGGCTTGTTGGTACCGCCACCAGCCAATATGCTTCACAGCTGACTCCAGAGCCTCATTTTCACCACTTCTCAGCTGTTGCGCTGTTATTCAATTGCTCGGGGCCTGGTAAGTGCGAAGGAAGTGACAAGGCCGTCCCACAGCCACTCCATGTGGTGGGTGGCCATTTTGTTTTAGCGGGGCGGCCATTTTGTTTCAGAGAGAAAACTTCCCCAGGGCCTCACAGTTTTGTAACTTGCTTGGCCCAAAGCAACAGGTAGCACCCCAGAGGGGGAAACTCACAGCACCCTGGATGTCTGCTCTGTTCACAATATGGAGAGCGAAGCACCCCAGCCGTGGCCCAATGGATTGGAAGACAGCCAAGACTCTCAAGCCTCTTTGAGGAAGAAGAAAAGACAAAGAGGCCTTTCTGCTCACAGAGAGGCTGCTGCAAAAATCAAAGCTAAGGCTCCCAGAAAGACTTCAAAATTGGAGCTTAGGGCTGAGAAGAGAAGGCATGCTACACTTCAGAAGCAGTTTGCAAAGACTTTGGCACAGATGCAGGCCCAGATTCAACAGGTTTCTCATTCTGGGGAGGTGCATGTTAGCCTTGAAGTTTCTTCCAAAGGGGGTGAATCTGCTCCCAGTCACATATTAGCTTGGTCCCCAGAGAGAGTGGAGGAAGAACAGTTTTCCCAGGACCTAAGCAGATTAGGGCCTTCCTCTAGACAGGCTACCTGGGGGCCTGGCCGTTCCTTCCCCCGTGGTCAGGGGTTCAAGGGGGGCATAGGCCTAGGCCTGAAGCAACCTACACCCCCACAGCTGCAGCCTACGTCCTGAGGAGAATAAGCCTGAGTATCTTAGGGAAATGGTCTCTGTAGCCATAAGGCAGGCCCTAGCAGAAGGATTTAAACAATTCCTTCACTCACAAGAGCGAGGCTTGCCCTTGTTACACCAAGGTTTTCCCTAGGGGGTACCCCTTTCTCAGAAGAATGTTTCCAAACAGCAGTTCTATTTCCAGCCCTCCCATTCAGAGTGGGGGGAGGAAGAAGAGGAAGACTCTTTCAAGGCTTCTGACCATAGTCGCTCTAGTAATTCTGAGGAAGAGGAAGGGGAACTCATTGACCCCAATATGTCTGAGGAAGAGGACTTCAGAGTTGATCAGCCTTCCTCAGCAAGGGTTTTTAGGCCTTCCTTATTCAAGGCTGTGTTACACAAGGCTTTGGTCACTGCACAGCCAAGCCCTGAGGAGGTGGCCCCAGAACCACAGGCAACCACATCTGGCCACATTGATTTGTTCTCCAAGCCAGTGGTGTATACGGAGGTTCTCCCCTCCACACTAATTTTCCTTGATTTAGTGAAGGAACAGTGCACCTCTTCAGGGGCAGGGCCTTGCCCATCTGCTCATGACAAATGATTCTATAACGTGGGCCTATCCCTGGCCAATGTCTTGTTAGTACCTTCAGTGAATGCTCCAGTGGTGGCATAGTTTTCTTCCTCGGGCACCCCCACCGAACTAGAGGATGTGCTCAGGGCAGAGGACAAACAATCTGAGCAGACCCTCAAGCGCACTCACCAGGCAGTGGCTTGGGCAATTAGAGCATCAACGGAAGCCTCATTTTTACGAGATCTTCACTGTGCTGCCTTCACCAGCTTCAGAAGAGGCTCCTGGCCACCAAATTCCAAGCACACCAAGATCTCAATAAGATAATCGCGGCAGCCGAGCTTATGGCAGACGCCACTCTGAGCTCGGCCAAGTTCATTTCCAGGGCCATGGCTTCTTCAGTGGCGGCCCGGCAGCTACTCTGGCTGCGCAACTGGCAATATGACTCCCGCTGTAAATGGAAGTTGGCGTTGGCTCTGTGCATGAGCCATAAGCTATTTGACAACATCCTTGAACCATACTTGATGGAGGCCAAAGACAAGAGGAAGGTCCTCTCTTCAGTGGGGAAGAGGTCTGAGTATTACCCTGGGCCATATTTTCACCCCTCGTCTTTCAGACCCGAAACCAGCTCTTGGTTCTCTAGAGGTCAGAGGTCCTTTCCTGCTCGCCAAGAACAGCATCCTGAAACTTCCAGCAGACAGCAACAGGCCCACAGTAAATGGCTTTTTCAAGGGGGAGGAGATTGTTCATTCAGATGCTCAAAATGAATGCCCCATCTTCCCCCCCTCCATCAGAGGCCATTTGGCTTTCTTCGCCTCCAAATGGGAGGAGTCTACATCAGACGCCTGGGTTCTTGAGACGGTGGGGTTGGGCCTCCAACTGGAGTTTCTCTCCCCACCTCCACGATGGTTTATTTGCTGCCTCACCTCTAGGGACCGCTTTAAATGGGCCCTTATGGAATCGGTAATCCAACATCTCATCGACATATGAGCCATTCAACTGTTTTCTGAGGATCAACGAGGGCAAGGCTTCTATTCTTTTCGTGATCCCAAAGGCCTCTGGGGAGTGGCGAGTCATCTTGGACCTTAAATTCTTAAACAAATTTTTTCCCATACAGGTGTTTTAAGATGCAGACCTTGCATTCTATTCTTGAGAGCGTTCAAGAGGGCAACCTCCTCTCCTCCATAGACCTGACGGAGGCTTACCTCCATATTCCTATCTGGCCTCATCATCGCCAGTTTCTCCGTTTTTGTTATCAGAATGACCATTTCCAATACCGGGCACTAACCTTTGGTCTCTCATCAGCCCCAAGGGTCTTCATGAAAGTCTTGGCAGCTTTGGTAGCTTCGCTTTGCACCATTCCAGTGAGGGTCCAGTGCTACCTGGACGACATACTCATCCAGTCGCAGTCGATCCACTCAGCTCATTGCAACCTTCACATCACATTGCAGAGACTACGAGACCATGGGTTCTCGATTAATCTAAGGAAAAGTCATCTTTCCCCAGTGACCAGGTTGCTTCGCCTCAGGGCGATTATAGATACATCACTGTGAGGTGTTTCTCTCCCCGGATCGAGGGGAGAGCCTTCACAGTTGCATCCTTCAGATTTGAAGTCAGAGCACTGTCCCATTGTCTCTACTATCCCAGATGAAAGATGATCTCCTGCATTGGAATCGTCCCTTGGGCCCATCTCAATGTTTGGGAACTCCAATGGTTTTTGCTCCCCTTTTAACAGGGAAAAACCAGCCATTCTACCATAAGGGTACAGGTTCCTTCTCAGGTCCTTCGGTCCTTTGCATGGTGGCAATCCCAGGCCCTAGAGAGAGGTCTTCCATTCAAGGAGCCAGAAAAGATCCAGCTCACCACAGATGCCAGTCTGAGGGAGAAATAGCTAAGGGGTGTTGATCCCAGGCAGAAAGCACGTGATCCATAAATTGGCTGGAGCTCAGAGCTATTTTCCAAGCCCTGAAACATTTCCAGAACAGGGTAGCTGGTCACCATGTGTTAGTCATGACGGACAATGTAGCCGCAAAGGCCCATGTCAACAGGCAAGGGGAGCCAGGTCCAGGGCTTTGATGAGAGAGGCAGAGTGTCTGGGAAGGTGGGTGGAAAGACCTCCTTTCCATCAGGGCAGACCATATATAGGGAGTCAACAATGTCCAGGCCGACTGGTTGAGTCGGTCCACAGTAGACCAGGCAGAGTGGAGTCTCCACCCCTCTCTGTTTAGGGGCTCCGATTTGGTCCTCCAACCGTAGACCTCTTTGCCATCGCTCAGAATGCCGAGGTGGGCAGGTTCTTCACCAGGTTTCTGACCCAGGGAGTGGAGGGGACCAATGTGCTTCAGAGTGCCTGGCCTCCGGGTCTCCTCTATGCCTTTCCCCCTCTTCCCATTATTCCGGCTGTAATTCGGAAGTTGTTTGAGGAAAAGGCGGTGCTAATTCTCATGATGCCCCATTGGGCCAGGAGACCCTGGTTTGCAGATCTAGTGAACCTGTGGCCCAGCCATAGAAGATCCCGGCTTCCAGGATCTCCCTGCATCAGGGGGCATTACTTCACCTAACCCCCCAATGGTTCAGCTTAACAGTTTGATGCTTGAGCGGCAAATTGTGAGGGCTTCCAACTTTCCTGACAGGGTGATTGACACCATACAGGCTTCCTGAAAGCCATCTATCACACACATCTACAATGCGACTTGGAGGGCCTTCTGCTCCTGGTGCATTCCTTTGGCCAGAGACCCCTCTTCTGCTTCTGTGGCAGAGGTGCTAATGTTCCTACAAGATGGCTTAGACAAGGGACTGGTCCCAAACACGCTTCGCCGCCAGGTAGCGGCTCTCTCCTCTGTTGTATCCTGGAAGGGATATCCTTCTTTGTCCCATCACCCTTCGGTGTGCAGTTTCCTAAGGGGGCATCTAACCTTCGACCTCCTGTTGTACATAGGTTTCCCACTTGGGATTTATCTAAAGTTTTACAAGCTCTAACGAGGCCCCCTTTTGAGCCCCTCAGACCTGTATCTCTACAAATGCTGTCCCTCAAGGTAGTATTTTTAGTGGCCATTACCTCGGCCAGGAGAGTGTTCGAATTAGCAGCACTTTTGGTATGACAGGACTTGTATCTTTTCCATCAGAACAGGGTAGTTCTTTAGGTTAGACCCCACATTTGTCCCTAAGATAAACACTTGGTCTCACCGGGCGCAAGATGTTGTGTTGCCAGACTTTTGCCCCAGATCACAACACGAATTGGAACACAGGTGACATACGCTGGATGTGAGGCGGGCCCTCTGAATTTGCATCAAACAGATGGCGGCCTTTCAAAAAGTGTCATTTCATCATTCTACCCTGGGGAACAAGGTGACTTCTTCAACAATTGGTAGGTGGATTAGAGCTTGTATATCCAAGGCGTATCAAACTTTGTCCATGCCAGTCCCCAGACACGTTACAGCCCACTCCACTAGGAGTGCGGCTACTTCGGCCGCCTGGTCTACTCAAGTGTTGTTGGAGGAGATCTGCAGAGTGGCTACCTGGGCTTTGCCTTTGCCATTTATATGGCATTATCGCCTGGATTCATTTGCCTCAGTCCAGGCATCGTTTGGTCAGAGGGTGCTTCAATAGGTGGATCCTCAGTTGGAGTGACTGGCCCAGACGTTGGCCCTCCTGTGGACATGCAGGCTTTGGCATGTCCTATTCCTGGACTCTTGAGGCAGTGTGAATGAGAATGGGTATTGGTATAATTACCTGAGAATATCCTTCATATTTATGCTGCAAGAGAGTTCAGCCCCACCGTATACATCTGGTTATGATGGTTGGGGAGGGGTGAAATTAATTTCTTGCTTATCTTCCAGAGACATATTATGTCCGTTAGGTATCCTCACCTAAAATATAGCCGGGCCAGCCTGGGGCTGGCTTTTTTATAGGGCAGACTCAGCTCTATGACATCAGAAGGAGGAGTTTAACCCATTCCTGGACTCTTTTGCACTGTAGATAGAAAGGGCAATCTCAGGTAATTATACCAATGCCCATTCTATCTCAGCTTCTAGATTTATTCTGGATGGAGTGGCACTTCCTCTGATAAAACATGCTTGCACCTTGGCAAGTTATTATTGTAATTGGTTTTTGTTGTTTAAAGGCTCTCTGATTCCATATTTTGGTATCTTACAGTAAAAAATAAAAAACTAAAGTTTTTGGGTAGTAGATGGAGGCTACGGTCAAGAAATCTTTTTCCAGGTTCATTTTTTTTTTTTTTGCTTATCAACATACAATTAGACTCATGCCTTATTTACACACAATAATGTTCAGGTAATTCTCATTTAACTATTCATTCAATGACAACAGTGCTGAACAAATGGCAGTTAAGTCCATTCCTTGAAGCTACAGCCATTGCAGTGCCCCCACAGTCATGCAATTAAAATTCAGGCTTTTGGCAACTTGCCTGCATTTATGACTACAGCATGCACTTCCCTTGTTCCCACTGCTTATTTTTTTCATCTTTGCCCTTTGGGCCACCTTGCACTTATAGGAAGCCAGATCCCCCAAGGGGAAAATAACTGGAGAATGCCCCCTCCCCCATGTTTTTAAAGTAGGAAGAAAGCTCCCCCTTAATAAGAGCCAATGTGCATGCTCCCACTAACAGAAATTGCCCTGGAGCAGCTTTTCTAATAAGCCAAAGCACCTGTGAATAGAAAACTTTGTATCAATTCATAAAGGTGGAACACTCTTTATGAATGGAAACTTAGTAGTTGGATCACTCCATTCATAAAAGTGTTGCTTGTTACACCCTATTCGTAAGCAAAGCACTGCCAACTACAGCCATCACTGCCAAAACCTGGTAGATTAAATATCCAAAAACAATGACACTCAAATT
Source organism: Pseudonaja textilis (assembly GCF_049901715.1). Taxonomy (NCBI): domain Eukaryota; kingdom Metazoa; phylum Chordata; class Lepidosauria; order Squamata; family Elapidae; genus Pseudonaja; species Pseudonaja textilis. Next base: position 101,312,766 of record NC_142008.1, on the reverse strand, counting down.
TGCATTTCCCCACCCGACCTCAAGAGGAAACAATTAGAATATCCAAAGACACACACTTAAAGCCTATTACCCAACAAGCTCAGAAATCTCAATCACACAGCCTCCAATCTATATAAAAGTCCACCAATTTACCAGACCAAGGGGCCAGCTGCCCCGGAACCGTGCACTGTTGTTGCTACAGTGTCTGGCTTCCAAAATAAAGCATCTCCTTTCCCAGCAGCTTATTTCTTGGTTTCTTATTCTGTTCATTGTGCCGATCTCATCATCCCAGCTAGAAAAGAACAAACTTTTCTTTCAACAATTTGGCAACCATGGCAGGACTCCCAGCTAACCTAGTCAACAGCCCAGGCCTGGGTAAGTCACTACCTGACCAGCAACAGACCTCTTTTATCTGTAGATGAGCTTTCTGGACCCTTCCCGAGTGACAAAGGGTAATAAAGGGAGTTCCTTTTGTGTCTTATGCTTAATGACTGCTTGGGAAGGAGTTATATCTTGTGGAAAACCCCAGGAGAGTAAGAGGATACATGTATGAGTGAGTGGAAGGACTCTTCCTTCCCAGTCACAGCTGGATGCTATAACCTCTGTGCCATTCCTAGTAACACCAAGGCCTGTTGCTAGTTACACTGAGCCCGAAGCCTGGATCTGGATAAGATCATTCACCCAGAAACCACCACTACAGCCCAAGTGGAATGGACCCTTCCAGATTCTGCTAACCACCCACATAGCTATGTATTATGGAGAGAGATGTCTGGAATCACTGGACTCGTGTCAAACTGACCATCCTTGACCACAGTATCGAGCCAGAGCTAACATCAAGAATTCTACCCTTGCAACTAAGGAAGGATCTCAAAATGAGAGACAATGGAAGGGATTGTGAGGGGCAGGTGAAAGAACCTTAAAATGAGAAAATAAGAACCTTAAAATGAGAAAATAAGAACCTTAAAATGAGAAAATGAGAACCTTAAAATGTATCTCATATTGTTATAGTTCATGCTAAGAGATTTCTAGAACCTAACTTATTCCCTGACAAGGAGAATATCTGGGAATATTTGGCATGAGAAGTTCTAAATACAAAATACGTCATAACAGAAAGAAAGTCCGTAAAGGACATTTTGACAACCTCCCTCGAGGCAGCTTCAAGACCACAAACCATACAGAATCACACCAAGTTTAGGAACTTCCAGCTCACTACCACACATTCCAATATCTGATGCGGAACCAAATGCTGTTGAAGCTACCATCTCTGGCTTCTGAAATAAAGGACCTCCTTTCCCAGAAGCTTGTTTCTTACACTCTCATTCCATTCGTGGTACCAATCTCATCCCAATTGGAAAGGATGAACCTGACCTTTTTCTTCCAACACACTCCACTGCCTCTATATATTGTCTGCTCTCTGACTTTTGCCTTCTTCCTGCTGCTTCTGAAATATTCCTGGCTGAGGTAACTACTATTTCTTTGCAAGACCTTGCAGATCTCTAACCCCAATTAGGACTGTTAAGCATGAACTGTCTGTCTTCTGTATGGGGCTGTCTTTAAATAAGTACTCCAAATCTGCATTTGATTCAAAATGCTGGCTGATGACTAGAGAGATACTTAAGCAACATAGCACCTGTGCTGTTTTATGATATTGGTGATGGATAGGCTTTTAAGTCCAACTCAAATTACTGAGATCAATCTTTAAAACTATATATGACTTGGTGTCCATTCATCTTCAAGATCATCCTGTCTGCATTGCATCCTACAACACCTTGAATCTCCAAATACCTACACAAGGATCCTCTTTGTAGGCTTCAGTTCAGCATTCAATACCATCATTCCAGACATTCTTCTAAGTAAATTAAACCAACTAGTGGTACCTGAACACACTTGTAAGTGGATCATAAGCTTCCTAACAGACATGAAGCAGCAGGTGAAGCTAGGCAGAATCACATCTGATACCTGTACAATCAGCACAGGGGTCCCCCAAGGCTGTGTGCTTTCTCCACTTCTCCCTATATACCAATGACTGCATCTCAAACAATCCCTCTATTAAAATACTGAAATTTTCTGATGACACAACAGTGATTGGCCTCATTTGAGACAACGATGAATTTGCACACAGACAGGAGGGTTGCCTTGTGGTGTAACCAGAACAATCTGGAACTAAACATACTCAAAACCGTAGAAATGGTGGTAGACTTTAGAAGAAACCCTCCCATATTACCACCTCTTACAATACTAGACAATACAGTATCAACGGTAGAGACCTTCAAATTTCTAGGTTCTACTATATCACTGACCTAAAATGGACACCTAACATCAAAAACGTCATCAAAAAAGCACAACAAAGAATGTTCTTTCTGCGCCAACTCAGAAAGCTCAAACTTCCCAAGGAGCTGCTGATCAAGTTCTAGAGAGGAATTATTGAGTCTATCATCTGCACCTCTATAACTGTCTGGTTTGGTTCTGCAACCCAACAGGACAGACACAGACTTCAGAGGATAATTAGGACTGCAGAAAAAAACAATTACTACCAACCTGCCCTATCAAGGACCTGTATACTGCATGAGTCAAAAAGAGGGTTGTGAAAATATTTATAGACCCCTCATATCCCGGACGTAAACTCTTTCAACTCCTTCCCTCAAAACCACACTATAGAGCACTGCACACCAGAACAACTAGACGCAAGAACAGTTTTTTCCCAAAAACCATCACTCAAATAATTCCCTCAACTATTACAAAGTTTGCACTACTATTACTGTTAATCTTCTCACCACTTCTTATCACCCATCCCTTCCCACTTGTGACTGTATCTGTGATGACTCGGAGTGTACCACAAACGTAACAAAATCCAAAACGTAAATATATGTCCTTTAATGCCTCCAACGTGGCCCCACTGTTCAATAATTCTCAGTTGGAGATAAAAAGTACTCAAAAATAGTCTTCAAAAGAAAGCAATACAGTCCGAACTTAATGAGCAGATAGGACCAGGATAAGTAATTATCAATTCAAGGAGATAACAAGGCACAGTCTGTTGGAAGGACGCCAACCAAGATAACTTCAACCCAAAATAAAACACGCTTTGCTTCTGGCAATGCTGTGTTGTAATCATCTCTCTTATATACTAATCTCCCCAGCTGTAACCAGTGAAGAGGATCATGGCTGCTTCCTCATAAGCCAAGTTGTTTCCTTCTCCATTCCTGCATGTCCTAGGATGCAGAGGGGATGGGCCTGGTACTTCCTCTGACTGCCCAGCTGGCCTCTGCCCTTTCCCAGCCTCCTCCCCAACCTCCAGAGCCACCCCTCCGTTCCCTGTCATCTGTTCCTCCTCTCCCTCAAGAGTCCGACTGTACCAAGGGCATGACAGTAACTTTGTCACTTAAGATTTATATTGACTGTTTCCTGGTATGATTTGATTGCTTATTGTACCCTATGGCTGTCATTAAGTGTTGTACCTTATGATTCTCGACTCTTGACAAATATACCTTATATGTATACTGAGAGTATTTACACTAAGACAAATTCCTTGTGTGTCCAATCACATTTGGCCAATAAAGTATTCTATTCTATTCTGATTAAACTCTGTTTAACTGGTGTGCTCATTTTGGGAAAGGATGCTTAAAGTTTCATCCCAAAGTAATGGCTGGCATTCTCAGTAGTGGCCCTAGGACAGGGGTATCAAACTCAAGGTCTGCAGACCAGATCCAGCCCGCGAGGTTGTTTAGATCTGGCCTATAGAGCCACCTTGGAAACAGTGAAGGACCGACCCACAGTGCCTCTACCCTCTCGATGTCACCCCTTCCCAGCTCTGTTTTTTTTGCTGCAATGGCCTCCTGCGGTGCTCTGCAAGCAAAAATGGGTGTATTTGCTGGCAAAGTGCTGCAGGAGGCTGTCACAGCCAAAAATGGATCCTGAAACGAATGTCTCTGACACAAGTGATGTTGAGCAGGCCACACCTACTCCAGCCACACCAACCCGGCCCCCAAGGCCAAACACAACCCTGATACAGTCCTTGGTGAAATAAAATTTGACACCCCTGCCCTAAGATTAGTTTAGCTTCCACCTTTATGACTTTTTGTAAGACTATACAAATACTCATCTTCTGATGATCACTTAAGTGGCAGTGGAGGTTTTGGGCTGGGTTTTTTGTTGTTGTTGAATTTTTAATTATTTTTCAACATCATGCTTTGTATCACTTATATATCCTGTACAGTAAGTTGAATTCAAACCCACCTTATTTAAATAAACAAATATTAGTCACTGATTTAAGCTAAGATCTACTGATTTCAGTAGACCTGTTCTAAGAAAACAAGATATTTGCTCTTGATATTTTCAGCAAAGAGCACCTGTTTGCTCTCACATTCCAGGCTTTAAATCTTCCTATCATTCTTTGTATATGCTGATCTTCTCCACACTCCAGAGTCTGACCTCAGAAAATTCAACTTCATGGACTGTTGTTACGTTATATAATTGTTTTAACTTGATTTCCATAATTCATTTTATATCCCTGGCAGAATTTCAAAGTACGTATTATTTTTCAGCAAGTATTGAAAGAGGGAAGTGATTTGAAGGTTGAGATTAGGTGAGTTGAAGCAATGTTTATAGAATCAATACATAAAAAAAAACTCGAGTCATGTGTACATGTGTACATATTCACACATGTCTTCTTACCAAAACACCAGTATCATTCTGCTGTCTTCGGAGCTTTCACTGGCATTTTTTCTTCAGCCAAGATGAGAAAAAACCCTGATTTTAAAATAAAATAAAAATATTCTCAATTAAGGCTTTTAGGCCTATTTCTGAATGACACTTGAATTTCAAATTACTATTCCAGAACAACTCACAATACAATTATGGAAACACGGAATATATTTAGCCAGCCTCTAGCCTGGTTAGAAATTTGAACAACAGTAATTGAATAATTAATCATTGTAAAGTCAATAGCTGGATTAGCAATTGTTTTTGTCTTGTTGCTAAAAAGGGCTATTTTCATATATTTACATCTTATTGATAGAGAGATGATTTAGTAATAATGCTTTCCCCATTCCTTATTGACTGATAGTTTTACATACCCATTCTACTTATAACCTGTAAGCAAATTAAATACTTTAGCATGCGGGTGGGAGAAGGGGCTCTATAAAAAAAGCACACCAGTATCTAAGAATATTGGGTGGATATTTTTAGAGCAAAGGTCTAAGCCATTTACTTCTATCAAACAAATGTTAATCCTTGTCAATATTGCACTAGTATTTTGGGCTCACTTTTTATCTGCAACTCTTTTTGCCAAGGAGAATCTGGATATAGGGCAAAAGTATGAATCAAACAGTATTATTATGCACCTTGAACTAAACTTTTAAAATTGGTTTTTATTTATAAACCTACTCTTGTTCAGTATTAGATTTATAGGAGCTATGTTTTTGTCTCTTTCTCCTGATAGAGTAGAAATAAGGAGAAAATTGAGGGCACTTGTTATGAAATCTTGGAAATGGAATGAATAACATTAAGTCAAGTGTAGGGATCACTAGTATTTAAAATAAACTTACTAGATTTCATTGGGCACCTTCCAAACATGTTGGACTACATCTTCCATAATCCCAGCTCATGTATGTTAAAACCCAACAACTTTGATGAATGCCTCAGAATTGTTGCAGATCCAAATTTTTAACCTTCATCAAAACCAGGAGAAAAACAAATTTCTACAATAGTCTTTTAGGGGAGGGACTATAGTGCAGTTCTAGCCACCTGCTTTGCATATATATAAGTTTTCAGGTTATATTGGGACATAAGATCCTTCTCTGAAGGCTGGAGAACTACTGACAACACAGAAAAAAATTCTAGGGTAACCAATACCAATTTATGTAAGTAACAAAGTAGAGGTGAAAAGTATGATAATTACCTGATAACAGTCGTTCTCTTTATTTATTTGATTGATTTGTCAATCGCTTATAAGATAATACGTATAAGTATAAATATGAGCAAGAATACAGGAAATAGGTATGAATAAATGGGGACAATAGGACAGGGATGGTAGGCACTATTGTGCACTTATGCACACCCCTTACAGACCTCTTAGGAATAGGGTGAGATCAATAGCGGATACTTTAAGGTTAAAGGAGTGGGGATTAGAGGATGTAACAACAAAGTCAGGTAGTATGTCCCAGGCATTGACCACTCTGTTGCTGAAGTCGTGTTTTCTGCAATCAAGTTTGGATAAAAGTCAGCTATCTCTTGTCTTCCAGTGACAAGTCTGGATAGTGGAATAAAAAACTCTCACAACATAATTGACAAGCAGTGTATACCTTTAAATTTGAAATTATATAATTCAATAATATAACTTAATTTTACTACCCGTTTTAAAGTTTTACAGCTTTTGTTATTATCATACTCACTGTTTATACTGTTACCTTCCAGTCCCCCATTACAAAATTTCTAGCTAAGAATTTGGTTTGCCTTAGTTATGGTTAAAATACATTTATTCTATATTTGGGGCTGTGCATGCACATACCGTATTTGTTCTTATATTGGGATCAAAGATAATAGAGTTATCTTGACATAACATTTTGGGATTTTTTAATACAAATGTTGCTTGTTAGCCTGTCAGAAGTTCAGCTACAAGTTCAGCCTGGCTGAGGAATTTTGGGAGTTGAAGTCCACAAGTCATAAAAGAGTTATGGTTCCTCACTCTTGGTCTAGAATATGAATATATTTAGAACTTAATATTAAAATTTCAGTTAGTTTCTTGCACTACTACACAGATCCATTGTTCCTTCACCTTTAACAACTTTTGGTCATCTATATGCTTCTTTTATCTACCAGGAGTCTCTTTATTCTCGTTTTCAACATTTTTATGTTTTCTATACATTCTTGTAACCAATTAAATTTTGCATTATGTTCACCAAAATCTATTGAAGTTATGTGACAGCAGTAGGTGTGTCTGGAGCTAATGTAGGGAATGTTTAAAAATAGTACAAAATTTACATCCAAATTTTCAACTATTGGTTCATTATTTTAGATGTACAGAAATCCAGGTTACTCTTTTTCCTTGAGGCCTTTGATTTAATTGCAGTTTTCATCAGATTTAACTATGTATTGTATAGCTGCGTTGATCTTGTTCATTCCTTTTCATAAAGAAGCCACTCAATATAGTTAGTTTCCTTGTCATCTTGTGTAAGGCTTTTATAAACATTTCTAATTTAATTTTTAATGTAATTATTTTAAGCCCTTGAGCTTTATTGACTAGAGGTTTCTTCCCTCTGGATCTTTGCTTTGCTTTCAATATTTTCATTTTCCATTTTGTAAGTCACTTGGAGAATGTGGGTTGATTATTGAACAGGATAGATACATTTTAAAAAGTAAATCAATCATACTACTTATCAAGATCATTCAATATTATCTACTAAAGCTGACAGCACATTACAAGGGCTTCAAATAAAAAGAGATCATTCTTATTACCCACCTTACCAATTTTTAAACTTGGAGCGCTACTTAACAATCAGAAAATGGTTTTCCTGTGAACAGTGATTGGAATTAGTAGAACAGTGACATAATTTTATTGCCAGGCAGTAACTTTCAGCGTGTTTTGTGAGTTTGGTTTTCCACTCACTACCTGGAACTTTTTCATCCTTTTCAAAGGTAAAAAGCTTGTCTATCTTTGGTTTGTTTCATATTCCAAGTGGTGGAAAACATGCTACTTTTTCTGAGATATTGGCAGTATAATTGGTGGGGACTATTTCTGCTGGTGCAAAAAAAAATTTCAAGGATCTATTCATGTTTTAACTAGACACAGAAAGAGAGGTTCAGCAGTGGGTCCAATTATCTTCCAGTAGGATATGCTGGAGATCTTTAAACAAAAGGGAATTAACTGTCAAATGGAGATGTTTCCATTTTGGATATCATTCATAAAGGAGGATTTGGATTATATAGCCTACAAAACCACCAATGTCATCCTGAAACTTTCTGCATGCAAAATGGACATATTTGTTTTGTTAGCAAAAGTTTGTAAAGCACGATGTGTACTGTTAATTCTGTGTGGAGTAATGACAGGGATGAATACCTTTTTAAAAATACTTGGCATAGATTTAAGGAGTAGAAATGGGAAATAGATTTGCATGTTCCTTTTCCCATTTCTTTTTTTTTTTTTTTTTTGATGCAATTCTAGTGTACTAGCAATGCTAAATTTTAGTGCAATAAGGGATAAAACCTTATTATCTCCAGCTTTTCCGCCCCTTTTACCTGTTTTCATTGTGGCAGGCTAATGCTAATTTGAGTTTAAGAGTAACATAGACAAAGTAACGTATAGAAATTCAGTATATTGAAAATGATATGTATACCAGCTTCTTATTCCCAGTCCTGATTCCTTATTCAAGCTGCCTCTGCAGTGCAACTAAATCTCAGATGTAAGTAATCTGTGGCTTTGTGGGCAAAAAATACTACAATGGATATAATTTTTAGAAAAAGTTAGTTTAACTGGTAGTTTAATGACTTTTGGAGGTTGCCTACCTCTTACTTAAATGGAATTGTCATTTTTAAGAATAGAACATCATACTGAATTCAAGTACAGTAGAACTTCTGGTTACTAACGTTTCTGACCACAACCAAATCAGGTTCTGACCAAAAAATTCATTATTATTTTTTTGTGGCTGATTTTCCCTTTCACGCCATTTTTTTTTGTAAGCGCCAAATTTCAAAAATTAGGTTTGGGTCATGACCAAATCACGTTGCGACAAAAGTTATGGAACAAATTATGGTTGTGACCAGAGGTTCTACTTTTAGAGTTTAACAAAACTCTAATTAGCAATTTTGATTAAGGCAAAGAGAACAGAAGGGAAAAGGAATGCTTAACTTTTTCCATTTTTTTTGTAAGAACTCTTGAATTGAGCTCATGTCAGTAAAACTTATTTAAACTTGCACATTGTATTGCATTCCTCCTAAAATACATTCTATGTAGTTGGTGTGGTTGTATTTTTTTTTCTAGTTAACAGGGAAAGAATATAAAGTTTTGCACTCAAAAGAGCTGGGGTTGCATTGGAAAGGAGGAATCCGTAGCTAAATAACCTCCGATATACTTTGCAAGTAAGGGAAATTCTAGTTTTGCAAATAAATTTCCTGTGGACACCGGAGGCTGAGTTCTCAGTAACTTCAGTCAAAACAATTCAGATTGCTGATGATGGGAAAGAAGTTTGTCAGAAATCCTGGAAAGACCTGCCAGACAGAGTAGAGGAAACTGCAATATTTAAACAAATGATATGGCTTAAAATATTATAGAGTTGTTTTGGTGCTAGTCTCACACTGCTAATCTCAGGTTTACATCATTGTAATGTGTCCTGCACATGTCTACCTAGCTTAGTTTAGAAGATAAAGCTGATGCAAAATGTGGCAGACAGGTTGTTGAGTAGGGCATCTAGTTATGAATATGTTCCATTTCTGCTGAAGCAATTGCTAGCTGGCTATTGAGCCAGGTTTAATATTTTGCTTCTGACGTATAAGGCTCTAAACCACTTGGGTGGGATGCCTGACAGATTACCTTCACCATTACTCTACATAGCTCTTCAATCACTAAGATTATTAGGAGTGCTCCTGGTGTGTGTACTGTATCCAAGTTGGGAGAGTGCCATCTTGTGGTTATTCTTTGGCAGGCTGTTTCTGTGGTGTTATTTATATTCTGGAGTGTTTTTCCTCCTGAAATTTATAAGATACCTTGTACTGCATGGTTTTGTGCTTTATGAAATTTGCTTTCAACCCAGCCCTTTTTCTGTGAATACTGGTTGAAATGTACTATTTTGTTTTATTTTCCTTCACTTCTCCACAGCCTCTCCTCTTTTGCTAATTCTGCCCTGCAAATGCCCCTCTAGCCTAGGAAGGACCAGAAATAAGCTTTGAAAATGGCTGCCTGTATATGTGGAGGCAGGAGAATAAACAGTACTAGTAGGAATTAAGTATTTCCTTTCCCACTTTTACCTTATATGTGACTCCAGCCCTTTTATTTTAAAAAACATAATTTGATCTAGTAGTTAAGACACTATGTTAAAGATCTAGTTTAGTTTCTCTTTGGACACTTTCTTTCTCTCACAGCTGAAGGCAAACCACTTCTGTAAATACTGCCAAGAAAATTGCAGACACTTGTTTACCTGCAGTCCCTCCTTTTCCCCAGGAGTTGGGACTGACTGAATGGACCATAGCTGACCTTTGTTTACATTAATTTGCCAGTTAAGCATTTGGGGACATTAATACAGGTATTCCTTGTGATAGGACCAGAGTGGAGCCTACCCATTATTGTCACATGTCATGATGGCTGTTAAAGGAAGTGTCTCAAGTAGCGAGCCCACTGTTCTTGTGCTTCCTAATAAAGTCATTAAACAAACATGCAAGTCATTAAGTGGAGCAAAGAGTGGGATACTCTGGCAGAGACACCCGTGCTCTTTTTCCTGCCCTTTTGGTGCCCCACAGGCCTTTCCCCAGCATTAGGGCTGATTCCCACAACACCAGGCCAAACACCTCTTCCTCATTTACCTTTTTGAAGAACTTCAGAGAGTCCTGGAATGGATTGCTTCATCGCATGGTTATATGGCACAATTCTGGAAGGGGTGGTCATATTCACAGCTACAAGAATACACTTTGGCTGCTGGAAACACGGTGGCTGCTTCTGAAATGATGCCTTGTAGCTGAAGGATAAAGTGTTCTGTTCTGCTTTGCAAAGAGAATCTGCATCTGCACTATCTTTTGGAAACCTGTGAAAGATTGTAGATTGCCATTTTGCTCCCGCCAACGTGCATAGGGAAAAACAGTAACTGAGACAATCCATTCCATTTTATAGCCTTAACTATGTTATACACCACTGCAGAGAGCTTCTGAAAGCTGTGGAAAACTTATTCAGCACTGTGCAAATCCTGCTTAAGGCAGCAAAACAGAGTAGTTTTCATGGTGGTGACAGGAAGTGGTTGCCATTTTGCCCTGCTTACTTGTGGATGAAAATAAAATGGCAGCTGCACAACACACCTCTCTGTTTTGCTGGCTTAAAAAGGCTGCACAGCACTGCGAAAAGCTTCCGAAAGCTTCAAGAAAGCTTTTGCAGTATTGTGTAAATTACATTGAGGCAGCAAAACAGAGCAGTTTCTCCCTGGGCTGTGTAGCAGCAACCTGGGAGTTGCTGCCATTTTGCCCCAAAAGCTTGTTGTGGGGATAAAATGGAAGTTGCTAGACAAACTGCTCCATTTTGCTTCCATAACAAGATTGCACAGTGCTGCAGAAAGCTTCTGAAAGATACAGAAAGCTTCTTCAACACTGTGCAAACCCCATTAAGGCAGCAGAATGGAATCATGTGTCCATTGGCTATGCAGCATCAAATGGCCGAGTGACAAAAGTGGCCTGTTTCAGCCCTATAGAAGGCTTCAGAACTCTTGAAAAGGTAAGTGAGGAATGGGAATCAGTTCTAAAGCCAGTGCGAAGCCACTGGAGGAGGGATATGCTTGCAGCAATGGGGTGGGGGTGGGGATACGGGGAAAGGAATGGTGCAGTGTCTCTGCGGGGTTAGTCATAAGAGCAAATGAACATGAGATTGCTTCAGCAGCCATAACTTAGGGGCCGGTTATAAGTAGCTTTTGGGGGAGGGCACTGTAACTTCCAAAAGCCATTAAGTGATTGGTTGTAAGTTGAGAACTACCTGTGTTACAGAAATAAAGCATGAGTCCAAGTGCTCTGAACTGCATGTTAAGCAAAGATTGGGGTGAGAGGGAAAGGTCTAATTTGTCTACTATTGCAAATTAATTACTTTTGATATAAGCCGTGCTTTCCCCATTGCTGTCAATTAAAAGCACAGGAAACTGCTTATGGAGGTCAACACACATCTTTCTCTGAAAAAAAATCAATAAGCAAACACTTCCAATTTATGTGAAAGGGAAAGCTAGGAAGAGATGCTTTTTCATTACAGTTTCTGTGACTTTATTGACCCATTATCTGGGGCAAGCAACATATTAGTCTGAATCCTGGTAATATTCTGTTCAGTGCATAATGTCCTACAAAAAGGCACAATGTTCACCGAGGAAAGAATGAAAGAAAAACAGTGAAATTGTGAATGTTTTTTTTTTTACCCTGCTTATTCTGATATTTCATGATTAGCCTGTACCCATGGCAGCCACTTTTTCAGAATAGGTATCCACTATCAGGAAAGCTTGGGGACTATCTAGATGTAGAATAGAATAGATGTAGAAGTTGGAATAGCAAGAACTCTAATTTCTATACTTATTCATCTTTACCATTATTATCATGCCACATATAGCAATGGTAAACTAAGAGGAAAAAAAACCCCATTACCTAAGGTTTTCATTGAGTTAAACATGTGTTTAAAAATAAATGTATAATTTTTAATATCTGAAATAATAATCTCTGTAGGTCACAGTGAAAAACTTATCAATGCTAATGTATTTGGTTAGGTCAAACCAAAATTTTCAACATCTTTTTCTGTCTGATTTGGAACTTGGGAGATAGCATAAGGGGCTACAGGTATTGTAAAATATTTCTTTAGTTGGTCTAATTTGGGGAAGTCGTTTGTCTTTTAAAGGATTATTTGTCTGCCTCAAAACTCTTCAAGAATTAAGACATTATTTTCATCCATTAAAATCTCTAATCTCTCCATGCAAAAATAAATCCTACATTTTAAATGTAGCCTTATTAAAGGTGCTTTGATATAGAAGAGGCCCTCAAAGTTACTAGAGGCTGAAGAATGTGTATCTGTAGCTTAATTTCCACCAGCATTTTTTATAAAAGAAGACAAAAAACACACAGTATAATATCAATATTCTGAGCAGTGACTCACAATCTTATAACTGGTAGCCAGTGTAGCTCAGATAGCACCATTGATATATGAGCATATTGAGAAATGCCCAATACTGCTCACACTGCTGCTTTTTGCACTAGCTATAATTTCTAGATGATCTTAAGCCCAATGTAGTATAATAATCCATTCATGAAGTGATCAATGCATGAGTAGCTGTAGAGTATCCTACTCTAGGAAATGGTGCAATAGGCATACAAGAATCCTCCTGATCTCCAAGTTAGGCACCCGTCTGGAATAGGAAATGTTATTCCATTCAAGACTAATGATGAAGATGTTCCCAATCACAGGGGCCAAATTGTCAGACCCACTCAGTTTTGTCAGGATTGAGCTGAAGTTGTTCTGCTCCATCTGGACCTGAACAGCTTCAAGACAATGGATCAGTATATTGATGGATTCACATGTACAGACCAAGGATGAGATATACAGCTGTGTGTCATCAGCATACTGATCATTCTGAATCCTAGCAGTTTCATATTGGGCCATGGGCACAATCTGTCTCCAAATCCCTCTCCAGAACAAGGGACTCACCAATAAGATAGAAAGTGAACCACTGTAGTACCTGGATTGTGATAGAGATCACACCAGAGAGGCAGCTTGGTCTAGTGTTAAGACACTAACCTAGAAACTAGGAGATTGTGCATTCTAATCCCATTTTAGGCATAAAACTGGATGATTTTGGGTCATTCTCTCAGCCCTATTCACCTCACTGTTTTTAGTGGGAAAAACAGAAGGAGGAAGGAGTATTAAATATGCTTATCGCCATGAGTTATTTATAGAAATAATAAAGGCAGAATTTTAATGTACAGATTACAGAATTACTGTGCCTTTTTCCCAACTGCTGCAGGTGGAGATTTATTTAACATCTCAGAAGATGGCAACATCTAGCTACCTGTGGCTCTTAAAAGATAACTAAGCTACTGTAATTTGGATCTGGTTAGTACTTAGAGGTGAATAATTTTTTTAAGTTTTAAGCTAGAGTGGGAAATAAGTAAAAGCCAATGTCAAAACAATTCTGGGTTCCTGCAGAGAAAATGTATTTATCACCAGGACTTGAACTTAATTTGAGCAAAACTATTTTTGGCTTCATCTAACCACCTGTCCAACACTTTGGATTTACATAGCTTTTCTCAGATTTTGTAATTAAAACATGCAGGAATAAGATACTGTGTTCATTCTCCTTTGTACATGTTCACAACCGGGCTACTGCTTCACCTTTAAAAAGGAGGGAGGCATAATTTTCAAGGGAAAAACAGTAAGTAGAAGATAGAGTCTAATTCTTTTCAAAACTGCTCCTCTAATTTCCCCCTGGGGTTTTTTTTTTGGGGGGTGGGGAGTATTATTTGTTTTCTATGGAGAAGAGGAATCTTTCAAAATTCTTATACTGTATTTTATTAAAAACCCTTATCTAACTCTTTTAGAAATTTATTCCAGGGCTTTTGATGAAACAGAAATGAGACAATATAGTGTTGAGATTACTAGACTTCTAAAGAGCTTTTCCTTAATTCTCAAATATTTGGCCCTCCAAATTTGCTTTCTATCTTCTGGAAGCCAAGATGCATTTCAAATGTGGATTGGGAGGATGAAATGGAGGGAAATGTTTGAGGGGAAAATCATAGCAAGCAAAGATCTAGGCTGCCTTTCCTAATTGAAATCAACCCCTCCCTTTCCTGCTTTGCAGAGATGAAGCATCAGCAAGAAGATATATGATAGAAGCAAAATGTTGTGCTTCTCTCACCATGCCAGGAAGAAAAGGCAAAGTCTTGGTCTCTAGCATAGCATACATGTGGAATCGATGTCTGTATATCTTCCTCTTTTCTTGAGTTTGATTAAACGGCAGAAATGTTTTGAACCATTTGGTGGAATGACAGGTTTGGAGTAAAGCCCGTAGATCTATAAATACACTGAGTGTTTGTGGTGACGACAACCATAAACCTCAGCAACTAAACCAGAATTTGGCAAAGACTGTCTACTGAGGAATTTCGGGGGGAGGGGGATATAAAATGACAGAAAATAGATTCTGAGCAGGATGGAACTTTACCACACAATCTGGGGTGTGCTAATATGGAATCTGTTTTCCCTCTGCTGTTGTAGAGAGGTGTGAAGAAGGATGGAAATATCAAATTTGCACTTGGGTTTAGCACACAGAATGTGTAAATTTCTTCAATGCCACCCCGCCCCCCCCGCAATGATTGTTTTAGAGACAGAACAGAAGAGATGGAAATGCAAAGAAAAACAGGTGTAGAGTGAGAAAACACAACTGAAGAACCTGAAGATGAGAGCAAACAGATTATATAAGAATGAGAAAAAGTTTCATTTTGTTATCTTAAGTTGCTCAAGGTTAAAAAGCAATTATAATTGGGAGATGCAGTAGAAAATTTCAGAATCGAAAATCGAGATGTGGATTTTTGTTAAAAAAAAATCTTTTAACAAACAGCTTTTACAGGTTAGAGCCCAGTTTTATAATAGATCTTTGCTTTTAGTTTTTGTTAAGTCTTTCTACCAAACACAGGTATCCTAAATCTGTAATGATGAACCTACGCCACGTGTGCCGGAAGTGGCACGCAGAACCATCTCTCCGGGCATACCAGCCGTCGTCATCTTTGCGTATGCAGGCACGTTAGAAACCGGAAGACCAGGTGGCCTGTGCGCATGTGCATGCTGGGAAGCTAAGCTTTTGGTTTCTGGTGCTCCCGCACGCATGCATCAGGGAACTGCTTTTCTGGTTTTCAGTGCATATGCATGCTCCCATTTCAGCACTCTGTGCTGAAAAGGTTAGCCACCATTGCTCTAAATGTTTTGAAGGCTTTCTGAAAGAAGGATTAAGGAATGCATCATTTATATGGACTAGGATGCAGGTAGACTATTCAAGGAGGATGTAATGGGATGGGGTAAAAAATGAAGAGTACTTATTTGTGGATTAGCAATAAAGCTTGAAAATTTCTTAGACATGTACATATTTCATGGGAAAATCTGAAAAAGGGCAGAGGAAGGACTCGCAGGAGCAATAGAGCATGTTCCTTTTCTAGTAATGATCTGCTTTTGGGGGTGGGGGCATAACGTTATACACATATATATTCATAATGTGTGTGTGTGTGTGTGTGTGTGAGAGAGAGAGAGAGAGAGAGAGAGAGTATAAGTTTTCCATTCTTAACGAATTGACTGTATGAATAGGAAGAATTTTATTTATGGTAAGTAGGAAGAATTTTATTCTAAGCAAGGCATATCTTTGTTAGCAGAGTTTACTGTTCCTTGATGGATTTTTGCCACCAGTTCAGTATTGCTAAATGAGAGGTAGTTCTAATGTGGATTATGGCTGGAGTAAGCCAGGACATTGCTTTCTGAAGATGCCTGTGTTTATCTTCCTTCTCACCTTTCTCAGTTATTTTATTTGCATCTCACAGAATTCACAGTAAGAATTTAGCCAATTCCTGCTCAGAATGCTTTTTCCTAAGCCTTGTGGTCTTGCTGGGCTGAAATTAGAATTCAGATAAAAACAAATTCTTCATCCCAACAAAAATGTTCAGTTGATCAAAATTTTGCTTTCTGTATATATAAATTAATGCACCTGATTTTATTTTCTTAATCTACAATTTGATGGATCGTGGGCAAACATCTAAAATTTATCACATGTTTGGAGAAGGGATTAGAAAACTTAATGTGGAAATTGGATATGCAGATAAGAGTTTCTTATTCAGGGATTAATTCTCTATTAAACTGCATAAACAGTAAGGAAAAAAAGAATGCTGGAAGAAACTGCTTCTCAAATATATAAACTAACATTTCTTTTCAGCAGTATAAAACCACATGAATTCTGCTATTCAAGTAAATTGTTATATGGTGAAGAAGTCTTCCACTCTTTTTGTTTTCATCCCTTTCCATAGTTCAGCCCTTTTGCACAATAGCATTTCATTCAGTTCTGATTTTTGTTTGTGTCTAAATTACATTAATTGATAGAATTTAAATTAAGAGCCCCTGGGAAATGTAAAAATTGAAGATAGTGATCAGGCTATGAATGTGGTTCCACTAACGGAACATCAGAGTACTGCACTGCACATAAATCATGATGTAGATCAGGGGTCGCCAACCTTTTGGACCTCAGAGACCACCAAACTCATAATTTAAAATCCCTGGGACCACTAACTGGTTCTGTGGGCATGGCCTAATTTGTGGGTGTGGCTTGGTGGTCATGTGACTGGCTGGGCATGGCTTGTATGTAAATATTAAAAAATATTTATATAAATATTGAATGTTTTATAAAAAAGAGCAACTTTTACCCAAAATCAGGCAAAGCAGGCAGGCAGATTGAGTTGCTCACAGAATCACAGATTCATTCAGAGATCTATCTATCTGCCATCGGCTAGCTCAGTCTGTCACATAAAATTTGCTTGCCGTGAGTCTGCACTGAATAATAGAACCTTCAGTCCTAAGGGAGGTTCGGCTGTACTTAAAAGCAGAGCCAAAGATCTAAAGACTAGCTAGAAAGCAAGGAATCCAACCATTTCCTGCTTCCTAGCTAATCTAAATTTCCCGGCACAGCAGAACAGCAGAAAAATAGCAATTTAGCAGGCAAGTTTGCGGGTAAGGAGTGAGTGGACAGGGAAGGTTCCCGCAGGCCATGTGGGTGGCACAGCCTTGTGTTTCTGTGCAGCCTGGATTAATTGCCTTGGGGGGGTGCTCTGGGGGTGAGATTTCTCTGCGGCCCACCAAAATTTTCCCACGGCCCACCAGTGGGCCATGGCCCACCAGTTGGCAAACATTGATATAGATGACAATTTTTTTTATTTAATTTTAAATGGCTCAAAGTTTGGAAGATAATCAAAGCTCACAAGATTCTAGAATTCTTGACTATGTTGCCAATTCTTTTTCTCAGTGATCCTGAAAAGCTTTTTTGGTGGTGTTGCAACGATTAACCTAAAAATAAAAGCTGAAAACTGTTGTGCTCTGGTTTCATTTTTGAAATGCACTAGGCTCAGTCTGGTTAACAAAGAATTGGGAGGCCTTTTGGGGATCCTCCCACTTAGGCCACTCTAAATTCTTTGAGAAAAAGATGAACGTGTGTGTGTGTGTGTGTGTGTGTGTGTGTGTGTGTGTAAGTAAAAGAGTCCAAGAGAAAAAAGTGTCTTCTAACACTCTGCTTGGATGATCAGTAGCTCACTGGATTTTGTTAAAGACTATAAGCATCTGTTTTGCCTGTCTGCTTGCATCACACCAGCACACTCTACAGTACTTGAGTTGGAGGGGTGGAGGGAAGCTGCATTAGTATTCCGAGCATCTTTCTCTTCCCTCCATCCCTTGAATCATCCTTCTCGTCCTACGCCGCCCCCAACTTCCTGTTTAGATTAAGAACAGGTTGTTCATTCAGCTGTGCAGGGCCTCTCACTCGCATACAAATGATATTGCGTCTACGAAGCAGTTACTCACAACTGCAGAGAGTTCATTCACCAAAGACACCTGCTGCAGTGCTGGAATTGGACAGGATTGACACAAGAGTGGGGAGGCAGAGCGGGAACCAGTTCTAATATGATTGCTTCTATACTGCCTTTCTCCTCCTGTCATCTCCTATATTTCAAAAAGATATTCTGGGCCGTTCTTTCAAGATGAATCCTTAGTATTCAGTTGATCTTACTAGGATCTACTAGCCTCAGGCCCTACATTACAAATTGCACTATAGAAAGAAGGCCAAAATGCTAGAATATTTAGGTTTTTTTTTAAACCCTAAAACAGTGGCCCCAAACCTTTTTTGTCCCACGGACCGGTACCGGCATCACAAAATGACCCACGGACCGGTACCGGCATCAGCATGCATGACCAAGGCAAGGCGAGCCAAGCGACCGGCCAGCTAGCCGTCGCCCGCTTCTCCCCGCCACCTTCAACTCCTCCTTTGTACCTTTGTCGATGGGCTTTTCGGGTTCTTTCTTAATCTCCTCCTGAGTAACGCGAGACTCCACCGCCATCGGGATGGCGCCCCCCCTCTTTGACGAAACTAAGGCATGAGGATTCCTTCAGCACCCAAACGCCGCTTTCCAACCGACGACCGGCAAGCTCACCCGGAAGCACTTTCTCAAGCGCTGTCGAAACAAGATGGTGGCGCCCACTTCTTTGCGGCCTGGTAAAAAATGATCCACGGACCGGTACCGGTCCAGGGCCCGGTGGTTGGGGACCACTGCCCTAAAACATATCTACATGGTGTCAATTTGGAGTTATATACCAGGGCAGGTTCAGTGTTCGACATGAACTTCTAAGGCAATTTAAACATAAGTAATTACTGCAATTACAAGGTCCTTGGTCTATCCACCACTTTGTTTTGCTGTAAATTTGAATAAGAAGGCAAACTAATGGGAGCTTGTACCATTTAATGCTAGGGATGGGATTTCATGAAGTTTTTATTACCATAGTGTATTGCTCATTTATGTAGAAGCAGTGATACAAAAGGCAAACAATTGTATTTATTGTAAGCTTGGATTCAATACCTACCAAAAAAATGAAGTTAACATTGTAAGGAATATACCATTATCCTTATAACGTGGGTGGGTTTAATTGTTTAAGTACAAGCTTCCACGCACCCTGTTGCTAAAAAAAGACAAAAATATTCACCCAACATTCAATATTATTTTATTAGTCTACTGTATTTGACTATTTGATTACATTTCTGCTCCATATAGCTTGTATAGAGGCATCCGGATATCCTTTGTCATTTGCTGAAATCCTGTGTGTCAGATAGCATCTTTGCAAAGTAAAATTCTTAGGTTTGTGATATGAGCACACAGGCTGCAAATGAATTTCAGAACATAATTTACAGTTTTCATGATCTTTTGAATGTCTTTCTGATCTGTTGGTATTGGCACTGCCTCTTACTTTAGCCTGATCTGGTTTAATGCCATGTTTTGTCAGTATTTCTCCCAAATATTATAGTTTTTATCTGTTTTTGTTCATTTTAAGAGTTAGGGTTAGGGTTAGAGTTTAAGGAGGACATGTTCTTTTGTGGCACCCCAAGTATTATCCATATTTATATAGTTTCTGAAATACTTTCCAACAGTTGTTGCATAGTATGATGAAATATTTATGAAACAGAATGTAATCCAAAGGGCATATGTTTAATATTGTATCAAAACTGTATGACATACTAAATATACATAGGCATATACTTTCTTCATCCAGTGGTAGGTGCCAAAACCAAGCTGCTGCATACAGCTGGAAAATATTTTTGTGCCTGCCAGTTTCATTAAGAGATCTATTCGTATTGAGATGTGATTATGCTCTCTTTGAATACACTTATATAATTCTTTGGGGTCCAGGCAGATTTCTGATTTTTATCTTTCTGTGAATTTTAACTATGGAATGAACCCATTAAATTGATTATTCAATACAGTGAATAATTCTTCTTATATTGATTGTGTCCAAGCCTCCCTTCAGTTTTGTTCTCAATGCTACTGGTACATTTTTGATATTGAGTACTTGTTGATCTTTAATAAAAATGTCATGAGTTTTTGAAAGACAGCCAATACCATGAAAGAAATCTTCATATCTCTTTAATCATGGATTTTTTTTCCTTATGATGGTTCTAAATATTTTTTTCCTTACGATGGTTCTATATTGTCTGAGTCAACACAATTGATTATTTCTCTTCTATATTTCTAGGGTCAGAATGATTCTTCTTATATTTGATATTACTATCATTTGATATAATAGAGAATGCCTTTTCCTTTCAGAGTGAGTTCTGAATCCCCAGTGGTTTTGTGTGCATAACATATGATTTCAGAAGCATGACCTCATTTAGGCTTCAATCTGTGCAATCATTTTGGATTATTAAAGTTTCTTGCAAACTAGTATTGGTCTTATAAACAATGGAGATCTGATTAGTGAGTATTGTTTCAATCCACACTTCATTCTGAAGTTTGATCCTGTTCACATCAATTGAGCCTATGAAGAAATCATCATAATCTTAAGATTCTGATTCCTATATTTTTGAACTGTTTTTGCATTTTTGCACTTTTTAGCTATATGGTTATACTTTCCACACATATGATATTTCTGTCCATAAGCTGAACATTGTAGGCTTGCTTCATACTATATCACTTACATTATTTGCACATATTTCCCCTATTTCTAATTTCTTTCGTCATTTTCCCCTTTGTTGATTTGTTTGTTAGGATTAAAGCTTCTTTCTGACTAGAGTTTACTTATCTCCTTTCTCCCTATAAGTCATTATCACAAGTGAAGGCTAATTACCATTAGCTACAGTAATGTTATCATTGCTATATCCTATAACTTTGACATGTGAGTGAACAACTTCTCCTACTTGGTATACCTGAGTAGCATTTTCTGTATAAGCATTTTTACATTCTGTTGTTTCTCATGTCCAAAACAATTTTGATATTTGATCAGATATTCAGTCAACTTATCAAAGTCATAAGACTTTACTGTTTGATTTCAGATTTGTTACAAATTAATCAGTTGTCTCGGCCTGTTTTTGTTAGTGTGACCTTGTATGTTTTCATGACATGTAATAAGCCTCAGATTTCTCCATTATGGTTTGAAAGCTTTTTCAGCCCAAGAATGCAAATACATTATACATGTTAAGGTCAATTGTCCCAGTCATTGTTGGGAAGAACATTATTCTCTGTTCAACCTTTTCTTCATGGTACCAGCTGCTTTTAGGTTCAAAAGAAATCTGTGCTGATATCATTACCATTGGCTTATCACATTGCCAGGAAGTTTCAGTTTTAGTTGTGGCCTCAGGCTTTTCTTTAAAAAAAATCTGCCTCTAATCAGCTAACATTAAAGAGGGTGCTGTTTTCTAATTTTTTTTTAGTGATGCTGTAGCTGGCCTTCCAATCTTAGGCTAACTTTATAACTCTCCAATGATCTTTACACTTTCTTCATTTAAAGAGCTAGCAATAGGTGTTTTGTTTTGTTTGCCAAGTCTGCATCGATTACTACCCGACAAATATTCATTTTTTATTCTGACATCACTTTCTGGTCTTATATGAGAAACCAATGGCACAAGAAGAAAATTTACTATGTTCCTTTCCATCTAATCTTGGATTTAACTTTGACCTGGGGGAAAAAAGGGACATTTTCATATTGCAGGGAATATAGTAATATTTCTCATAATACGGATAAGTTCAATTGTTGGTAAATACTTGTTCACATGAGTTTTGTGGGATGTTATAGCAGCTACAGGGTGGGGGTGAGGAATTCTTCTAATCATGAGAATTGATGCAAAAAAAAGATGAGTATAAGGAATATAAGGAAAAACAATCAGATACAGAGCTGTACCTGTGCAGACAAAAATACACATGCACATAGATTGAATGTTTGGAGGAGCATTTCCAATATAATTTGATTAATCACGCTGCCCAAAGCTGCCACTGTAATGATACTCACATATTATTTGATAATTGCATACATGCTCACATGTCAAAACAAATAGTTGAGGAATATCTATGTGAGATTTTTTTTTAAAGAAAAGTAAGTATACAAAGTATTATGTGTACTACAGCACATAATTAGAGCTATCCCTCTGAAGATTTTTTTCCCTAAAATTCCTTCATGGTGTGATTATGTATTAGTGAAGACAAGGAATTGTGTATGCAAAGGAAGAATTCTTACTTTTTTCTTCTTCGTGTTATGCATTCAGTTTTCTATATTTTAATTTGGGACCTGCTTGAACTGAATACATGATGTAATGCTTTCCAAATGTAGGTCAAAGAACTTTATATTTTGAACTACAGCAAAGAAAAATTTGAACTGAGACACACTAAGCCTACCTGTAAAGCTAAGCCCTTTTCACCTAGGTAGATTTGCAAATATTTGGCTTCTCTTTTAATGTGCAAAAGTGGGAGGAGAGAAGAGGCAAGGAGGTCATCAAAATGACCATTAGTTCAAAAACATTGCAAATCAGGATGTACCATTGCCACATAACAGCTAAGATGACAAGATAACTACAATTGATTTTTGCATCAAATTACTGAAATGAGATTGAGTCATACGAGTATGTTACGCATTTTGGATGTCACAGTGTCAACATTGTTTCTAGAGAAAGTTGACAGAAGATTTTTAGTGGTGTTTTGCAAAAGTTCAGGAACAGAAGGACACTAAGCTCTTCTTTGAATCTGTTTCTTCCCTCTTTATTTTTAAAATGGTTCATCAGATATCTATTTTATTCGCATATTATAATAAATGTTTTCCATTTTCTTTCTCCTATCCTAGGACTAAGCTTGATTTTCAGAGGACCATAGATCCATGTAGGTTGAGGATCATGGAACTTACACACAGTATATTTTGGAGTGCACCAGGTTGGAAAAGATTGCTCTAGAATGTTTTACATTAGCCCCAGAATTTCAGTCCATCCTGAGCTTTCCGTAGAAGTTTCTCCAACGGGCAAAAGTCATTGATACAAGCAACCTAGTGTTCTGCTTTGGGAAGGGTTTGTGGAGATGGAAAACTAAAGCTGTGATATAGTCTTGAAAGATATTAAATATGTGTTTTCAGTAATGTTTCTCTGAAAGTTCAATAAAAAAGAGTTGAATAATGGGCAAATTATTCTTTCGGACCAAAGGCATTATTTTTGTTTCCCAGTTTTTTGTAAGTCTTTAGCAGCTAGGAACAACTTTAGCATTGCTCAAAATGAAATGTCTGCCATGAATATTATAATGTGGAAAAGTGGGCAGTCATGTGATCCCATTTTAACCAATGTGTGTTCCTCTGATATAACGGAAAGTTCAATTTTATCATCAGCATTGATAGCCTTTTTTACTCTTAGAGAAAGGTTCTATATTGCATGATTCTGGCTGATCATTGCAATATAATAAAAGTGTCTCCCAATTGAGGATTGATGACATTACTACAAGTAAGAGAATCCTACCTCTCACTTTGAAGAGGTGAAAAGGCTTCATGTTTTGTGTGGACCCTGGCCAAATGACCCCTAATTTGCTTTGACATCCTTGCTGCATTTTATCATTGGTGGCTTCCCTCCATGTCCAAGGGTTATTGCTGTTCAGAGGGAGGATGCTGCTGATTAATTTTGCCCTTGTTGCATTTCACGCCCAGAGATAGCAGGTAAATAAGCATTAAGAGCAGAGGTAGAGGAGGAAGAACAGTGGGTGATAAAGTGGTCAGTAGAAATGTGTTCAATATTTTGAATTTGAGTCATTTGGAACTTGAAACACTTAGTTTCACATGAAAATAAGTTAAATCTACCCTAAAATGAATGGAACAATGTACTTTTGTAGCCAAAGCAAATTGCCTCATTCGGAACAGTGTGATTTGAGTTCAGAATAGTTCCTTTGGGACCTTAAAAGACACTTAACAGTGCCAGTTTCTGATTCCAGCCCTATCCTCATTGTCCAAGAAGCTGGGCAATGTTCCTTATTTGGAATCGAGTGTGAGTTGTTGGTGCAGTGGACTCCATGGGAAGGAATTTATTTCCCCTTTTTGTCTAACAACGGCTACCTTACCAAAAGTTTCACACTCTTTTTAGTAATAGAACACAAAGGTGTACAATGTGTACATATAATATGTGTTTGTTTACAAGGGCAAAAGTATTTATGTTTTGCACTCTGTGCTTTTTGGCTCAGCCAACCTGTGTTTGGAAGCATCTGTTATTTTGCATTACATGCCTGTGGACTCTTTTGAGGCTAAGATTACAAGTAGTCCTTGACTTGCAATGATTCGTTTAGCAACTCTTTGAAGCTATAACAAGATTGGAAAAAGTGAGTTAAACCAGTTTTCACACTTACAACATCCCCATGTTCATGTGATCAAAATTTGGGAAGCTGGCATAACTTTATGATGGTTATAGTGTCCTGAACCTTCCCTATTGGTGACCTTCCCAGCTGAATTTTTACAAGCAAAGTCAATGGGGAAAACTAGATTCACATAACAGTGACTTGTTTCATTTAACAGTTGCACTGTTTTGTTTAGCAACCACGGCAAAAAGTTGTAAAATCAGGTGCAACTTACTTAACATAGGTTTTTTTAACAGCAAAAATTCTAATCCCATTTGTGATTGAAAGTCTGGGACTACCTACATTTGAACCATTCAAAAATTTTATACAATATTGTAAAGAAAGTATATTGGGAAATATCTTTTGCCTTATGTTCAGCTTGTGAGCTTTTGGTAGACTGCTGGGTGTGTTAGATGCTGGATTTTGATGGCATTTACCATCAAAGACTTTTCTTGAGTTCTTAACCTTAATCTCAACCCAACAAGATCCTTTCTCCACAATGCTGTTGGCTAATCAGTTAATATATTGCTTTTCAAACTTTGCAATACTAAAATGATACATTAATTTGTGTTAACAATACATTATTGATAATAATAATACATTATTGATAATAATAGATCACTTTTAATGATTAAATGTTAATCAGTATTATCATAAGAAACTGCAGGACAGCAACTACCTACTATAATGTGCTTAAGCAAAATGAGGACCAAGGACCAAACCCAGTTTGATATTTTAAAAAATTGTAACATAAACTCCATCTGCAATGTCGGTCACTATTCTCTCAGGGTCTGGATCTCCAATTTGAAAACCTTGGATTAATAATAACCATGGTGTGCAAGTTAAAATTTGGTGCTTTATTCAATGGATAGAATACAAGCTATTGACATAGCACTCTTTGTATTGCACAATTTTATTTACCTATTTACCAATGTTTATTTACTTGACAAAAAAAATTATAACAGCTTGACTTCTATTTTATTTCTATTTTACTTGTTTGCCACATGTACATTAACATTTTACTGCAGCTGCCTTGGAAATTTTTAATCAAAACATATTAGGATTTAGTATATCTCTACTTTTCAAGAATAAAAACTCTGTTTTTCTCTATACTTTTAAAAACTTTGCAGAACTCTTTGTTCTCACTTCTATTTTGCTCGACAGACAGGAGTCTCAAGAACCATTAAAACCTGAGAACAATCAATCAAGAAACTTTTTTCTGCCTTTTATGTCTTTCTCACCTTTGGGTTAACTGTCCTTTTTTCCTCTCCTTGCTTTCTGTGAACAGCTGCTGTTTGGCTTCATATATATTTAGTTCCTGACTTTCTTATTATCTTTTGGGTCTTTTCTCCCCTGCTACAACCCTTGCTTATAATTACAACAGAACCCCAGAAAAAGATGGTTAAATGGTTGGAGGATTTGCATCAGACTTAATTTCTCAGCTACTCATGCCACATCCATGTCTCTCTGCAGGCTGCTACTTCTGGTCTGGGTGGTAATGGTAATGCAGAGTTCTATAAACATACAAATAAAATACATACTTACATATACATACGCATATACACACAAAAGACATGCACATTTGACTTAATAAAACAGACCATGCTTTTTTACAACAGCAGTGAAAACAGAGGGTATGTATCTGATGAGTCACCATAGCCCTTGTTCATTCACAGTGTGCCAAATCGACTGCAAGTGACTCAGATATAGAAGAGCGGGAACACTAGCAATAGCAGTGTTACTTTGGGAAGCAGTTTTACTTTGGGAAATAACCTGCATAAGTAGTGCTGAGTTCTGCCCAAGTTGCCAATCTGTAAGAAATCTCCCTCTCCCTCTCTCTGTATATTGAGGCTTGAAACCTGTGTTTTCTGCTTGAAAAGGCCTTCCGCATGAATCCTAGAAGGGCACTTAATATTTCCATTTATTGCTCATTAATGTTTCAAGGCTGACAACCTATATAGGGATAACATTTCAAGGCTAGTAAGCCTACCAGTCCTCTGATTCAAAATTATCATTATATCAGAGTGACAATAAGTTTTAAATTAAAGCATATTGTGAGATCTTACTTTGGAAAAGCATCTGATTTCTGCTGCCAACATGCTGAGATCCCACCTAGATTAGAAACATATTGACTCCAGATTCAGGTTGTTTCATCTATCCATCATTTGGAGGTTAGATGATAATTCTTTTGCCCAGTGGACTACCGTCATTATTGGCCTATAAGCTCAAACCTATTTTTGAAAACTGACCCTTGATGAATCTTGCCATGATGTTTTTGTTTTATGTCTACCTTAGGCTAGTCTTTTTTCTAAGAAATTCTCTTTGCTGATAGAGGTACATATTTTTTCATTGCAGTTTTGCAATTATGTTTGTGGGTTTAGGAATCCAATGTTTGGATTGTTAGTATTGACCTTAGTATTAATAAGCTAAGAAAAAAGTAATATCCTTAGCAAGCCCTATACCTTGGAAGGAAAATGCCAAACTTTATTTTTAAATGAGTTTTGTCCTACAGAGTTCCTGCAGACAGTCAAGTTTAATTAGTTGGGAATTTCCCTCGCTTCTCTTCAAAGCAACCTTCTCAATGTATAAAGATACAAAGCTCAGTTAAACACATTTTAATTTTTTTCCCCAGATCTTTTCCCCTCAACTGGTTCTCATTGTAGCATAATTTAAAAGTGTCAGCATGTGTGAGTGTTCAAGATGGCAGTCATGACTGTGTGATTGAAATCATGTCGCTTTGTTATGTGTGTCGCACATATGTAAAAAAAGGACAGAGCTTTGATTGCCTGGGAATAGCTGCCATCTAAATTTCCTCCCTCCTCAAGTCCAATCTGTTGATACATCTGGGCTAGGCTACATATTTGCTGAGATAATGAGGTAAGATTTTCAACTGGTGGTGAAGGAGACAGTGCTTGCAAATTGTTTCTTTATAGAAAAAATAATATAAAACTCTGCAAGTAAACACAACCAGAAGAAATGAGCAATAGCTGCCTTGCTGCTTTTGACACATTTTTTTATTTGTAGAGAGTTTTTCATAAATAGGAAGTTTCAAAAATAGAAGCCCTTGCTACCATCTCTGTTTGCAGCATATGTGGCCTAGGCCACCAAGGATTTTATTTTACAAGATTTGTCTGTGATGAATACTTCTTGTGTCATTTTTCCAGACCTTTGAATCAAGGCCCAAATATGTGTAAAATGGTAACATTGAAACCCAATAATTTGTGTGTCTGCACAGTTTCTTAAACAAACCTCCAAATGTTGGTTAGATAAATATCCCTGAAGATGATCTTATGACTACTTATATACAGTATCATATTTTCACCTACATCTTCATATTGATTTAGGAGCCTCATCTTGATTTTAAACTTGGAAAAGACTGAAGTGTCAGCTTTGGAAGCCCTATTGGAACCAGAAGCTTCTACGCTGCCACATTCCTGTGCCTGGGAAAGTAGTGGAGGGATTTTTAGAGTTTTGGTAGTTAGACATAATAGCATTCTTCTTTTCGGTCAAGGTCATGTTGTTCCTGCACCCGGAGGAGGAGTGGTTGAAAAGTTGTCTCAAGTTGGAACTGTTGGTGATTGGACCATGTGATGGATTGAAGGATGCAGGGGTTAGGTTTTGACTTTTGAATTACTAAGGGAAAATCTGGGACTCTCAGATTCGAATTTTCCCAGATGTGCCAGTATACCTACTCTAATAAAAGGAACTTTTGAGAAAATGCCTGTCTCGGAGTTTTTGATTGGAGTTGTGTTTTTCTGGAACCCTGACATGAAGATGTGGGAGAATTTGTGGCATTCCTGTCTAGGCATTATAAAATTTTGGTGGATAAAAAGCCATTACATTGGCCGTGGTTGGCAAAATATCTTTAGAATAAGTAGTGCTAATTGGAAATTGGCATCCATTTATGAATAGATTTCTTTGGAGTACTAATCCATTCATTCATTGTAATATGTTTCATATGTTAAACCCCTCAATTGATGCCAGATGACTGAGATTGGCATGATATTTACAATTGGCTTGGATTGTAAATCTCTTGCAGTAGGCATGGAAGGATCAGAGGCTGGTCCATGTCTTACAAAATGTATTTATTTATTTTATAGTAAATAAACTTTTTGCAGCATAGTTGTTATCATTCCTCTTGAATACTGAAAATAAGTACCTTTGAATATGTAGTTTGTCTGCCCATCTTCATGAAGGGAGGTTGGGAAAAATGCAGACTCATTTTAAATAAGTTCTTCATTAATATCATGTCTCTATAAAATGATCTCCATGATGCTAAGTGCAATAAAAAAGTTTTTGCTGCTCTTTTCCTTTTTTTTTTTTTTATTTAAATGATTGTGTAGCTGGTAACTCAGGGTTTCTGTCAGAATTTTGAAATAAATTATAACATGCAAAAAAAAAAATGAAATTGAACTTTTAGGCCACAGTTAAGGATTTAGAAGCTCTCTGGTATTTGTTGTTACAAACTGAGGAACAAAACCTGGAGCAAGTATGTTGCTGTGATAGGTAAACATTTTATAAATTTGGAGTGGGAGGTATTAGTTATATGAAGATATGAAACTCAATCTACTTGTGGCTTTTATTTCCAAGCCTCTTTGACTTCCTTGGGTTGAATTTCTGAACCCACAATTCTAATATCTGTTCAGTCACGTGATTGGAGCTCTTCAGCATAATACTGTAAGCAATCTCAAAAGGACCATTAAAAGGATGAAATAATGATAGGCAAAAGATAACAGGATCTGCTCTTTGGCAAGATATATTTTCTTTGATTATTTAGTAATAGCAGCAAAAATGTCTTTTCCTCCCACTTTCTGAATTATAATCTAACCATAGATTCTTAGGTAGTCAAGAAACACAGTCTACACAGATAACAGGGTTATCAGCAAGATTAAAGGGATTTTAACATTTGCAGAACTACAACATTTTTTAAGAAGAAGAAAAATAATATTTTCTTTTAATCCTGTAATCTAGTAGGGTAGAATTTGATCACTGAACAGGAAACAATTACTCAGTAAAGTAAAAAGTAAACATATTGAATCAATCCTGAAAAAATAAGAATGGGTAGCTGGTTGAAAATCTGAAATACAATATTTTTTGTTGCAACTCCCATTTGTTATTGTCAGCCACAAACAAACCCCCCAAACCTTTCCCAAGCATCCAGACTGTTAATCAACCCTCCATGACATTGGAGCAACCAAGAATTTAATGGCAAGATAGACTTCATAAATGATAAATCATGTTTAGTTGCTGACGTGAATAAAATTATAATAATATTCATGAATTTTGTCTTTGACAGTTTTATTATGCAAACAGAAAAACTCTACTTGCTGCAAGGCTCTTCTTTAAGGATAGACAAACATGCACATATAGGCCATGATCTCTACGCTCTTTGTTGCAGATTGTTCTACTGCAATCATGAACTCTCTTTCTAATCTCCAGCTATGGACTTGAAGCCCGTTCTTCCCATGGTGATGCAGAGTTCTTGCAACAGCAACAGCAGCCCAGTGGATTTGCGGATGGATTCCCGGTCCAATGTGCCCACTATGGACCCAACTGTCCGGGAGCAGCAGTTGCAGCAGGAACTACTGGCTCTGAAACAGCAACAGCAATTGCAGAAGCAGCTGCTCTTTGCCGAGTTTCAGAAGCAACATGAGCACCTAACACGGCAGCATGAAGTCCAGTTGCAGAAACACCTCAAGGTAATTTGGAAATGAACTCACCAAGCCATCTCCTTCTGAATCTTACTTTTCGTGTCACACCCAGTATTGGCTATTTGAACTGGCAGCAGTTGTCAAGAATCCTAACCCAGCGGAAATCCTATGAACAGGATTATACTTGGAATGGTATGCGTACAATACCTTGTTTAGTTACATAATGACATAGGCTAATGATATTAGTGCTGTTGCAATAGCATATTTCCTAGAATAAAAATCAATAGTTGAAGCATAGTTTCAGATTTGATGAAGTTACATACAAGCAAGATTGAGTGTTGATAAAACCCAGACCTAAAAGGCTTGGGGTTCTGGCTAACATTTCTTCTGACATTATAGCAGGTAGTTTCTCCAGTCTTGCGACCTGGGGCTCCCATGATAGCTGTGACCTGAATTACCATTTATCTCCTTTATTTCCTCTTTCTTCCTTGATCTTGCAACCATTGGCTAACACCTCTAGAAAATAGCCAGTAGATGACCGTTAAAAAAAATCAGAAAACTAATTCTTCACTGCTGTATAATAGTTGTCTAGAATTTGGCAGCCCAACTAAGGTAATCCTATCCATCCTCCTATTAAATTAATGGTTCTTCCTAGACACTGGCAAAGTCTTGAATTCTACAGGTTGCCATCTGATATAGAACAAGACAGGAAAATATTCAGTTGATCATTAATCTGCATTCCATGATAGTCTGTATGTTTCTGAGCCTAATTAACAATCTCAACATTCAGGGACCTGAACCTATGTCCCCCATGTTTCTTTTCCTGTTCTCCACTGAGTTGATGGGAGAATCCAGAGTGGGTAGTCCCATGTCACCTGCTCTTCAGACTGAGTTGAATTCTGAAGACACGCCTCCCTGGTAACGGTCCTCAGTCTTCAACTCAGTCTCAGCTTGCTCAGATGTCTATTACGGAGGCTCTGAACCTTCGAGACTTTCCTTTTCTCTGGATTCGTCTGATAGATTTTCTCAGATACTTGGAGGACAGAGAGCACCAGAGCAAGCAGCTATAGCCCCCTGGAAGCTTTCCGCATCTGCGGAAGGGGGCTGGAGTCACTGATCGATCAATCATACTCCCTTTGAGAATAGTCGTGGCAGCAGTGTGCCGCTTAAGACTGCCACATGGCTAGTAGCGAGCTTCCAAATCAGTTGTTGAGTGCTCCAGCACTTGTTACAATTATTTACATTTGGCGGCTCTCTATAGGCTAGAGGAGAGCCATGGCAGCTGTGTATCGCTTAAGACTGCCTTTGGAGCAGTAAAACTTCCTTTGCAGCAATTAGTTTTCAAGTGGAAGGGGCTTTCCAGAACAGAAAACGAAAGCAATTTGCAAGTGCCTGCTTTGTTGCTGAACCAATCTTGGAATAAACTGTGAGTTGCAGGAAATTTGGGATCTGAATGGATGCTGGAGGGCTGATCGTGAGGGATCTTCCTCCAACTGAAAGCTCTTTTATCACCTTTGCCTCAGGCTAAAGTTAGGAAGAGACTAGCTGGATCCAGGTCAGCTGGGTCAGGGACTGCAGCCAAGCTTAAGGCCAGAGCTCTTGCTTCCAAAAGCCAACTAGGGCTGAAAAGAAGCAAGCTAAGAGAAGGCATACAGCCTTAGATAAAGAGTTTGAGAAAGCCAGGAAGGATTTAGAACATTAGAAGCAATCAACAGAGGCCAAAGTGGCTCCTGACTCCCTTTTCTGCCATTTTTCTGAGACAGGCTTTAGCCAGAGGAGATTGCAGGGCCCAATACCCTACGTGTCCAAGTTGGTCTCCAGCGGGTTCTAGCGAGCAATATATTCATCAGGGCCTTCCTTTGCCTTCTTACTTCCCACCTTCTACAAGTGTTATGGCAGATATGGCGGTAGCACTGAAGAAAGACACCAACTTGCTGCAAGCCCTGTCTCGGAGGCTATTTCACTCCTACAGCAGTGGGGCTCCGCCCAGGAGAGTCTCAAATTCCACAAATGCCACCTTACTTCAGAGCTTGGATCTCACAAGCCATTAGGCAGGAGATGGCAGCAGAGTTTCAGCAATGGCAGTGGTTGCTCATATCAATGGCTGATCAGGATTTGCAATCTGAGCAGAGGCTCTACACTGGGGAGGAACAACTCTACAGGCCTCATACTCTTCAACCTTCATTCAGAAGCCCGTCCTCTGCCTCGGAGAGAGAGCTACATGATGATAATGATTTGTCTGAAGATAACAGTGAATCATCTAGCACCTTGGCCAAGGCTTATTCCATCCCAGCCTATTTAAACCTCTACTTACTGCTCCAAAGGCAGTCTTAAGGCTAAGTCTTACTGCTCCAAAGGCAGTCTTAAGGCTGAGAGCATGGCTGGCCTCAGAAAGCAGCCGGTAGTCCAGGACACTCTACGAGATGAGTCAGTTCCTAAGGACTTCATTTTTACAGATAAGACCACAGAGGCTGATGCCATATCTGTGCCCAAGATGTTTCTAAATGTGATCAGGAGACAGTGGGTCATACCGGGGGTTTACTCCCAATTCAGTAGCTCGGAGACCATATTCTTCAACATTGACCCTGAACTACTGGATGCAATTCAGATCCCGTCGGTGGATGCAGCCTTGACCTTGACATCCATGTTACCACCTGATGCAGAGGATGTGCTTAAAGCTGAGGAAAGGAAGGAGCCTGGGCCATTAGAGCTTCCATGGCAGCAGCTTTCTTCACTCGGGCCTCATTGCATTGGTTCAAGCAGCTGCAGGGAAGGATCCCTGCAGAAGACCTTCAAATCCACCAGGAGATTACTAAGATTATTTATAATGGAATTTATAATGGATGCCACGCTGAATGCCGCCAAGTTTTCTTCGAGGGTGATTGTCTCTTTGGGCACAGCCTGTCAAATGTTGTGACTCCGTTATTGGAATATGGACAGCAAGAATAAATGGAAATTAGCTTCCATCCCCCTTCAAGGGGGAGAAGCTATTTGGGGAATCTCTGGTTCCATTTTTATTGGAAACCCAGAGACAAGCAGAGGGCAGACTACCGCTCTTTGCCCTATTTTAGGAGACCCTCCTACAGGCAGGGGGAAGCTGGAGCAAGCTTTCTCTGACAGCAACAGCCCTTTTTCCCTAGACCTACCAACCAGGCAGATAGGCCAGCTTTTGGATCCAGAGGCAGACAGCAGCATCCCTTTTGTGGCAACAATAGCAGATCCTTCAGAAGTTCCAAGTGACTTCAAGCTGGATCCCCCCCATAGGGGGCCATCTTGGTCTATTTACACATCGTTGGGAGCAGATCACAACAGATGCCTGGATCAGGGAGACAATAGGGACAGGGCTATTTCTCGAGTTTCTCTTTTCACCCCCGAAATGCTTCATCCGTTTCCAGAGATCTGGCAAAGAGGAACCCCATGGAATCGGCAATCCAGCATTTGATGGACATTTGGGCCATCCAACTGGTGCCAGTGCACCAGAGCGGGCAGGGGTTCTGTTCAATGTTGTTCTTTATCCCAAAGACCTCCAGCGGGTGGAGAGTGATTCTAAATCTCAAGGGACTTAACAGGCACTGGTCTACAGAAGAGTCAAGATGCATTGCCCCCATTCCATTCTGGAAGGGATTTGGGAGGGGAACTTCTTGACCTCTGTGAATCTGATGGAGGCTTACATGCCTGTTTATCCAAATCACCAACTGTTCCTGCAGTTTTGCTATGCTGGCCGCCATTTTCAGTACATGACCCTCCTGTTTGGCCTGTCAGCAGCTCCTTGAATGTTTACCAAGATCCTGGCAGCAGTAGCTGCATACCTCAGAATCCTTCCCATCAGATCCAGTGCTACCTGGATGAAATCCTGATCGAGTTCTCCTCGCACCTACAAGCAGAGGAGGATCTGCATATGACAATTGGGATCCTCAGGGAGCATGGCTTCTCAATAAACATTTGGTCCCCTCAACCCAGCTCGTACACTTGGGGTTGATTATAGACACCTTAACTGGACATGTCTTTCTCTCCCAGGAGTGATGGGACAGCATCAAGGCCTTGTACCTCAGCTTCTGTGCAAAATGATTTCCTGCATTGCCATAGTTCCCTGGGCACGATTTCATGCCCAGTTCTTACAGTGGTTTCTGCTTCCCTATCAAAAGGCGGGCTGGGAAATTCAGCAGTGAGGGTTCGAGTGCTACCAATGTTACTTCGCTCACTCTGCTGGTGGCAGTCCTGGACTATCACTTGAGGTTGTTGCTTCAAGGAACCTTGAAGACTGACTATCAGAACCAATGCCAGTCTGTTTGGTTGGGAGGCCCACCTGGGGCCAGATTCACAGGACATCCAGGGGCAGTGGAGGAGCTGCATCACAATATCAACTGGCTGGAGCTCAGGGCAGCTCAGTTGGCCCTCAAAGGATTCCAGCAGGAGGTTTCGGGACAGCATGTTCTACTTCTCACAGACAAATGTGGCCACCAAGGCCCACATCAATCAGCAGGGGAGGACACCAGGTTCTGATCCCTAATGTAGGAAGTGACCCTACTGTGCCTTTGGGCAGAGAGACGTGTACTATCAATACTGGCAGAGCACATCTTGGGAGTATTGAATGTGCAGGCAGACTGGCTAAGCAGGGTCACAGTTGCCCAGTTAGAATGGTGCCTGCATCCCAGTCTGTTCAAGGAGCTTTCAGAGCAATTTGATTGTCCAATTCTGGACCTCTTTGCCTTTCTGTTAAACTCTCAACCTCCATAATTCCTTACAAGGTTCCCAGCACCAGGGGTGGAAGGGTTCAATGCACTGTGCTGCCCATGGCCCCGTGGCCTCTTGTATGCATTCCCCCACTCTGCCTCTAATTCCAGGTACAATCAGAAGGGTACTGTTGGAGAGGGCGGAGGTCTTACTACTAGCTCTATGTGGCCCAGACGACCATGGTTTGCCAATCTGGTAAGTCTGTCGATTTCCAGGGCTTGGAGGATTCCCCCCAAGCAGAGTCTCCCTCACCCAGGGTCCCATCAAACATCCGGAGCCCCAGTGGCTACAGTTGACCATCTGGCACTTGAGCGGGGACTTCTGAGATGGGAAAAATTCTCCATGCAGATCATACAGACAATTCAGGCAGGCAGACAGACAGTCTTCCACTGCGAGGATTTATGATGCAATGTGGAAGAATTTATATGGTTGGTGTTCGAGATGTCAGATTGAATCCACCTCGGTGTCAGTAGCAGATATTCTGGACTTTCTGCAAGACGGTCTAGATGGTGGTCTATCACTGAATACTTTGCGATGGCAGGAGGCAGCCTTGGCTTCAGTGGTGTCATTTGAGAATTTGATTTCTCTTGCTCAGCAATCTATGGTAAGAGCCTTTCTTAGAGGTGCAATGAACCTGAAGTCACCAGTCGTGCATCAGTACTCTACTTGGGACCTACCAAAAGTACAGGCTCTGACTGTGGCATTGTTTGAGCCTCTACGAGAGACTAGCCTGTGCCTCCTAAGGTCCAAGGTGATTTTCCTGGTGGCCATTACCTCAGCCAGAAGGATTTCAGAGTTGGCGGCCTTATTGGTGAGGAAGGACCTGTGTTTTTTCCATCAGAACAGTGTGGTTCTGTGGCTGGACCCTGCCTTTCTGTCTAAGATAAACTCCTTGTTCCATCATTCGTAAGAGTTGATCTTGCCTGTCCAGAGCCTAGGCATGCTCTGGAGGTGAGATGGCATACCTTGGATGTGAGGAAGATCCTCCACTTTTACATAAAATGAACTACTTTTATTAGGAAGACTGAGTCCCTGTTTGTATCTTTTCAACTGTTGACTGGGACACAAGGTTACTCCGTCCACTGTTTGATGCTGACTAGGTGTTTGTATTGCCAAGGCGAGCTCCAGGCCCTCTCAGTGCCCAGAAGGATTATGGCGCACTCTACCAGGAGTGCAGCCACGATGGCAGCTTGGGCGACACAGGCCTCTGTGGAGGAGATTTGTCAGGTGGCAATGCCATTCATCCGGCATTATAGACTGGACATCTTCGCATTGGCAGAAGCAGCCTTCAGCAGGCGAGTCCTGCAAGGGGTACATGTCAAAGCGGGGACTTCAGACCAGATCGTGCCCGCCCGTAGGACAGCCAGTTTTGGTATGTCCCACTCTGGATTCTCCCATTGACTCAGTGGAGAATGGGTGTTGGTACTTACCTGATCATCATTTCTTGGGGAGTCGATGGGAGAATCTAGCCCCACCCTGTGGACTGTCTGGTTCAGAGTCCAGGAGGGGTTGCCTTTGGCTTGGAGAAGGACGACTGGATTCGCTTCATCTTCATCTTGACTGGGGACTGTTAGGAGGGAGTCATGTCCTCAGAATTCAACTCAGTCTGAAGAGCATGTGACATGAGACTACTCACTCTGGATTCTCCTGTCAACTCCCCGAGAAATGGCGTTCAGGTAAGTACCAACACTCATTTTCTTCTTTGCTCTTTACTGTTGTTAAATCCTTGCTATAGCTTTCATCTGTTACCCAAACTGTTCCAGGGATCAGGGTTTTTTCTAATAGGGCATCCATATTTTAGAGCTCAATTCAGGGAAGAACTATTTACGTTGGGAATGGGATGAGGTATGTATCAATCAGCTTTTTCTAATTTTGAATTGGCAAATATGGTGGGTTGCTTCTGCCTTGTTTTAATGTTTTCTTCATCATCAAAATGCAGAGCTCTTTATGAAGGAGAGACCCCAAGTTCAAATAAGCAAGCTAGAATTTAAAATTCAACACAGATGAAAATATAGAAATACAACTGCATTCACTTCAGTTACATTTAATTAGCTACTCTGGATTGGAGTAGAAATCCCTTTAGGCACTGTTGAGCTAAGAAGAGGCAAGACTCAAAAAATGGCATTGATTCTGTATCTTTTCATTTGAAAGTCCTTAGACCTAATCCAAATAGGGAGAAAAAGAGACTGGGTATTTGAATAGTGATCCCCCCTCCCCTCCGACATGATCAAAGACCATTATGTGCTGTTGTTTTCCAATTTGCAGAATCCAGTGATAAGAATTTGTAGTGATTTGAATTCTGGCATATTCCTTCATCTCTAAGTGTGACATTATGTTTCTATTTTGATCAGTCATGTGTGCATCTCCAGACTTTGTTTCAATAGCAATAATTAAAACTACTTGGGTGATATTATTTGATGGTGTTCATGTATTGTATTTTAGTAATCCATATTTTCAAGGACAGGAAGATTCTGTCAGTATGAATCACTCATACCCACTTCATACTTTTAAAAGCACTTTGAGAAACAGACTACAATGTTCCTTATTTTAAGAACTTACAGTCTAATCAAGCTATTACATACACTGACCTCATTCAAATATAACTCTGAACTTCAGATTAATGCAATGAGCCCAGATAAGGCTGAAAACTTGTATGTCTTTTCAGCTTTCTTCCATTGTGATTATGAAGAGGAAATTATTTATAGTTTTCTGAAACTTGTTAAACTTGTTTTTATATTCAAACTGGTATAAAACATTTCCACTATACTTTATAATTCTGGCTTGTTCAGATAAACTGGTGGGTTCATATATTAGACTAAAAAATATACAATGAGTTACATCATGCTGAATAAGCTACATTATCAGTTGATGTGTGTAGGAATCAAATAAATGAGTTACAACTAATTACAGGCTTGTCAGAAGATGAGAGAGTTAGTAACGTTCAGTAGTAACCATTAAGTATTAAATCTGAACATAATGTTGCATCTAATGATCAGGTTTTTTATACATGAACATTTTTATTTGTATTTTACAAACCGTTGTACATATAAATGCTATCACTCGGTGTTTTAGTCAGTATTTTGTAGCCTTTTATCTTAGCTATTATCTCAGATTTCCATTTTTCCACTTTTCATTTACTTACGGCTTTTGCTTAAAAAATATTTAGTTAAATCCATAGTTTATAAGCCACATTCACAGTGATACATCTTCAATTTTGAATTATGCATACCAGGTCCTTTCATAGATCTGGAAGTTTTCAGTCAGATTCTCTCCATACTTTTTATGTTTTCAGAAATCATAATTGTCAGGGATAAAAACCAGAACTAGAAAGAGGATTCTTTGTATCATAAAATTGATCTCAATTTCTAATATCTTGACAATTCTTGATGCAGGCTTTTTTGGGGGGTGGGGGGTGGGGTGGGGGAAATGGTTTGCATTGCTGCTTTTGGATTATTTTTCAGCTGTCTAACTATAATATTATATGGCTGCCCATCTTAAGCAATTCTGGGCAACTGATAAGAAGCCAGAAGTCCTGAAATATGTAGTCTCCCATCTCAGTACTATCCAGATCAGAAACTACTTATAAAGAGACCAAATATGGCCAGGTGCTTCTATTTCCTAATGTCATTCTGTATCATATCCGCCCTACAAAAATCCTTTCTCTCTGATTTTGCTATTTTTCTTCTGAAGGTGTTGGTACAGACATTAGAACCTAGAAAGGCAAGTAGTCTGCAGGGATGATGTTTGTGTTCATTCCTAATTCCATCACCTTTTTTGCAGTTACTTGTAAAATAAATTAAAGACTGGGAAATAATGTTATTTTATTATCGAATTGAAGTTTCTGACTTTTAAAGCAATATTTTTACAAGGTTTTTGGTGTCTGTATTTATCAAACCTAAATTTATTTTTGTGTGGTTACCATAACA
Organism: Pseudonaja textilis; assembly: GCF_049901715.1. Taxonomy (NCBI): domain Eukaryota; kingdom Metazoa; phylum Chordata; class Lepidosauria; order Squamata; family Elapidae; genus Pseudonaja; species Pseudonaja textilis. The sequence continues at coordinate 101,273,915 of NC_142008.1, read as the reverse complement.
CAATTAAATGTTGACAACGGATACCTATACTAGGAAAGAACATCTTAGAGAATAGGAAGAGGAAAGGCATGGGCTTTGGTAGAAATATGTTACATAAGCATAAATACACAAAGAAAAAAATTACCTTGTGGACAGCATAGGCATACAGAGCCCAAGTTTGATTTTTGCCTAATAAGAGAGCTAATCACAAAAACAATAGGAGAGAAGTATAATTCATGTAAAAAAAAGTAACAGCTGACAGGTCATAAAATACTAGATGGGAACAATGCAAAAGAGAAACCATCAGCCAATAAAATAAAGAGAAATCTCAATTACTACAAAATGTAAATATGCTCTGTAAAAGCAATGTCAAAGCAAATATGGACCTCTTGAAAGACATTGCAGAGCACTAGCTTTACTATTAATCTCAGACAATTAACTGAGTATTAGAAATGTTTTCTACATGGGAATAGGAGTTCCATGATAGTTTTATTCGAGGAGATTTCTAAATGGCTAAAATGCTGTAGAAAAAAAACGCTGTTATAACTTTCCTATCACTCAGAAGTTTTATAAAGCAACAATTACTGCTAGAGAGAAATTGTTAATGAGCAAAGACAATATTCATTTACATTTTCCAGCTTTGCTGCTATAATCTGTGTTTGAAAAATAGCACAGAGTAACCTGCAAATGTATACCTGGATTTTGTTATGTGACATTCATGCACAATGTAGCCTCAAGTACGTACACAATTCCTTTTGGTATTGACCCTTTCCCTGTTCCTTTTTGCAGCAGCAGCAGGAAATGTTGGCAGCAAAGCGTCAACAAGAACTAGAGCAACAGCGTAAACGAGAACAACAGCGACAAGAAGAGCTGGAGAAGCAGCGTCTGGAGCAGCAGTTACTCATCTTACGCAACAAGGAGAAAAGCAAAGAAAGTAATAAGTTTTAATTGCATTGCACTGCATTTATTGGAATGATATCCTGTTTATATTTCATGGACTGGAAGAAGAAACTATAGAGGAGCTAGAGGATTATATTCTCCTATTCCCAAAGTACCATATAGAGAAGCATATTTGAAAACAATCCACATGGACCTAAACCCACTCAGATAATTAAAATTGTCCTCACAAGTATATTGGCAATATAAAGATGTAAATAAATAAACGAACTTGGCTTTCAAGCCAAGGTTAGACTTCTTTGTCATGGCACTTCCTTTCAGATGGAGATTCTTTGCAAAGTAATTTTCAGATTTTTCACAAATCTGCAACCTTTGGGAGTTATTTTTTGAATAAAGATGAGCAATCATTGTCTCTTTGAAGATTAATTGAGGCAATGTATGGTGAGTTGAGCACCCATGGTTGTACATATAGTCAATCTTGCATATAAGCAGACAGGTATAGTACATAAATGCATTTCTGTATAGTCATAAAACATGCAAGTTCTTTTTCACTCCGGACAGACAAATTTACCACTTTTCTCCAGCATGACTAAGCTCTTGACAGCTTACAAACAATTATCTGTGTCAACAGCAACATGGGGATGGGCTGAATTGAGAGATCTCAATGGCAAACCTCATGGGACTTACCCCTGATTTGGGATTGTATAACATACTTAAAGACAATAAAATTTCAGGCATTTTTGGATGTTATACTATGTCTGGCTTGGCTCTTCGATTGATGTTGTAACCTCCACCTCATAATAAATGAATAAAGAATGGTTTAAAAAATATAGTAAATGTAACTCTGTGATGGAATTCTTCAAGAATATGTGAAGGATGATGTGATAAAAATTCTTGCCAGTGTGCTTAGGAAAAATGGATTTCCCCCCTTTTGTAAGCTTGATTGAAGCTGGGTTTTAAAAATAGGTTGTTAGCATGGAATACAAGATGAGAAGAGTAGTGTCCCTGAACACATTTCACTGGCATACTTGTGAGAATTGAAGGTCACATATTTGCATAGCCCCAGCTTAGGGAAGAGAGATAACATCTCAACTTGCCTTTAATGTTTTCTACCAGTGTTTTTCTATAATTTTTAAAGGTGCTATTGCAAGCACTGAAGTGAAGCTGAAACTTCAAGAGTTCCTTCTCAGCAAGTCAAAAGAGCCAACTACAGTGGGTGGCTTGAATCATTCCCTCTCCCAGCATCCCAAATGCTGGTAAGTCTTTCCTTTGTCTCTAGGACAGAGTTTTTCAATCTTGACAACTTTTAAGATGTATGGACTTCAACTCCCAGAATTTCCTAGTCAGCATGCTGGCTAAGAATTCTGGGAGTTGAAATCCATATACCTTAAAGTTGCCAAGATTGAGAAACCCTGCTCTAGAATTTTCAACTAAGTCTGATTTAGGACAGGCTGTGCATAGAGTTGAGTTTCAATTCTGGAACAAATACTTCAGTCACAAACATGGAAGAGCTTTACAGCCTGTGTGCAACTGATATTTGCTCCTGTATATCCGGCAATAGGAAAAAATAGGAATAAGTCTTTCATTTTCAAGGACTCAATTTTCTCTAAATTTAACTGTGTTTGTTGGGTTCTTCTTCAGCAAATAATTATATTTACATAATTATATTATGGTGGGAAGTAGTTCATTCATTCATCTAGCTCAAAATAGCGTTTTCACAGTTCCCTCACCAGTATGCCAGCTTGTGTGTTTCTTCTCTGTATGTATATGTATATGTCTGTGCATGCAAAAGAAAATTCTATTTTTGGATAACGAATTGTGGGGGAATTGGAAGCGTGAGACACTTTCTACTTCCTTTTCTGTTCACAACAGTAGTACATCTTTGTCTAATTTGTATAGCATCTGGTCAAATCCATTTCTCAAAGAAACTAGCAGTTTTCCTGGAAATATCTCTAAGTCCTTCCCAGTCTTATCCAGTTATGCCTGTACTTATTCTCATGCTTCTACTATCAGGTAGCTTTCAGAATTTTTTCTTTGAATTGCTATTTTACAAAAAAAGGCCATAGATAGCAGACTGAATTTGGTGTACTGGTTTAAGCTCTAATGATAAATTGATACTCTATGTTGCTTGATGAAATGGTATTAATATTGATCAAATAACCAGTTAAATTTTGGGCTGAAGATCTGTATTATTACACAAAATCAGTGATCATTCTTGAGCCAAAAGGGGAAATGGAAAACATAAAGATTACTATGATCTTCCTTCCAATCTTCCTTTTGACTTCATTCTTTACAAATTTAAGAATCATCTCACAATGGTAGGGTTAATGAGCATTGTGGTATTACAGAACTTTTTCATCAAAGCTGAATCAAAAGGTAGAAGAATTTCAGGTTATACAGAAAAAAACAAGTTGGATGAAAAAATGAATGATAACTGAATCCATCTGTACTAGTGGCCTTTCACTACTGAGTATACAGCTGGTCTGACTGCGCTTTTCATTTAATGAAATTAAAGAAATGCCAAGTAACTATAAGGTAAACATGAATTCCAATATGAATGGAAAAAGCAGAAGAAAACTTTTGGAAGAAGCAGAGGTAGTCCTCACTTAGCTACCACAAGTGTTATGAGTAAGTTGCTAAGCGCTGTGGTCACTATGTAGAAAATCATTGACTGGCTTACAATTTATTTCCACTTTCTTCATTATCGCTGTTGCAAAGTGCACAAACAGTGACCTCTTGATTGTAGTGTGCTGCGACTCATAAATTTGAAGATTGATTAGAAAGCTAATGGGTTTTTTTATATGCCATTGTAATTTTGAATGTTTGTTAAATGAGCCAATTAGAAAGTGAGGACTCTGTATGCTAATTAGTGTGCAAACATGGCTATCTTGATTTAAATCTTGATGACTGTTGGGTTATTGGTTTTTCTTTGTAAGTTACCCAGAATCACCAAGAGTGAGTTGGGCAGCCATATAATTTTTTTTAATAAATAAATAAACCTGGCCTTTTTTTCTGATTTGTGCAGGGGAGCTCATCATACCTCATTGGACCAGAGTTCCCCTCCCCAGACAGGAAGCCCGGGAACACCAGCCTCTTGCAAACTACCTTTACTTGGCACTTACGATAGCAGAGATGACTTTCCACTCCGGAAAACTGGTTAGTAAGAATCAATAGTTGAAGAATAAACAAAAGGGGAGAAGGTCAATTTCCATGGCTTTCTGGACCTTATATGTGCTAGCTTGTAAAAACAATGGCTGGTGCTGAGAGAGCAAAGGAAAGAAAAAATGATTTATTCTGATGAACTACAAATTAAGAATATTCATTCAAGTATGTTATAAAATACTGCATTTACAATGTGAAAAACTCAACTTCTGACTGAAAATCAAACTCACATACTAAATCCTCATTCTGCTAAAATATTATTAGGACATGAATTCTAAACTTACAGTAAAGAAATGGATAAACATACTGTGAAGACTGACTTAACAAACAGCCTATTTTTAGATGCAATCAGTGCTCCCTTGCAAGAAATCAGCTGTTTAGATGCTAATTGTGTAACAGCTCAGCTGGTTTTTGCAAAAGCTTTTTTTACAGTCGAACTAAGTTGGAAAAAAACAGCACAGGTGCTGTGTGAAATCAGGAAATTTTAGGAACATAGGAAGCTGCCTTATGCCAAGTCTGACTGTTTGTCTTCCTAACCTAGTGATTGGCAGCATGAACACTACCTAAGGTCTTAAGTCAGTAAAGAATCTTTTCCATCACCTCTTTATCTTATTGCCTGGAGAAGCTATTAACAATCTAGTGGTTCTCCCCATTGTTCTCTCCACTAACAGTCTGTTAGGTATATTTTGTGGTTATTTGAATCTTGCCAAGATCTTGGTTACAAGTAAAAAGTACTCAGTTTGAAAGAATTAAATCTTGAAAAGGTGGTGCAGAGAAACTAGCCAATTTCTATGTTATAGTCTCTAAAATGATAAGATCTGAATAAATGTAAATAGTCTATTTGGCACAGTGTGATTGAATATATACTTTCAAAGGACACATAGAAATGGTGTTTAGCAAAACCATGGAATTTGTAGCTATCGGATGGTATCATGTCCACTAAGCTTTCAAAGGGGACCAAACAAATTTATAAAATATCAGCTAGCAATAGCTGCTAGTCCTAGTAGCTATTTACTACTTCCTTAATCCCAGACAGCTGTTAGCAAGAGGGGAAGAAGAAAACAACTATCCTGTCTTTGTTTATGAACTTCCTGAATGCATCTGAATAACTAGTGGATGGACTAAATGGATCATAAGTTTGACCCAACTGGGTTCTACTTACTCTTTTATAAAGACATAATAGCTGAATTGGAAAAAGTTGTCTATATAGAATATCTTCCAGATTTCATGGAGTAAAATAATTTAAATTGGCATCCTGGGTGGGAGGCAGAGGATTTTATCAGGCAGAGGAGTATGAACAAGTCAGAATAAGCTTCATCTACCTACACAGGCCCTGTGATGACCCAGGGCGTGGCATAAAGGCAACACAGTCATATAAATAAGAAGTATCTCCAACTTTGCCCCCAATGTCTAGGTTACCTTCAGCTGGAGAAAAAACTGTCTCAAGAACAGTCTTTAAGTGGAGGAAATTCAGTCCGAAAACAAAGTATATACAAACTGTAAATAAAAATCCACACAAACCACGCTGCATTAATTAACTTGACAGGACAGGATAAGGCAGTGGTCACCAACCAGTGGGCCAGGGACCACTGGTGGTCTGCGAGAAAATGTTGGTGATCCACAGAAAAATGTCACCCCAAAACAATTAATCCAGGCCCACGTGGCTCGTGGGAATACAAGGCTTGCGGCGCTTGCATTGAGAACATGAGGTAGTGAGGGGAGTGGGGGGAAGAGCGGGGGGGGAACTTGCCCCACTTGCCCCACGTGCCTGGCCTGGCCACTGGGCTGCTTTTTTCCGCTTTTGTTATGCTTTTGGCTACCAAATGATCATTCTTTATTTGGGATTGCAGGATACCATCTCCAGCTCCATTCTCAGAGAGAGAGAGAGAGACTTCTGGCTTCATGCGAGGAAAGAAGCAGAAACAGCAAAATTCATTCTTTCTCTCCCCCAAACTCTCCCAGAAATGACTCTTTGTGACCCTGCACAAGGTATCCTGCTCCAAGAGGCTGCACCGGCGCAACAAGTCTCACAAAGACTCATTTCTGGCAGAGTTTGAGGGAGAGAAAGAAAGATTTATGCCGTTTCTGCTGCTTTCCTTGCATGAAGCCAGAAATCTCTCTCCCCCTGAGAATGGAGCTGGAGATGGTATCCTGCAATCCCAAATAAAGAATGATCAATTGGTAGGAAACTGGGGTGGGGAATTTTCCTGCAGACTTTTTTTGGGATTTTCCTAAGGTCTCTGGTCTGCAGGATTTAAAATTGTGAATTTGGTGGTCCCTGAGGTCCAAAAAGTTGGTGACACCTGGGATAAGGAATTGCAGTCTGGAAAGGCCAGCAAAACACACACAGCTGGGAAAACGCCAGGGACCCAGATAAGCCTTGACAATACCAGATAATTCAAGATTTGCTCTCAACAGTTTGCTATGCGCAATTTCCCCCTTTAAACACTATGTTCCCAGCTGTAGCTAATGAAGGGAATCAGGGCCCTTTCCTCCCCTGTAAGCCATGTAATCCATGTTGCTCCTTTCTCTGTTCCTCCCTGCATGCCCTAGGATGAAGAGGGGGTGGGCCTGGACCTTCCTGCAAATTCCCTCTCTCTTGCTCTACCTCTCCCCTGCTCTGCCCAGCTGGACTTTGCCCTTCCCCAGTGTCTTCACAGCCAATGGAGCCACATTCCCAGCCCCTGTCAGCTGCTCAGCCTCCCCCTTTGAATCAGATTCCAACAGGGGCATGACAGGCCCTATTAGTCCTGGACTATCATTTGAAGGATACCTGTGCTGCTTGGAGTCATCCGGAATCCAGATATCATGGACTTTGACATTTAACTATGGTGGCTGGCATTTGGTAGAATTAGAAGGCATTGTATTGGGAATGAGTATTTTATTGTTATGCTTCAGAAATGGAGAATAAATATATTTATAATAAAAAATCTCACTCTTTCTTGAAGCAATACGATTGATCTGCAGTGAGCTTTTTCTCCTCTCTACAATTTGCTTCCTTGCTAAGTCTACCTCAGTAGAATACTGATCACCTCAGTTGTCATTCTTGCTTGCTTCTTCTTTTCAGCCTCAGAACCCAATTTAAAAGTGCGCTCACGATTAAAACAGAAGGTGGCAGAGAGAAGAAGCAGTCCTCTGTTGCGGAGGAAAGATGGGACAGTCATCAGCACCTTCAAAAAACGAGCGATTGAAATCACAGGTGAGAGGACATTAGCCCAGCTTAAGTGCAAGTATCATTTGCTTTTGAAAAAAAACTGGATGAAACATTTCATTCCTCAGTCCTCTCCCTGAGTATGTCAAGAAGGGAGAAAAATGACTGATTAAAAAAGTGTGTCTGGTATACTCTGTGTGCTACAAAGTGTTTGATGAAACAGGATACTGGAATTCAAAACGTTGCAATTAAAGAAAAAAAATGGCAAAATAGATAAAACAATCATTTGTGGAAATGTAATTGTAAAGCCGTGTTTTCCTAAAGAATGGAACTTGTGCAATTTCCCCTCACTTTCTTCTCTCTCTTTTGCTTGAAAGATGTTTTAAACTATATTCACTGAGCAGTGATAGCTTAGCTATGAGCACTGCTCAAATTACATTGTGATGACATGAAACTGTGTTTTTATTTTAAATAAACATGGCTTGGTGGTAAAGAAGCTGGAATCAAAGTTGAATTAATTTTTCAGATAATTAAAATAATTTTTGTTGTTCCAGTTTTTGGCTAGTTCCAGTTTATTTTTCTGCCATTTTTATTTTTATTTTATTTTTACCTTATGGTTTTTACAGGTATATTAGAAATTTTAATGATGCTCAAAAATAAATTTGAATTAAACTATAAATTATATTAACCATGGTTAAATTCTCATACTGTATTATGCATGCATCGAGTCTTTGGACTCCCTGACAAACATTCTATCAAATTCCCACATAATACTAACTAATACTAAGTAAATTTTATTACTTATATATTATTGCATCATGAGTTTGGATATGACTAGAAATCTATTCAAAAGGGAGCACAATAATTCAGGTCAGAAAATATGAGTGTCATAAGAATTATAGCATTTCTTTTTTAAAAACACGAAAGAGGAAGAAATATTTGAATATTTTTAGTTTAATCTTGACCCAATAGTATGATGACATAATTCTCAGTAAAGTGATAATTATTCAAAGACCTCTTAAATGTATTGCAGTCTAAGAGGAGGGATGGATGAACCTAAGAACAGATTTAAAAAGCTCAGGAATAAATATATATATGTGATAAATTCATTTTAGATGTACCACTGATAATCTAGATTGTGGTAATTTATTTGGTGGGCATTTAACTTGTAGGAGTTGTAGAAGAACATTCTGAATATTTTTTTTTATTTTAACTGGGAAAAGGGGGAGTATAGAAGGTTGGCATTTAAGCTCTTAGCAACCTGAGGCTCCTTCTTGGAAACCAGATTTCTCTTTGTTTCACATCTGCATTTATAGTTAATGTAGAAAGGTGAATTTGAAATGCCAAACACTAAGCTAGGAACATTCATTTCTGTGTGGTGAAATCATGCCTTATATCCTTCTCTCTTTTTTTATCAATTCTAATAAAACAAGGAAATCTAAACATTTTGATTAGAAAATAACAAATGGAGGTAAGTTTATCATTTACAGAATCACAAATGGAGGTAATAGTCAGTTTTAGGAAGCTAACTTGTAAATAGCCACCTGCAAGCTTCTCAATTATTAGTGAAAAGAACTATTTCCTCACCAGTTCATTGGAAAACTGTTAGAAAGAGACTAAGAAAATCTCTACCCAATGTATATTCAGGGAAAATTGGGAATCATTAGTCACTGAAATTCTATAATGGTATCCTTTCATGTCAATAAATTTATTTAAAAACTGATGGAATATTGTTTGGAATAATTGCTTTCAGTTGAGACAGCTGTTCAGTTAACAGCCCTGTGAACTAGAAACATGGGAATGCTAGGGATTTTTTTATGCAGCTTATGTAAATTGTATGTTGTATAACATGATGATATTCCTTTATTGCATGTCCACATTCTTTGGTGCTTTGTTCTGTTATAAAGGAAAACCAAATCAACAACTGAATTTTAACTTGTCAACATAAATTTTTCCAATATTTCTTTGCTACCATGTAAATTGAAACTTGATTCTGCTTCAAAATAAAAAGTGAAATTTTCAATAGCCTAATTGGGCACAAGAGCATCTTAATTCAGCAGAAGACTGACATGGTGGCAATCCCCTCCCCAAACTTTCATTGCAGTGTCTTCAATGTGCAACAGTGCTCCTGGATCTGGCCCAAGTTCCCCAAACAGCTCCAACTGCGCCATCACAGAAAACGGGCTTACTGGGTCAGTGCCTAATATACATACTGAGGTAAGGCTAGTGAAAGAGTGTTGCTACCTGCTGCGATGTGCTGCTTTTCTTGTCTACCTGTACATATTTAGCCCACTATTTGTTGCTTTGAACAATAATGTGTTGACTTGGGGCAGAGATCTGGGCTCAGACGACTGCACTCATCTGGGGCTCCCCACTCGATGTGGCCTATCATTATTTTAGCTTCGCAGATTAAATGTGAGAATAGCAATTGGGGTAGAACATCTCTTACTTGCTTCCTTAAGCAAGTGCATGCATTGTCTGTCTGTCTATCTATGAATGCGCACACATGTAATTTTTACTGAATAATTTTAACAAGATAACAACAGTATAAATATTTTAAACAAAAAAATAGAAAAGGAAAAATTTTATAAAGAGGCAGCTTCAATTTTTTTAACAGTTATAAATGAATTTATATTTCAGTCTCTCTAAGATTACATTATCATTTTCTTTTTCCATAGTCAACTATAAATCACAAAGTCATTTTTTCTTTTTTTCCCCTTAAAATGTCTATAAGGGTTTTCCAATTATTGATAGATGTAGTTATTGATTTTTAATCAAAGAAGTTAAATTTGCTGCCTCCACTAGTTCTTCACTGACCATCCCTTTGCTGTGGGTATTTCAGAGCATTTCTATTTTTTTGCATATAATAGTCTTGCGGTAGTAATCATATATAAAAATAATCCTCAATGGCTCTTTTTTACTTGACTGTCCATTAATCCTAGCAAGAAAAGTTCTGATTTCAGTTCAACACAATATTCAACACAATATACATGTTGACATGTTCAGTTCAACACAATATACATATTCACTTTAAAGCCAAGAATATATTAAGGCAGAAGGTTGTCCAATCCCAGGATAAAACATCCAGACAAACTGAGCAATGTGATATATGCAATGCTATGAGACATACGCAGATGTGTAACAGTGATGAAACAGACAACCACTTTACATGTACGTGGCTCAACATAAGAGAAGAGACCCATCAGGACAAGATTCAGCAGTCCTCATGCATCTGAAAAACAAAAATCACTCTTTTGAAGATAGCAAAGTCACATTTTGTATGAAGAGGACCACTGGTTTGAAGGTGGGTTAGAATTAAACATTTCCTTCAAAACAGAGGGAGACGAATAAGACATCTCCTCTCTCGAGTTTACAATGCAGCCCTTGCAACAATTCCAAGAAGATTGAACAATCAAGAGCACCCTGATTCAGATAACCCTGAGGCCACAGATACCCCCTTTTTTTTTAACCAACTCTTTTTAAGTCCTACTTAAGGGCAAAGCAGCAACACCCTTGGGAGTGACCCAACTACAGTGGAGTCAGCACTAGACCTGACAGACCCAGGTGAGCTGCTCTTTGAGAAACCAATCAAGGAGAGTGAAGAGATTCCCTCACCTGAATTATTTTGAGATGTAATTCAAGGACAATGGATCCAACCAGTGGTGTTCACAACAGCAGGCGGTACTGACAAAAGATTCTATAATGTGGCCCCAGATCTCTCTGAGGCACTACAACCACCAGCTATAGATGGACAGGTGGCAGCCTTAACTTCCTCCTCTATTCTGTCTAAAAACAGATAAGATTCTTTGAAGGTGGAGGATAAGAAGGCAGAACTGACGCTCCACAAGGTGCATCAGGTAGCTGCCTGGGAGGTCAAAGCGTCCACAGCCGCATCCTTTTTCAACAGAGCCACGCTCATCTGGCTATGCCAGATGCAGGAGAGGGTTGCTCAGCAAGATATCAACAAACTGATAGATGCTTTGGAATTCTCAGCAGATGCCACCCTGAATGCCACCAAGTTCGCTTCTAAGGCCATGGCTGCTTCCATAGCAGTCCAGCGAATACTGTGGCTCTGCCATTGATGGGACATGAAGTCTAAGTGGAAACCAGCCTCTGCTCCCCACAAAGATGGCAAGCTATTTGTAGAGGCCTTAAGTCTAACTCTGTCTTGATGGAGACTAAAGAGAAGACAGAAGGAAGGTTCTACCTTTGGTGTATAAAAGAACAGACCGCTGCCACTCGCCCTATTTCTGGAAGCAAGACCTCCTTTTGGTCCATAGACGTGGGATTTGGGGTCCACCATTTCCAGAGGATGTTATACATGCAGGCAAGACAGACAGCTGGACAAATCTGATTTCAAGGACAGAAATGGCCAACAAGATCAAAACAAACGGCCATTTTGGGGCATGGGCAGTTGCCCCTTCTGCTGCTGATGACAAGCCCACCCCTCTTATTGGTAGGTGCTTAAGTCTATTTGCCAGCCAATGGGCATCAACCACTACATACACCTGGATCCTGAACACGGTGAGACTAGGTCTCACCCTAGATTTCCTCTCCACACCCCTGAGTTTCTTCATAAGTTCCTCGATCTCAAGGGACAAGACAAAAAGAAGCCTCATGGAGGCAGCAGTTCAACACTTACTGGACATCCAAACTATTTAACCAGTTCCATGGGACAAGCAGGGGCAGGAGTTTTACTCCATTCTGTTTGTAGTCCCAAAGACCTTGGGGGGATGGAGAGCAATCCTGGACCTGAAAAGACATCTAATCTACAAAAGATTCAAAATGCAGTCCCTCTAGTCAATACTGGGGAGCATCCAAGAGGGCAACTTCCTGACATCTTTAGACTTCACGGAAGTATATCTACACATACCTATCCTCCCATCTCATCAGAAATTTCTGTGGTTTCATTATGCCAGTCGGCATTATCAATACAAAGCCCTACCATTCAGCCTATCCTCAACACCCAGAACTTTCACCAGGGTACTGGCAATGAAAGCAGCACATTTCATAGCAATTCCAGTGCGCATCCAATGTTATCAGGATGACATATTAGTCTCAAGGCAACAGAGGACCTACTAGGAACACGGGTTCTCTGTGAATTTCGACAAGAGTCATCTGTCTCCTACAAATCGACTGCTACACCTGGGTGCTGTCACAGATACCAGGTCATGCAAGTTCTCCCTGTCTCAGGAGCAACAAGTCGGTATCAAAGTCTTGGCGGGCCAAGTTCAGACAACCCAAACAGTAATCCTGGCCCTTCTCTTGCAGCTTCTGGGCAAAATGGTGCCCTGCATATCGTTTGTACCTTGGGCACGCCTTCCGCAAGAACCTTGCAGTGGTTCCTTCTGCCCTACCAAAAATCAGGCAGGAGCAACTTGAAGGTTCAGGTTCTACCAAAGGCACTGCACTGTCCAATGGTGTTCAGGTTCAGGTTCTACCAAAGGCACTGCACTGTCCAATGGTGGAGGTTGCAGGACATAACCCAGGTGTGTCTTCAAGGAACCCAACCACCTGACCATTATCACAGATGCCAGCCTATTTGGCTGGGGCATCCATTGCCAGTCCCAGATAGCACAAGGACAGTGGTTCTAAACGGACCTCAGGAACAACATCAACTGGCTGCAACTCAGGGCAACTCATCCCTGAGGAGGTTCCAGGAAAGTATATTGGGTCACCACATATTCATTCTGACATAGCCACCAAGGCACATATCAACTGTCAAGGGAGGACCATTCCAGAGCACTCATGCAGGAGGCAAGACGATTAGAACTCTGGGCAGAGAGACATCTCCTCTCCATCAGAGTGGAGCACATTTCAGGGACAGCGAATGTACAGGCAAACTGGCTCAGCAGAGCCACAATCGACCACTCAGAGTGGCGCCTACACCCAGACCTGTTCAGGGAAGTTTCAGAAATCCAATCGTGGATCTCTTTGCTTCCCCAACAAATGCCCAGTTACCAAGGTTTTATTCCAGGCTTCCAACAGTGGGGGCGGAAAGAGCAACGATTTTCCACAACCCATGGTGCCTGGGACCTGCTATATGCCTTTCCCTCACTTCCCCTAATTCTGAGAGTAATGAAAAAAGTGATACAGGAGAAGGCGGATATCCTACTTCTAGCCCCACATTGGCCCAGACGTCCGTGGTATGCAGATCTGGTCAGTCTATCGGTATCCAAGCCATGGAGGATTCCTCGAGAAAGAGTCTCCCTAAGTCAGGGAGCATTGCTTCATCCAGAACCACAGTGGCTTCAACTGACCATTTGGCATTTGAGCAGACAGCTCTGAGTCAGCTCAATTGTTCCAGTAAGATCATACAAACAATCCAGGGGGCCCTCAACCAACAGAATTTACAACGCCACATTGAGAACCTTCTGTGATAATAAGGAGCAGCAGTAGACCTGGGAAGAGTGTGACTAAAGAGAGTTGACTAAAGACCAGGGGGACTGGAGTGGGCCCTCTGGGGATGAAGTCCACTGAATTGGATAAAGACCAAAGGATCCTATGGCAATGTGGTGGCAGAGTGGGATGTCCAAAATATGGTGCAATATTCTAAAGCAAGGTAGGATATCTAAGAGTTAGACAGCAAGGCTATCTGAAATGGAATCAGGCCCAGATATGTGAGCCAATATTGTCTGAGAACTTATAAGGCCGCAACAAAAGGAAAGGCTGCACTCATTAGAAAGCATGAATTTATTCCTGATAACAAGAAGCAGCAGTAGATCTGGAAGAGTGTGACAGCAAATTGGGGTTGCCTAAAGGCCAGGGAGGCTGGAGTGGGCCCGCTGGGATATGGGAGCCCACTGAATTGGATAAAAACCAAAGGATCCTATGGCAATGTGGTTTAGAGTCAGCCTATTGCTTCCAACAATCTGGGGCCTCATTTACCAACCTCTGATGGTTAGAAGGTTGAATCAACCAATTGAGAATTGAACTCCTGGAGTGAGCAGTGAGTTAGGCCTGCTATACTGCATTCTAACCCATTCTAAGCACTGGCTCTTAAAGGAAGGGAGTTTTGCCCTTGCAGAAATTAAACACTGTGCTGGTTGATGAAACCAGACCAAAATATCACAGCATGTACCAAACACATTAATATGGGTTAAATAAAAGGGTCAGTTTGTCCAGTTGAACAGATTCCTAGAACAGATTGGGAGAAAAAAGTGCCCAAATATACCAAAGGAAGGCTACCTGAAATGGGATCAGGCCCAGATATGTGAGCCAATATCGTCCCAACAAGAGGAAAGGCTGCACTCATTATGAAGAGCTGCAAATTCACATATTGATTATTTCTCTTTAACAAAAGCTTTTAATGCGATAGAATGTCTACTGAGGAAAAACATTGCTTTTACTTTTCCAAGAGAAGCATGTGATTCCATACAGTGTTTATATGGACAGTGCCAGGCTTCTTGTAACAACCTGAAAGCTCCCCGAAGAGAAAAATGATTTTTGTTTGTGAAAAAGAAAGCTAAAGATTCTCTTCTGATTTTCAGTTAGTATTTATCCTGTTTCTGTGGGGAAAATTCTGTGGGTATTTCCATTCTCTCACTTGCTCAATACAATTCCCCCCCCCCCCCTCGTCTTCTGCTGGACTGCATTGGGCTGGGCTGCAGTGCAGAAGAGCCTATCATTATTTTCTACATGACAGTTCCTTTCCCCACCAGACTTCTGAAGATAGTTTTCCCACTGTTACAAAACAAAGCACCTCCTGGTGGACAAATCCGCTTTTGGACATTGCAAAGAACAGTGTTATTTACTTCTATTTCTGGCTTGAAATACATTTGTAATATCACCATTATCATCTAGGTCTATTAGGGAGATTTTAAAAAAAAATTAGGAGGAATTACTTAAGTATCTAACACTATCTTGAGCCAGGAACAGTCCAAATAACAAATCTATGTGGGAATGTTGCAGTGCAATTATACAGTTAATGTACATAAAACTGTTTGAAATGGAGTATATATATATATATATTGTCTGTGTGTATTGAAATATATGATTATAATTAATTTTATCTTTAAAATGACACCATTGTTTACTCCCAGCATACATTCACTTTACAGTGGTAAAGCAGTGTGTTTGTAGCACCCAAAGAAAAAGAAAAGATCTATAGTGTTGGTTGCAGATACTATACAACCAGGCCAACTGCAGTAGAGAAGAGGGATAAGGAAGATGGAGTCAGCCAAAACTGTCTTCATTGCATCTTTGATAGTTGTTCAGCCCAGCTGATAAGATACTAAAATCTAATATTAGCAGACAAGTAGCAGTCTTGTGACAAGTTTATATGACACTTTAGGAACAATTATTCTTATCATCTGGAATCCCACATCGTTACTGATGCAGTTGTATGAATTATCCAAGTAGTTTAATTTGGTGGGATCTGCTGAAGTAGAATGAAGATGTTTGGAAGAATGTAACTTGTATCTTGTTTAATGTCCCTAAGGGATTAAAAGTAGAAAAGAAAGCAATGAATACCTCTTTACAAATTCAAAGTCCCAGCTGCCTTGAAATGCAGCTGTACGGCTGTATATGGCTTAGAGATCCAATCCAGTCCAAGTTTAGTTTTGGCACAGCAATGAATTTGGTTTCCTTTGTGGATAAAGTTTGTCTGAAAAGAGTTGGAAAGTATTAATTTTCTTTATTTTCTTGATGAGTTTTGATATCACAACTGTAATTTCTTACTCAGCTAATTTTTAGATTATCAAGCACATACAAATCTGCTCTGAATGGCAGATAATTGAAGAGGAAATGCTTATACTGGTCTTATTACCTCTGCCTGGCTAGATGTATTAGACTATA
Source organism: Pseudonaja textilis (assembly GCF_049901715.1). Taxonomy (NCBI): domain Eukaryota; kingdom Metazoa; phylum Chordata; class Lepidosauria; order Squamata; family Elapidae; genus Pseudonaja; species Pseudonaja textilis. Next base: position 101,257,930 of record NC_142008.1, on the reverse strand, counting down.
AATCCCATAATTCCTGGCCAGCATAGCCCCAAATTTCCAGGCTGTACGTTAATCAACATTCAGGGACATTGATCCCTCAGCTATTTATTATTTTGCTTCTTGGATATATATAAAATAAGAAAATAATTATTTTCAGCTTTTATATCCCAGGATACATCTCTGCTTTGTCTTGCCTTGTTAACGAGGTCACATTAAAGAGCTGGGATAATACCAAGTTTTTTTCATCTTGCTAAATACAGTATGATGTATTCTTATTTATCTGTATTATCTTATCTACTGTCCCTCTTTCTAATCCTTCTTCTCCTTTTATACAGATGTTGCCACAGCACCAAGCTGTTACCGTGGATGGATCAGCTAGCCAACTTAGCCTATACACTTCTCCATCACTGCCCAATATCTCCTTAGGACTCCAGACAACTGTCACAGTCACAAATTCACACCTCAATGTGAGTATGGCTTCCCCTTCCCCAAAAAACTTTATTGAAATTTATAGATATGGATATAGCAACTAAATGAAACAAATGAAATACAGAGATTAAGTAAATGAAAAAAGAGTTCCTCCTAGAACCATCCCTACCAGAGGTGGTATTCAGCAGGTTTTGAGTAGTTCGGAGAACCTGCAAATACTGCTGCTGACTGGGGATTTTAAATATCCTTCCCCTGCCACACCCACCAAGCCAAGCCCACAGAACTGGTAGTAAAAAAAAAAAGAATCCCACCACTGGTCCCTACAAGTTTCATGTCACACAAACACACATTTTAAGTGTGCCTATACTAAAGCATTGCCCCATTCTTGTCAAAGGGGAAAAGCTAAAGAATAGGTGCAAATTTATTTGGATGGGTTTGTAATATAAATGTGACAAATTAGAACATTTCAAAACATGGAGTTCATTCCCCCATTCTCTTGTTCATTTCAGTATGTGGCAGTATCTGTCAGACCTTATCTTGACTCAGGGGTTAAGCACAGAATCAAGCTTGATTAGTTCTGGGATAGCAAGAGAATACCAGGGCTTTAACTAGACTTGGAAGTTAAATGAAAAAAAAGTCCTAGAAGAAGTAGGGATAATTGTTGCCAGGAAAACAACATCCATGTGTCCACATAATTCCAGGATTTGAGTTCAGTTGAAAATATACTTTTTTTCCCCTACCATGTATTCATCTAGTTGGAAGTTATATTTATGGCAGTGACCACTGCAATAGCATGTGATAGTTTTACACATTTTATGTTTAATCAGTTACGGAACAATTTCTGTAAATAACTATTTCTATGTCCACTTACAGTCTGAATGGATTGAAGGGGGATAAGAGTCATATAAGTCATCAACCACATTAACAACATTGTTATTATCATCTTTTTCTTAGTCATTATTAATCTTTTGACCTCTAGCTCTATGCTAAAGCATAGCTTTATAATCTGAAAAAACTTTCAGTAGAATGTAAGAGATTTGCTCCAATTTTTTCAAATTAAGAATTTAAGCATAATCAAAATGAAAGCTTAAAATGTATCAAGATTTTAATCATTTATTCAATCATTTCCTCTTCTTACCATATTTAAAATTACAATTTTTGAGACAGTATCTTTCAGACATTTTTTAGAAACTTCATTGCAGGTTTTGGTGGCGATTTGTGCATCTCTGTATTAAAGTCTCTTCCCGATCCTTGTTCCAGATCTACTTTATTTCTTTTCAGTACAATGGAAGGGCCCCTAATATTTTGTGAGCCAAACCAGTAACGATATATAATTTGCTTTCTTTCCTTTTTTCTGCTTTTAGAGCACCACTGGTCTCTGGGTTTTGTTTTCTGACAAGCAGTTGATACCAAGCTGTGTCCTATTTATTGCTTCTTTCCTGATGACAGGCACCACATTTGGCTCAGGACCTGACCTGTGGCAGTTGTGCCCGGTTGACAGCTTGTCTATTTTCAGTGTCAGAAATTAGAAATAGCTCACTGGCAGATTTCATGTTATACTATTCTCTGCTGTGATTTGCTTTCCTTATCCAAGAGTAGTAAACGGCTTTATAGCTATGTCTGTGCTCCAGACACCCAGGCTCAGCTGAGATTAGCAAGCTCTCCAGACCTCTATTAATTAGTCCAGTCTTGAATTTGAATGTAATCATATGGTAGCCTGTTAATTTGTACTAGATCACTGTGCCCCAAATATGTCTACTGGATTCTATTATTCTACCATTATATTCTGAACTCATTTAAATCAGATCTGTTTGGAGGACTTTGGGGAGCCTAAATTAACGATCAAGTGAAAGAAAAAAAATGTTCCAAATCAACGAAGCTTCTGGAGCTGGAGTTTTCCTATTCCGCTGTCCTTATTCCTAAAATCACTGTAGTTACAATTGGTACATATGGAGCTTTATAAAAAGTAGAGAGAACTAATCTTTACCATGGTGGGCTTTCAGTATGAAGTAGGCACAAGACAGATAGCAGAAGCAGAATGGTCAAATAAGGGAGATAATGGATCTAATTGCCATCGATGTAGTTGGGAATTAAAATTGGGTATCCAGTGATATCTTAATGAGGCTAGGAATACCCAAATACATTTTTTCTGTACTTGGATTTTCTTCAACATCATGTTTTCCTAAACTTACTGCAAAGTGTAGACTTTTTCAGAGCTCTACAGAATCTGGTTTACATTTTTGATGAATTTATGGGATGTAGTAGGAAGGATGTGGTTTTCTATATCTTTGTTCAACTCATCTTTTCATTCCATTTATTGAACCCCTAGCATAATTATGGTAATACATACTAACAATGAAATATTCATAGCATTAATCAGATTATGAAAGGAGTGGGGAATTTGTAGCTAGATATTCCTGGACTTCAAGAACTCTTCACTGCCTCAGTTGCTAAAAATTGTAATTCAGCAGCACCATTTCATAAACAGTTAACTGTGGGAATATTGCTAGGATGGAATATTTAGAAGGCCCTGGGAATATAGGGGAGAAACCAAAACTTTGCCTAGGAGATATCTCAGTCCAGAGGAAGACAGAAGTGTGAGAAAATGATTAAAACAACTCCTCTTAATTATACTAAGTTGAACAGAAGACTTGCTTTAGCAGGCTTTTGAAATATTATACTTTATCCTATTAAGAGTAAAGATATTTCCAGAAATCTAAATGGTTCTTTTCTGAGTGTGCCTGGCTGCAGGAAAATTGATACCCCAGGCATAAGGAAGGGTAGATGAGAAAGGAAGAGGTTTCTATTGAGGTGAACTGAACATCACAAAGAGTAGAGATAATATTGCAGCAGAAATGCTAGTATTTCTGTAGATATTATTGCAGATAATATTGCAGTAAAGTTAATGTTGGCTGGCAAAATCTTTCTGGACAAAGGAGAGATCATGAGAGTGCCCACTTCCACTCCAGATAGCTGCTTCTCATGAATAAACTGCAAAAACAAAAGTTTGTGCAATTAATTTGTGAGTTGAGCTCATAGCCCGTATAAAATCTACCCAATCCTCATTTCTTAATCACATTTGGATCTAATTTCTATTTAAAGAATGCCTTTCTTTGAGCAGGATAATATTCCACTTGGAGGGTTATCATTTTTTCTGGATTGCAAAGGAATAAAGAGGAAAAAGTTTTAAAGACTTAATAACTTCTGGCAAAAAGATTAACAAGGAGATGATATAAGAAAGTTTAAAATGGATGAAAGGGACAGTATTTGTGTATTTTGTAGTGAAAATACTTTTGAATGCTATGAAGAAAATTAGAACCTACTTTGTTTCTTTTTCTTTCTTTGCTTTTGCATTTTAGCTCTTAATTTCGTATCTTTTTTCCTGTTTCCTCCTGCTTTATATTTTACTTTATTGTATCTCTCATCTGGACCTAGGATAGTCTAGAAGCCCTCTTTGTCTCTGTTTCCTTTAGACCTCCCCAAATCTAACCACACAGCAAGAAGCAGAGCGCCAGACCATCCAATCATTGCGCCAGGGAGGTGCCTTGACAAGCAAGTTCCTCAGCATGTCTTCTATTCCCAGTTGCCTTCTGGGAGTTGCTCTTGAGGGAGAGACCAATAATCATGGGCACGCTTCTTTGCTTCAACATGTCCTGCTTCTGGAACAGGCTCGGCAACAGAATACACTAATTGCTGGTAAGCAGGTCAAGTGTGAGTTTGTCCACAAGGGATGTGCATGGCATAGAAAATGTAGTACTCATTCATTGTTGCTTGGAAGCAGCTGAGAAACAAGAGGAAATGGGATAGTTGGGATACCACTATATAGCATTCAGTGGAAGTCAGTAACATTTATTTTTATCCTGTCTTAATTTTTTATAAATAACTGAAGATGATAAACATTCCTCATACTTCCTCCTCCTCCTATTTTCTCCACCACAGCAACCCTGTGAGGTGAGTTGGGCTAAGAGAGAATGAGTGGCCCAAAGTCACCCAGCTGCCTTTCATGCCTAAGGCAGAACTAGAACTTAGTCTCCTGGTTTTAGAGCCTGGTGCCTTAAGCATTAGACCTAACTGTCATTATCCTGCATTTATCTTGGCTAGTGCTGATAATTAACTAAATGTATATCTACGATGGCTCTGCTTAGCTGCCAGAAACAGCTCATTTATGAGGTGTTTCATTCCTTTTTATTGGTTGTTCTCAGAAAAGGGTAGTACATAATTCTTCTGAAATAGAATCATTTTAATGGGCTGCTAGTAAAAATGAGTAATTTCTGCTAATGAGTGAAATCAGGAATCAAACATTTAAAGTGATTATTTCTGGCAAGAGATCAAAAGTGCACAAAGAGGACAGGAAATAGAACAAATGGCCTCTTCTAAATACCTGGAATTTATTTCAAAAACAAAATACTTCAGGTACTTAACTGATGTTCTCACTCTAATATAATACAGCAAGATTTTTTTTTCACCAATCTACGTAGCCCCATTGTTGTAGGGCTGAGATCTGGGGAATAAGCAATAACAAGATTTTTGAAAGTCTAAAAAAGAAATTTGTCAGCAGAACCCCTTTTTTGAGGCTTGCTACAGCACTATAATGGAAACAGCTTTATCATTGAGTATTAATACTCAACTTAATGATATTAAAGATCATTGCACATGGCGACTGCAGCCATGAAATTAAAAGACACTTGTTCCTTGGGAGGAAAGCTATAACAATTCTAAACAGTATATTAAAAAGCAAGACATCACTTTGCCGACAAAGGTCCGTATAATTAAAGCTATGGTTTTCCCAATAGTAATGTATGGCTGTGAAAGTTGGACCATAAGGAAAGCTGAAGTATTGATGCTTTTGAATTGTGATGTTGGAGAAGACTCATGAGAGTCCCTTGCACTACAAGGAGATCAAAATCAGTCAACCATAAAGGAAACTCTAATTGTCCTTTGGAAGAATGGATGCTGAAATTGAAGCTCAACTACTTTGGCCGCAAATGAGAAGAGAGGACTGATTGGGAAAGACCTTGTTGTTGGGAAAGAGTGAAGGCAAAAGGAGATGGGTGCAGGCAAGGATGAGATAGATAGTATCATCAATGCAATGGGCCTGAGTTTGGGCACTGTTGGAGACAGTGTAAGAGAGAAAGGCCACGTGTGCTATGAGATCACAAAGAGTCAGACATAACTTGGGAACTGAACAGCAAAAACAAATTAATGATACTTAAGTAATACTGATTCAAGTATGCAGGTATTACAACACTTAGAGAGGCTGCTTTGAATTCAGGACATAGTTTATCTATAATATTAGGAAGAATTGTTGAAATCAGGAAGATGGATATAATTTAGTCTATCAAGAGTACAGGGGAAACTCGAAAAATTAGAATATCGTGCAAAAATTCATTTAACCCAAATCCACAATCTCAGAAAATTAGAATATTACATGCAATCAATAAAACAAGGATTGTACAGAGAACAATATCGGACCTCTGAAAAGTATAAGCATGCATATGTACTCAGTTTGGGCCCCTTTTGCAGCAATTACTGCCTCAATGTGGCATGGTATGGAAGCTATCAGCCTATGGCACTGCTGAGGTGTAATGGAAGACCAGGATGCTTCAATAGCGGCCTTCAGTTCTTCTGCATTGTTCGGTCTCATGTCTCTCATCTTTTTCTTGGCAATGCCCAATAGATTCTCTATGGGGTTCAGGTCAGGCAAGTTTGCTGGACAATCAAGCACAGTAATCCCACAGTCATTGAACCAGGTTTTGGTGCTTTTGGCAGTGTGGGCAGCTACCAAGTCCTGCTGGAAAATGAAGTCAGCATCCCCATAAAGCTCGTCTGTGGAAGGAAGCATGAAGAGCTCCAAAATCTGGTAGACTGCTGTGTTGACCCTGGACTTAATGAAGCACAGTGGACAAATACCAGCAGATGACATGGCTCCCCAAATCAACACAGACTGTGGAAACTTCACACTTCATTTCAAGCATCTTGCAATGTGTGCCTCCATTCTTCCTCCAGACTCTAGGCCCTTAGTTTCCAAATGAGATGCAAAAGTTGCTCTCATCAGAAAAGAGGACTTTGGACCACTGAGCAACAGACCAGTTTTGTTTTTCTTTAGCCCAGGTAAGACCCTTCTGACCCTTCTTTGTTGTTCAGGAATGGCTTGACAAGAGGAATACGACATTTGAAGCCCATTCCAGGATCCGTCTGTGTGTGGTGGCTCTTGATGCACTGACTCCAGCCTCAGTCCACTCCTTGTGAAAGTCCCCAACACTTTTGAATGGCCTTTTCCTGACAATCCTCTCCAGGCTGCGGTCATCCCTGCAGCTTAGCACCTTTTTCTTCTACTTTTCCCTTCCACATAACGTTCTATTAATGTGCTTTGATACAGCACTTTGGTAACATCCAACTTCTTTTGCAATTACCTTTTGAGGCTTTCCCTCCTTGTGGAGGGGGTCATTGATGGTTTTCTGCACAACTGTCAGGTTTCCCATGATTGTGATTCCTACTGAACCAGATTGAGAGACCATTTAAAGGCCCAGGAATCCTTTGCAGGTGTAATGGCTTAATTAGCTGATTAGACACTTTTAGCCTAGAATATTGAACCTTTTCACAACATTCTAATTTTCTGAGATTGTGGATTTGGGTTTTCATGAGCTGTAAGCCATAATAATCTCAATTATGATACATCACACCTTGAACTATCTTGCTTTGCATGTAATGAGTCTATCTCATATATTAGTTTCACCTTTTAAGTTGCATTACTGAAATAAATGAACTTTTGCGCGATATTCTAATTTTTTGAGTTTCACCTGTAGATCTGTATTTCATGAAGACTGCATTGAACAAAGAACTCAGAGTCAACCAAAATAGCAGTTTTATGATTATGAGTTTGTAATTGTCTGAAAATTATCAGCCACTCACATATTTTCAGATGGTATATTATATTATGATATTGTATTATAAATCATGATACCCACCCTATCCGAAAATCCTAACTTTCTTCTAGTAGGGAACACTTACTGATTTGGGATTCTACCTCAAGCCCATAGTTCTACTAGAAAGCTGGTATTCTTACCTTCCCTCGTTTTAACCATAAATGTATTTGTGGTAGTGGAAATGATCAAAGGCAAGATTATTTGTCTTCCTGCCAAATACATGTCTTCATCTAAGAAGGACCTTTTTGTCCTGTCTTATCCAGCAGCAATGAAACACTTCGCAAATACTGAAATAGCAATAAAAATTTTGATGGACGAAAGCTTTCATTACAGACCAGATTGAAAAATCTGCTATAGCATCCAGAAAAGTACAAGCAACTTTTCTTTCTAGAATTGCAGTTGATTGCAAAGGGGATGATGTGCGCAGCAGTTTTGTGCTTTGAAAGCTAGTTTTTATTAATTTCAGGGTAATTAAAAGAAGAGCTTGGCACATTTTTAGATTTTGGGTATTTGATTGCCAAGACCTGTAGCTAAAAGCAAATAAACATTTGTCTTTCATCTTATTACATTTTTTTCTCTTATAGAAGCCCCCGTTGGGTTAGTGGCAGTGATAAAAGCTATCTAATTGCAGCTTTGTTCTAATGGTAATTTTCTTCTCTTCAAAATCAGGTCTGTAGCCACTTGGCCAATTTTTGCATTTTGGCGACAAATCAGAATGTGAACCTTCCAAAACTGTGGTCATGTTCAAGCCATTTACTAATATTTCCATGTAAATAAATAAAAAAGATGAGATCTGGTTACACTGCTTATGGCTTTTCATTTTTAAATGAAATGTGATGCAATAGTTTACAAGTACCTTTCCAATAAAGCCTGGACTCTTCATTACAGTTCCTCTGCATGGCCAATCCCCTCTAGTGACAGGAGAACGCATCCCCTCCAACTTACGCACTGTAAGCAAGTTGCCTCGACATCGTCCATTGAGCCGCACCCAATCATCCCCATTGCCTCAAAGCCCCCAAGCATTGCAACACTTGGTTGTGCAGCAGCAGCATCAACATTTTCTGGAGAAGCAGAAACAGCAGCAAATTCAACTGGGAAAGGTAGGCAAAGGGCACTGTGACTCAGGCAAAACATTTGTGTAATCTATTTGGACATGAATCCATGTTGTCTGGGATCCCAAGCTAAAGAAGTATATGATTGAAAGGGAAAGCTCCTTTTTCCCCTTCTGTTTGTCATTCAGCATGCTCCAAGCTACTTGGGACTGCTGAAATCTTCCACCTACTGTCAGTCTGTTTAGAATAGGGCAATTGAATAGTATGTGCATTTTTCTCAGTTCCTCTTTATCCTGTAAGCAGCTAAGAGGACTAGAAATTAAGCTCAAAGAATCGAAGTCACCAGAACAGCAAAACTGTATTTAGTGTAACTTACCCCCACCCCCACCCCAAGCTTCCAGGTTCTTGCTTCGACCTCACAATTACTAGGCAATTAAAATACAAGCAGTTTTTCCTTTTTAATTTTTCTCCTCTTGCAGATAATCACTAAGACTGGTGAGTTGCCACGACCACCTACTACACATCCTGAAGAAACAGAAGAGGAATTGACAGAACAACAGGAATCTTTGGGGCTTGGTTCGGGCCTGGGCCAGGGGCCCTTTGTGCTGGATGGGTCAATAGAAAATGAGGGGACCCAGGATGGCTTGGATGAACAAGAGGAGGATGAAGAAGAAGAAAAGAGGGCAGCCAAAGAACAAGGCTGTCTTCGAATGAAAGATGAAGATGGAGTGAACCTGCTGGAAGAAGAACAGGAGGTTGAGGAGGTGGGAGTTACTTACAGGCAGGTGAGGCCTCTCTTAAAATTATATATCATTAAAATCTGTACTGGAATCACAGGAAAGAAATTGTTAAAACTCCAAAAGGCTTCTCCTCTTCAAGGCCAGATGCAGTATGGGAGGGGAGGCATTTATGTTCATCTGTTCACTTCCACGGCAAGATAGCAAAAGCATATATGTATGAGAGCAAAGACCTCTCTATGACTTATGAGACTTTGTGCCTTGACATATGCGAAGTTGTGAGATTCAAACTTGTTTAGCATTACATATTTTTAGGCATGGCAATTAATTCCTGAGCTAGCAAGGAAAACTAATAGCCCCTTTTTCCTGCTTTTCAGTATAAGAAGATTCAAGAGAGGAAGTGAGATTCCATTATTTCACAGTTGTGGATGGTATCTCCATTTTGGCCACACCGTTTACCAACTGGCATGGAAAAAATAGAGGGTAGAAAAGAATGGAAATAGAAGAGAAATCATGATTCTAAAAACTAGTGGGCATAAAGGCAGGAAATATATTTGGGTAATTTATGACAGATGCCCGAAGAAATGTGGCTGCCCTGGTACTTCTTGATATTTGCAGTGAAGTAGAAAAACCCAGAAGGATGCAGAAGAGCGGGATGCCTCATTTGAATGATTAGTAGAATTGCTTGGACACAAATATCAAGTAAAGAAAAGTATAGTATGCTTTTAAAAGTAAAAATACGTTTTTATAAATGGAAAACAATATTGCAGACAATAGGAATAGTCCCACTGGAGGTCAAACATATCAATTCCCCCATTCCTGCTGAGCTTGTTTGCTACTGCCTCTTGAGGAAGACTGGGTCAAAGTAGGAAGAATAATATAGTTATGGAAGACTAGAGAAAGAGGCACTTCATAACAAACAGGGGAGGTGTATTATAAGGAACTGTAAGTTTGGAGAACTAGTTGAAGGACTGTCTCTTACTTCCCATTCTTCATCCCCATTCATCTGAGATAATGGAGCCTCCAAAAGGGAAAGTGACTCATCTCCTGCATTAGAGTCACCTTTTCTGTCTCTCTTATCCTTGGTTTCTGAGCATACTTCTGGCTTCTGAACGTCATCCTTGATTATGAGTCATCTGCCTTGCTTTTCATTCTGTTCATTTAAAAATTTCATAGTTCCTTACTAGAATGTGTCTTTGGCAAAGAAATGAAAGTCCTTTCCTCCAGACGAAGGGTCAGCAAAGAAATCACAATTGATTGAAAGGAGTTCAAAAATAAAATATGTCAAAGGAACATTGAGGGGTAGCTTAGGACTCATGCATAATAAGGTATGGGTGCTATTGTTAAAATGGATGCTACACATTTTTGGAAAATTCTTGATTTGAGTTTACTGTGGAACCCTATATTTAATCAAGCATAAAACACAAATTCAAGTTTGATTCAAATCGATCATTTCCCCACATATTCAAGCTCTTTTCCTCCAGTGTCATCCCATGGTCAATTACAGAAGATAACCATACTTTGAAAAGCTTGGCAGTAATGTAGAATCTTCAGCTTGCAATAATTGTTGAATATCAATGCTCAACAACATGATCAGTGGTGAGAAATTTTGGAGAAACTAATCTCTTGGAAATTAGTAATATCTGGGAGGTCAGAAATATAACCTTGGATAATTTTATGGTCAAAGATGGTATGTTTTATCCTCTATTCCTCCAGTGCAATAAGTTCTGATTCAAAATACAACAAAAATATTTTTAACTGAACATTACAAAGAACCTCTTGCCAGGTAATCTCTTATGACTGTGGAACAGACTGCCCCGAAAGAAATCAGTCTGTTGTAGAATTTTAAACAAAGACTTAATGGCCATTTACCAGAGGTTTCCTATATTATCTTTGAAGTTTCTGCCATGTTTTTGATTCTGTGAATGTATTCTATAAAATGTTCTCAACATGGTACCTTTCAGATTTATTATAACCATTTCCCAGGATTTCCAACTATCAAAATAATTGGTCATACTGGCTGGAAATTCTAAAATTCTGCAAATTGAGGATGGCTATAGCAGGGAGTCGGTGGCTGTGTTCAATAACCCAGATCACATTAAGCCATAATCAACTGGAGGTGGCTTGTGTAATCTAATTGCCTAAATTAGCCTAGTATGATGTACGCATCTAATTATTTCTTCATGGATTTTATATTCAACAAAATCAGGATGGCTTTCCTGCCCCCCAGTTAAAAAAAACACTAATTTAAATGAAAATATTAACATTGAAGATATTTTGGAGGAGGGGGAGGATTGAATCTCTTTGATGCAGCTGAGAGAAGGATTTGTTCTCCCATTGCTACTGGCAGAGAAATTAATCTTCCTTTGTGTGGGTTTCAGAAACAATTGAAGGGGGTGGGCAGTTAGATCAGGATAAACAAATATTTCTTTTCACTTCCTATGCTTCCTGATGAGTAATGTTTTGTGCCTAGGCAACAGGAAATAGATCTGGGTCAGATTTGGAAGTAAGCAAAACATACACAAACACCATATGAACCTTCTCTCTAATCCTTTCCTCTCATTCTTCCATCTTATCAGAAGTTTCTTAGGAAAGAGGCAGTGCATCTTTGCTTGAAGTCTAAACTAATCTTTTTCAATGAACTTTTCAAATTAACATGGCCAACTTCGTAATATTAGGCTACATCCATAGAACCCGCTTTAAGGTATGATTGATACCAGCTATCTAAAATAAAATTGCAGTTCTTTTATGATTCTGAAATCTAATGTTTTCAACAAAATGTATACAGTTTTCTTTGGACTATGCAAAACAAGTTATTTTGAAACAACTGAGCTGTAAAATTTCATGAAATAACTGTACAAAATTAGCTTTTTTACATTTTAGAAGCATTCTGAGCTCACACAATGGTAGAAGCTTAGAAAAGATTACTTCCAATCGTGAATAGTTTCTGGAATGCTTCAGCTATTCATTTCATACTGAAAACAGAACATTTTATGAAATTCCACTCTTAAAATGTTTCAGAATGATTTTGTACTGTCCTAGTTCTGAATGTATTGGGACGAATCATAAATACATGGACAAGTTAAAAAAAGCAACTGTCAATGAGCATTAGCTTCCTCATAAATATGTTGGGCTAAATAAGGCAGTTTTTAAAAGATGGTGAAATATTGAAGTAATCTTTTGATCTGTTTTTCTTTTTGTTTCTCTCTGACTACTATTTCTATGAAATATACAGGTATTTGCTGATGCGCATCAGTTAAGATCTGTGCAGCTCTATCAAACTCCCCTGAGCATCAGCCCTGTACCCCATCAAGCCCTTAGCCGTACCCAGTCTTCACCTGCTAGCACTAGTCTGAAGAACAGTACACCTGAGCCTTTGGTCCATCACCTTTTCACTACAGGTAGGTGAACTTCTTTTCCCGGAGCTTGGAAGATGGGATAATTGTCTTGCTGGGCTGTTTAGAAAGTGCATCTCCTTCCCTGAAAATTTCTGTCTCAGATATGCAAGATATTCTGCATATGTTCTCTCCTTTATTATCACATCTAGTCCCTAGTGTCCAGGAACTAAATATTGTCTCTGCTTTATTCTTTACTTTAGGGCACAACACGATTATATCTTGAATCAGTTTGGTTCATTGAGAGAAGATTGCCAATTTGGTAGTTTTAACTGGAAAAGTCTTATTACTGTTTTATTTTACTTGATGAGGATTTAAGGCTTCTGTCAATCACAAAATTAGATGTTAATTTTAAATAAAATTAGATGTTAATCAGCATCAAAAGCATGTCGAAAGAAATACGTCTCTACATTCTTTCTTAAAGTTGCCAGAATATAGGCTAAATGTAACTCATAGTGGAATGTATTCCGAGCTAGGAACAATGGTATGCAAGTTTCTGACAAGAGATTTTTGCAAATATTAATAGCTAAGAGGTTCCTAACTGGAGGGGCAGTCCCTCAGATAATCAGACCTTAAGCCTTAGAATTTTAAAAGGCTTTAAAAATAGCACCTTCAGTGAATACTTGGAAACCACTGCAAATCATGTGATTTTGTCCAGGTTAGCGGTCTAGCTAATGCAAATGCTTTTTAAGATACTTGATTTCAGATACTTTTAATTAATGCATTATTTTTTTCAACTTCAGGGTCCTTCGTGGTTTGTTGGACAACCTGTTTGGTGTAGTAGTTAAGGTATCAGTTTAAAAACTAAGAGACCACAAGATCTGGTCCTGCTTTAGGCATAAAGCCACTTGTGTTACCTTGGACCAGACACGTTTCTTAGCCCTGGCAAGATAGCATTTCTGAAATCTTATCAGAAAAACCTTAAGAGTTCATCCATCTAGTTGCCAGGAGTCAACATTGACTTAAAAGCACAGGAAAAAAAGTGGTTTGTTGGCTGCTAGGTGCCAACTGAATAGGCAGGGTTAATGGGAAAAAAACCCAGGCATAATTTAAATTTACATTAAATCTCCTTATACGTTTTATTATTTTCACTTTTGTTGCATTTGGCTGCAGTCTTTGAAGACAGTACAGCCAGGGTGTGGGCTCAGGGATAGATTATGTATGCTAATGTATAGAATCTGTTTGAGAACCTCATCAAACTCACAGCAATTCTTAACAAATAAAAATAATGTGGTAGCCACAAGCTCCCACTTTGTCTAGAGAGAATGGTTAGTCATGTGTAAAAAAAGAGAGAGAGAGAAAGAGAAAAATCAGGATAGTAGAAGCCATGCTGGCTAGCTGATACAAATCAATCTTAGGAGTTTGCCTTTTTCTAAATTGTTCCTTTATAACTCAACATACCCATGATGTTAGTAATTTTAGCATGCCAACAGAATCCCAAATATGCCAGCTGTCCATAAAAGCCTGGACAGGATTTGGTTGCTTTTTATTTTTTCTTCCTTCCTTTCTGTGCTCCTTTCCCACCTTCTCACAGGTGTTGTTTATGACACGTTCATGCTGAAGCACCAATGTACATGTGGAAACACTAATGTTCACCCAGAACATGCTGGGAGGATCCAAAGTATTTGGTCCAGACTACAAGAGACAGGATTGCTAACCAAGTGCGAGGTAATCTCAAGAATGGAACTTTTTTGCCGGCAGCTGGTACGACAGCTTCCAAAGTCATGTTGAAAAAATAACTGCATTTGGAGAAATGATTTTACAGTGGAGGAAGGTTCATCCTGGAATATCCAAGCTTTGTGGCATCATAAAAAAAAAAAGAAATACAAAATAGATGAGTTTATAGATTATGAGTTTATAGATTAAATAGATTATCAGGCACTTGGTAGCGTTTATTGTGTTCCTTAAGTCCTAATAAATTTGCTAATCTTTAAATTCCTACAAGAATGTCCAATTTTGCTGCATCTTATTTGTTTTCGAAACATGCCATACAGAAAAGGGTTTTTTAAAAAAACAAAGATATGTAAAGCATACCCTTCAGTCTGTTATTTCCAGCACAAAAGAGAATAACCACAGTGGAACTCTGAAAACAAAAGCTACTCTGATTACATGTTACTATACTACACGTTCCAGCAGCCTTAGCCAGTTTGCTTGGTTTCGTGAAGTGCTGGAATTTTTGCTTCAGCAAACACATATAAGACCTCAGGTTTCCCTACCATAACCTGTAATACTTTGAGATTTCATAAAGTCAGGATTTCCTCAGCAAGGTCAGTGCATTCCAGGGGATGTCAACACTCTTGATACCTAGCATGAAAACAAATAGCCCATGTACAAATTGAAAGTTCATGTTCCTGCATGAAAAACAGTACCATATACCTCTTTCCTCACTGCTATTCCATTAATTTCAAGTACTATAGGTTACTTTGTTACATTTTTCATGCAGGAACGTGTATTGACTTTATAAAAGTGTTGACTCCCCTCCCCACCCCCCAGGGCTGATCATCAATTATGTACTGAACCTTCCTGGGGAAAGCATCTATGCAGTCTTTCGGTATCTGCCACATCGTCAAATTTAGCTGTGAGGGTGAGTCTTTCGTTGATTTATTTTCTTCCCATGCTTAAAATTAGTGGGGGTGCGGGGAAGGATAGTAAAAAATCTGTTTGAATACCAGATCATTGAACTCTCAGTAGAAAGTAGGTGGAATCCAGTGATATGAAGTGATTGGCCAAAGAGATAAGATTGTTTTAAGCTTAGTACTAATTTTTTTTATCAAACATGATCAGCTGTAGTATGTTTTGATATAAATTTAATCAGAAAATGAAGACCAGATGTATTAATTCACATCAGCATTGTACTAGACACATAGATCTTTAGTAGATCAGAATCATACAAGCCATTGTTTTCCCTGTGATACTCTATATAGAAACGAAAGTTGGATTTTGAAAAAGCAAGATAGGAAGTGTACACTTCCTTGACACTTTTAAACTTTGGCATTGGAGAAGACTTTGCAGTATCCTGTGGACAGCCAATAAATGGATCATTGAAAAAGAAACTTAGGGTTCTCACTTGAGATGCAAATGACCAAGTGGCGGGAAAGGCAAGAAGAGGACAAACATCAGGAAAATGGATAAATTTGGTTATGGAAGTAATGAGTCATTGGAAGACCCAAAGGATCAGGTTAGGGACAGTACATCATGGAGAAAATGTAATTGCTAAGAGTCAATGTCTCAATGTCTAGTAATTATTATAACTGTCAGATAACAATTGGGAAAACATTTCCAAAATATGAGATTCCAAACATAGCTGCTGTTTTGATCTGAATTGACATTGAACTTTGATATATATATATAGCTGTTTTATTAATTGTAACATTTTTCAATAATCCTAGTTTCACTCTAAAAAATAAGGCAGACAAACTGTTGATTGTGTCATATTCTTTGGGGAATTTTTTTTAAGAAGATTTATTCAGAGAAAGAACCAACAAATAAGGCAGATAAGAGATTAAACTGCTTTTATCAACTGATAAGGTCATTTGCTTTCCAGAAACTTGCATGAGTATTTTCTTTCTTGAATTTACCTTTGCTTTCATTGTTAATTCACACATTTCTCCAGGAAATTAGATTCAGCTACAACTACAGATATCCCCAATCTGGTCACTTCTCAGGTGTGCTGAGTTCAATTCCCAGATTTTTCAGCAAGTAGAAATTACATACATGGGATATTCTGGGAGTCGATGACCACACAGCTTAAATAAGAGGCTGAGATTGGGGAAGGCAAGTGAATGCTTTCCATACAGGTTTCAGGTACTGAAATCTGTCAAGTGGTGGTAATGAGCTCTAGAGATGAAAATATCTCTGGTAACAAGAGATGAAAATATCTTTGCCTGAAACTTTTGACTGTTGACAGTCAAAAAAAGTTGTATTTTGGCAAATGGATCAGTGATCTGACTTAATGCAAGGCAGTGTGAATGGTCTTACAGTTGTGGTAGAGAAATATCCCAAAGGTCATGCCACCATCAAAACACTTGTCAGGGGAAGGTTTCTGGCAAATATTTCCAAGAAAGCCATAAAGGAAATTCAGTTAAAGGAATGGCAATGCTTTTGCCTGTAAGAACCATACATTATATGTGTGTGCTACGTCACGGGTTTTATTCAAAAAATAAAGCCCAACCAGAATAGAAAAGCAACTCAAAAAAAGGAAGCCTTTGTTTTGAAGCCAGAACAAAGAATTCATTTTTCCATAAAATAATTTCATATTGAACAGTATTAAAGTGATCCTTGATTTTGTTTTTGAAAGAAAGCATTGAGCTTATAAATTTTGATTGCAATGTTGACATGGGCCCTAAGCCATTCATGAATACTCAGGCAGCGAAGAGGGGAAGTTGAAGATTTCTCCACCATTGTTAGCCTGAAATGAAATATTAGAAAGGCTGGAAAGAGAAAAGCTTAATAGATAAGCCAAATTTAGATATTTAGCTTGAAAATAATAAAAAATGAATAAACCTTACTATCAAAGCATGGACAAGTACAAGACATCCGTGTTAGTAAATGTAACTTAAGGAGAATCTAGTACTAGACTGGATTCTTGTTCAAAATCCTTTCAAAGTTCAATATTTCAAGTTTTCTGTCTAATGTCTTTACCCATTTTTTTTTTGTTACTTAGAGAATCCGAGGCCGGAAGGCAACATTGGATGAAATCCAGGCTGTCCATTCGGAACACCACACATTACTATATGGAACAAGCCCCTTGAACAGACAAAAACTTGACAACAAGAAATTACTAGGTAGGATATCTACCATTTTATATAGTTCTATTTTCATAATGCAAAATGTTGCTCCCCACTTCTCTTTAAAAATTTCAGAATGTACAGAATTTTGCTTTATTTGTGTGTATGCTTACAAGCAGAAAATATTAGAAAGGGCAGTCTGTAGGCCATCTTTTTAATATAATGTCTGGTAAAGTCTGTCTTTTCAAACTTCTGTATCAGATGGGAAAACTTTTGGTGGCAGGGGAATGTATTTTCCAGCATTGGGAGGTATGATGAGTAAGGCAATGATGCAAAACAAAGGGAGCATTTGCACCTAATGGGAAGAGTCCCAATTTTAGGGGAAATTAGATAGAAGCTAAGGGGAGGGGCTCTTTGATCTATGCCTGTTTATCTATTTTAGAGTTTAGGCTTTTTCAAAATTGGAATGTAAGGTTACCCAGTTGAATCCTGTATTGATAAAGATTATGATTTTGTTCTTTCAATGACAGTAACAATAGACACAAAAAATGTGAAAGAAATGAATTAATCTTATGTACAACGTAATTGGTATATATGTGGCATTCATACCCCCTTTTCCCTTCTTTGTTTCTCCTCTAAGGTCCCCTTAGTCAGAAGATGTATGCTGTCCTCCCGTGTGGTGGAATCGGGGTGAGTGAAATACAGTTGCCAGGGAAATCAGATGGCAGGAAATGAAAGCCTCCCATATTCTAGCTTAAAGCTTCATTTCTGCTATGCAATTTATTTAATTTCTGGGAATAGAGCTTCAAGTCAGTAGCAAGCAGATGTAGTTTTCATCTGTGATGGAGCATGACCCTGCTTGAGAGCCTGTAGAGCTGCAATATGAAACCCAGAGGATAAAAGATTGAGTTTGGTATAAGATGGTTCTCTATATTATGTTTTAATTGCATCTTCTTGATCTTTTCATGTGTCCTTGAACTGTACTGAAATGGCTCTAAAATCATTCCTTTTGGGTTTGTTGCTTCTTATCTTTATCCAACATGCTATTGAATGCCCACAAGAATCCTATATAGCAATTATCTATTGCTTGCAAGCAATAGATGAAGGGATGAATGAGGCCTCAGCTGCATCTCTCATTTATTTCTATTATTTTTTTAAATGGAATATATATCCTGTCTTTTTATCCAGCACTCAAGACATACAAATTGAAATACATACAAATTGAAATACAAATTATAAAATACAAAAATAAAAAGAATGTTAAAACTAGAGTAAAATTAAACATCAATATCATGAAATCAATTTTATTAACAATCTGCGGCACTGCAGTGGCTCAGCAATTAAGAAGCTGGGCTTATCAGCCACACGACAGGGTGAGCTCCCATCCTCGCCACAGCTCATGCCCACCTAAAGTTTGAAAGCATGGAAATGTGACTAGATAAATGGGTACCACTACGGTGGGAAGCTAACATTGCTCCGTGACATCATGCTGGCTACCTCAGACAGCGCTGGCTTAATGACCTTGAAACTGAGAAGAGCACTGCCACTATAGTTGGCAAGAACTAACAGAGTAAAATCCATAGGGACTCTAGTTAGCAATTTAGAAGCCTGTTGGAAAGGATGTATCTTTGTCACTTTCCTGAATCCTGTGTGCACTTATTCAAACGGTTTTATTTTTATTTTATTTATAAAATTATAGACCTCAAGGTAATTCTGGGTGGCTTGTTTGCTTAGGAAGATAAGCCCACAAAGGACTGTTCGTACACAAATCTCCTCATTACAACACCATTCCTATAACTTACCAAATAGCAAGTGGTTACTTCCCTCATCTCCTAAAGCCTTTCATAGATAGGACAAAATCTACTGCTCTGAGTGTGAAGTAATGGTTAAAGTGTTGGCCTAGAAATGAGGAAATCTCAATTCTTGTCCATGCTCAGTCACAGAAACTCACTGGATGACTTTGGGTCAATCACTCATCTAACCCCACCCCTTGCGGTGTTATTATGGAAAAAAATCAAAGGAACAAGTATTGTGTGTGAATTTCTAAACTAAAAGCAGGATGGAAATCAAAGAAGGGAATGATCAGGCTAACTTGGATGGATTTACTCTTTAGCTTCTACAACTCCTGTGATCTATGATAAACTTTCATGGCAGGTTGACAGTGACACAGTGTGGAATGAGATGCATTCATCCAGTGCAGTCCGAATGGCTGTTGGCTGTTTGCTGGAGCTGGCCTTTAAAGTGGCATCAGGGGAACTTAAGGTAAATTCTTCTTTGAATCCATTGACAGAAAGTGCATTAAAAGTAGTTGTGTGCTAAGCACAATGTAATCAACACGTTATTAAAGATACATGACTTTTTCATCCTTAGAATGGATATGCTATCATCCGACCACCAGGTCACCATGCAGAAGAATCTACTGCTATGTAAGTGTACACTAGAAAGTGAGGGGAAAATATCTACATTTAACTACTGCAAAATTAAAAAATGTTACATTTTCTAAAATACACTCTTTTGGGAAAGTGAAATAAGCAAAGATGCATTTTTAAAAAAGCTATTTTATGTGCCTTCTTCTCAAATGAAATTCCATCTCTTCCTTCTTGAGTAGAACTTCATATTTGATCTGTTAATAAAAAAATTATTTACTTACTCTACTTAGACATCCATAGCCCCAAATATGTTTGGAAAATGGATGTATAAAAGGTGATAAGATTAGAGGATTTTTTTTCATAGCATTCTGTAATGTAAGTAGCATTTTTAAAGGTCAAATAAGAATAGATGCTACATGGTATCAAACTGAAGTGCCATTGTTTCCTTTATTTAGTGGCAGGAGCATTCTAGGGTTTTAGGCAAGGCTTTATCCTAATACTAATTGGAGAGGTGAGATACTGAATCTACTACCTGTTAGAATCACTTAGAAAAACCCTCTACCTATGAGTTTATCCTTCATGAAATCTGGTTACCTGCTGTAATGGAGAATGTTGGGCTTAGGGAAGCCCTATTCCGGTAAAGTATGTCAATTATTATGCTACTTATCTATCCTGGTCCAATAATGTCCTTCTTCTTTATCATTTTATTTAGGGGCTTTTGCTTCTTCAACTCTGTTGCCATTGCTGCTAAGCTTCTACAACAAAAGCTTGCCATCAGTAAAATCCTCATTGTGGATTGGGTAAGGTGTTTTTTTTCCCCCCGCTTCTCTGGTCACTTACTCTCTTAGGTTAAAGAATTTTGCCTCTTTCTAACTGCCATCCCCTCAAACAGAATTTCATTCACATTTGAAAAGAAGGGAGGAATAAAACCAGAAAGCTTTCTTGTTATTCAGAGTCCATTGTCTGATATTCAAAATCTGATCTCTTGAGCATGAAATTCGCAGAGAATCACAGAAATTAAAAAAAAAACATATCAGAAGTGCTAGAGAACATTTCACTCAGGCTGCCATCAGTAGCGCCATCTTTAATGGAACAATAAGGTTCATCTTAGGGCTCTTTGTCCTACCTCATGGATTTCTTCTGAAGCTGTTCCTATATCAACTTTTAATGTCCTCTTTGGACATTATCTCTATCCTGACTTGGGCCTTATCTTAGGTAAGGTAGCATCAGCAACTTTTTCAGATGCTCAAATTCATCATAATGCTATTTTAATAGCCTAGATGTCATAGAACTTAACACATAGCACACTTCTGAGTCTTATGTGAGAATATGAATCTCCTATGAAATTTTGGCATTCATGTCTGAACTTTTCCAAATTATATGAAAACACCAACATCTTTTTTTTTATAAAAAAATTATTTGGGTTTTCGCAGAACATAATACAAGTAAAATTTCTTTTTTTGAGAATAGCATGGTCCTGGGTTATCACTTCTCCATACAGACACAAATTCAATTTCATATTCATCTTTGTGTTCTGTTCCATATCTTATTACTATTTTAACATTTTCTCAATAATTTTTCCCTTCCCTTAGTTTTCTCAATCTTACTTTTAATTATCTCATTCCTTTTAAAATTCAATTATATATTTCTTTTTCTAAGTTTCAGTACCTTTCTAGTCATCATATTTATACTTTGTCTGTCCTGTTTCAATTTCGTATTTTCTTTTCTCATTAAACAAAATTTTCCCCTTTAGTTACTAATTGGAATATTGTATTTTTTAATTTTTATCCATTCAACTCTTATTTAAACTTCAATTTATGCCTTTACAATTATAACATTCAATATAACACATAACTTCCAGTCGAATTCTGCTTGGTACATTCTTAAAATACGCACTAAGTTCTTAAAGAGAAAATATATATATAACAATAATAAATAAAATACTTATTCTATTCCAATTCAGCTCTATCATTAATTTTAGTTATAATCTTTAACATCCCTTTTCAATAGGATATCATACTTCTAGGAACACTTATAATATTTCCATAATTTTTCATGTTTCTTTCATATTCCTCTTCACTTAAATTTTTATAACACATTTATAATAATTAAAATGTTCCCCTCCTTTCCTAATTTCATTCTTCCATTCTCTTTATTTCATTTATTTATTAAACATTACATTACATTACAATGAGTATTTTATCTATCATTTTAATCACACTTGTTTCATATTTTCAAAGTTCATTTCTATTTGTAATATAACAATACTATCTTATGTACCCTTGCAGAATCCCCCTTTCAATTAAGTTTTCACCCATTATTTCTGTGTCTTGTACATTTTCACTGTTTCTCTATGTCCTGGTTCTGTCCTTTATAATTTCTTTTCCTTTCCCTCTTCTCCCTCTTCTTCTCCCTTCCCTTTTTGACCCCTTCTCTCTTTAATTCTGATTCTCTCTTCTGTAATCCTCTCTTCTGTTTCTTCCTAATGTTATAATTACTTTTCAAACTATTATTTTTTTGGATTGTTTTTTCGGATCTTAAATTTTTCACTCTCTTTCTCCCCTTTCCTTTCTTTTCCCAACATAGAAATATTTGGTCATTGAAGATGGCTTCTTCTTTGTCCCACCCTCCTTGTTCTACAGGCATTTCTTGTTGTTTCTCATAGTTCAGGATCTCCATTTCTAAAAATTGAAATACGAATCCAAAAGAACCTCTTCCTTCTTGTGCATCTTCTTTCTGTTTTTTTAAGTTCTATTCTCAATTCTTCCAAGAGTGATACCATTTTAAAAACTTTTAAACAACCACCTGGTTAGTTTTAGTCCTTTAGATCCAATAGCCAAAAATCCAAAAATCACCAAATAATCCAAATAATGCAAAGCTGTTTTTTCTTGCTTCTTTTTTCCACTTTCTCTTCCTAGGGTTCTTTTATCTTGTTACAAAGTTTCAGTTAAAATGTATCTTTTAGGAATCTTGTTAAAGTTTCACTGTTAATTCCTTTCACTTCCAGGTGGTCTCCTCCCTTTTTCCAGATCCCACCCTTTTGTTTTTTTCCTTCTTTTAAAAGTTTTTGAGAATCCAGAAATCTTTATTATCCCTTTGACATTTTATTTTCAGCTTAAATACCTGTTACTGTCAAAGTGGATTTTTGCCAATTTCTTGCTTAAATTTCTTAGTTGTCAATATAGGGAAGAAAAGAAAAAAAAACAAATCCTTTCCCCTCCCTCTCTCATTCGCAGCTTCAAAGTCTCCTTTGGGAACAATGTTGTTCTTTATAATTCAAATTCCAGGGTATTGTTGTTTTTCCAGTTCAATCCGGTCAGCCAAAAACTTTCTCTTCTTATCTTCCTCCTGCACATTATTTTCCGGTTGGATTCTTCTTTGAGGTGGCCATTTCTGACCACCACTGCAACCGCCTTCAGGAAAGGGAGTAATGA
Source organism: Pseudonaja textilis (assembly GCF_049901715.1). Classification (NCBI taxonomy): domain Eukaryota; kingdom Metazoa; phylum Chordata; class Lepidosauria; order Squamata; family Elapidae; genus Pseudonaja; species Pseudonaja textilis. The sequence continues at coordinate 101,234,882 of NC_142008.1, read as the reverse complement.
CCAGCTGGGGAGGAGAGGTGTGGCTCTCCTCGACCCTGCTGGTAGTCTCCCCCCTCTTCACCACCTCCATGGGGGTGGCTTAGTCCCGAAACCAGCTGCTCGGGACGCTCCAGCGGCGAGCAGAGATTGAAACTGAACACAATCACAGATTTCGGTCTGTCACCGAAGAAGCTCAAACTGGATCTCGAAAACACCAACATCTTACGAGATTTGATGATTTTATGAGCTTACATAGGTGCATTTTAAAAAATTTAATGTCTCCCAATATAATTGAAGAGAGGTGTGAGTGTCTTGCTGCCTACATGCACCATGGTGCTTCTTCTACTTAAGTTCTACTTCGTGTTGATAGGATATCCATCATGGCAATGGAACCCAGCAGGCATTCTACAGCGACCCCAGTGTTCTGTACATTTCTCTCCATCGTTATGATAATGGAAATTTCTTCCCAGGCAGTGGAGCTCCTGAGGAGGTATGTGCATTCCTTTTTAAAAAAAACAAATAAATCTGATTTATAAAACAAGAAGTGCTAAAGGTGGAACCAGCTTGGAATCTGTAGGTTAAAAAACTAAAATATTTTTAATCCCAAAATATTTCAGAAATTGGAGTAGAGAAATAAAATTCCACCTTGAATTGGGTTCCAACTGTTTGCTTCAGTGAAGAAAAACACAAGAAGGAAAAAAAGGCAGGGTGTAATGAGAAGTAAATATGCACAGGTAATCCTTGACTTATGACCATAATTGAGCCCAAAATTTATGTTGCTAAGTGAGACATTTTTAAGTGAGTTTTGCTCCATTTTGCAACCTTCCTTGCCATAGTTGTTGAATCATTGCAGTTGCTAAGGTGAATCTGGTTTACCGATTGACTTTGCTTGTCAGAAGATCACAAAATTGGATCCCATGACTCTGCAACTGTCGTAAGTGTGAGTCAGTTGCCAACTGTCTGAATTTTGATCATGTGACCATGAGGATGCTGCAACTGTCGTAAATGTGAAAAGTGAGTCATAAGTCACTTTTTTAGTGATTGTAACTTTGAACAGTCACGAAATTAACTGTTGTAAGTCAAGGATTATCTGTATTGGGGGAAAAAACCAAAGCAAGCCTCCTCTATTCATACTATGTGATCTTGTAGTAGGGAGAGGAATTGCAGAAAAAAGAAATAAGAGGCTCGTCCAGTAGAAACTTTGAATCTGATAAAAAAGAACGAAGTCATTGATTTGTTTCTTGTTATGAAGATGGCAGAACTTTTGCACCATAGTGAAGCTTGGAAAGGAGAATGGCTGGCAGTTTTCCACTGACTGTTGTATTTGCAGAACAATATTGATAGGAAACAGATCTGCCATGCATTTCTTTACAAAGAAAAAATGGGAATGCTCTTCTGAAATTGAATCGGTCACAGTATAAACATAGTTCATGAAGATGGACTATACTAAGGAGATGGGTTTCCAGGAGGGAGGGGGTTTATTCCAGAGGAGTAAGAGGCAACTTGGTTCAGATGTTATACGTGATGGAAGAGAGCCCCTTCTTAGTAGTGTTCAGAGTATATTGTAGATGGAGTTAGTAGAGGCCTCAACCTGGCAAGATTTTCTCTGTATCTATGAAACAAAAACTCAACTTGGAAGAAACTGTATGTGTTATTCTTGGTTTGGGCCTGACATATTGGTCTCAATTAAACAACACCTCTGATATTGTATACAACAGAGTGTGAAAGAGAAAGAACATTGGTTATATAAAAAGTAGATATTTAAAGATTATGTATCAAAAACCCTGCTACATTTAAGAAAATTACATACAAAGTGTAATTTGGAAAACGTACAAAACATGTGAATTTTAATAAGATGTGAGTGAATTGCAAACTTTTTTTTAGATGTTCTTATCTTTAATATTTTTATAAATAACTCAGAGCATGGACATGCCCAATACTCCTTCTTCCTCCTAATTTTTGCACACCAACAAATCCTTGTGAGGTCAGTTAGGCTGAGAGATTGTATCTGGCCCAAAGTTATCCAAACAGCTTCCATACCGAAGGTGGGACTCATTTTCCTGGTTTCTAGCTTAATGCCTTATTCACTAGACAGTTTTAAAAAATAGTTTACCTAAAATATGTCATAATTGTTTGATACTTAAATGCTTGTAAAGTTTACCCAAGCCACATTTATACCAATCTGCCCACCCATTGCCATACTTTGAGATTAATCAGCAATTCTCCTATTATTGTTACTCACTTGAATCTGGTAACATGTGGGTCCCCTCACTGGGATTTATTCTTACATATCTTTCCCCCTCACACCTTGGCAGCTCTCAGCATGGCTGAGGGCTTTTGTAATCCACCATGTTCCTTTCTTCTAGGTTGGCAGTGGGATGGGTGTAGGTTACAATGTAAACATTGCCTGGACTGGTGGAGTGGATCCCCCTATTGGTGATGTGGAATATTTGACAGCCTTCAGGTAGGTTTGCAATCCACAATAAATAAGAATGTGTAAAGCTTGTGGCCCAACAGGGAATATTTTGGTAAGCCCAGAACATTCTGTTTTTCTCCTGGAAGGTGCCAAGGGGTGGCTTGTCATTTTCAAAGTAAAGGTTACATGACAATAGTGTCATAATACTGCCAAATGCATTTCTTCCTCTTTTTCTTTGTGGCAAAATTCTAGGAGACAAAATTTTCTTAGGTATTTTAACAACTGGATAGTCCAAGGCTTTTCCTAATGAGATGAGGGGACTACCTCTGCCTATTGGTATTGCAGGCTTCATAAATACTTTTTTATGGAGCATTGGTTTATTCATGTTATGCTTATGTTATGCTAAATCCAGGGGCACAGGATTTGCTTGTTGGTTTTGCTTTAGTAGACTAACACAGTTCCCACTCTAAAAATTGTTGGCTACAGTTAGGAGAAATTTTCTAATAGCCCATGATTGTTCTTCATCTCTGATTTCTAGCATTCAAGGCCAAAAGCCAGGCTGGTAATTCATTGTGGAAGTTAAAATTATGAACGATGCCAAATTGAGGAAGGCTTGTCTACAAATATGTAGCCAGTTTAAATAAGTGCATTGGAGAAAGTTACAAAGACTCAAATGGGAAAGCTAAAATGCCTGGAATTTTCCTAATCCATATATTGCAATTAATCCAGAATTAATGCTGTCCTGCCTCCTGTTCCTAAGAGTAATCTGAGAGCTGTTTTGTGTCCTCCAGGACTGTGGTGATGCCTATAGCCCACGAGTTCTCTCCAGATATGGTCCTTGTTTCTGCTGGCTTCGATGCTGTTGAGGGACACTTGTCCCCACTGGGTGGATATTCTGTCACAGCCAAATGTGAGTGTGAGGAACGTAGGGCAAGGTCCCTTTTAGTTTATAAATAGAGAAAACTATTCACAGACTAGTTGGGAAAGATAGGAATAGATTACCCTGTTAACTTCCACTATGGAGCTAAAGTAGTTTGTTTAAGATTTCAGTGTCTCCATAGGTTTCCTAACCTTAACAAAAGGCGTTTGTCAGATTAGAATTTCAAAAATGGTATGAATATAGGAGGATGTCTTATTGACAATAATTCAGCTATTTACTTTTTACAAGTGATAGCTTTTCTGACACACCTTTCCTTTATTGCAGTGCCAAGAAAAGCTTGGGTCTTTCCATGTTTTTAAATGATGCCACAATTGTTGGAGCTGCAGCTCTTTTTATCTAATGATTTTTCCATGGAGATAATTTATCACTACTTCCTTGATCTTTTGAAGTGTATGTCCCATACAAGCATTGTTAAAAACCCAAAGCACAGATAGTCCTGGGTAGTGCCTTAAAGACTATTTAGCCTACTTTCAGGTTCCAAGTAACTTGATCACCGTCTAAATGTTGAAGATAACTGTTTTTCATCAAAATAGACACCCTTGGCTTTCTTCCATTTGTAGCAAAGAGCAACGTAAAAGCTAACACAGAAATCACTAATTCATTTTCCTTCTTGATCATGTAGGTTTTGGGCACCTGACCAAACAACTGATGGATCTAGCAGATGGACGTGTTGTCCTAGCTTTAGAAGGGGGTCATGATCTGACTGCCATCTGTGATGCCTCTGAAGCCTGTGTCTCTGCCTTGCTTGGCATTGAGGTGAATACATGTAATACATAAAAGAGGGTGCTGGAAAAGTCTCAGTTGGGCTTGGAATGGAAACATCAAAAGATATTTATTTGTACCTGGCTTTATTATTTTATTTTTGCAAGTAATTCAAAGTGGTGACAATTGAGTGTCTTTCTATTTAAAACAAAGGTAGCTAAGTATTATTACAAGAAATAGTAATTTAGTATTAGTATTAAAGTCAAGACAAAAAATAATTGTTAAAGCCTTGCAAAATGCATCATCTTTAACAAATATTATGAATGCAGAGTGGGTATAGGTCCCATGTGCCAGGAAGCAAATCTCTAATAAGATATCTTTAAAAGGACTATCCTTTAGGAAAGAACATGTCTTTAACAAGAAGGCATTCACTTAGTTGACTCATGACATCTTTAATGTTGTTTACACAAGGGCCATCCTGAAATTGACAAAATATCTATTTTTGTATATAGGAAATGGATCAATATATGTAAGAAGGCTTCTAATAATCAGGGGTAGAGAAAAAAATGAATGAGCTATGAAAATGGATAGGAGGGAAAATGCAGATATCTTTTAGATATATGTGCAGAATTTATGAGATATAAACATATCAGAAGAAGTGTATGGGGAGAAATAAAGACATTAAAGCAAAATAAATAATTTTATTTTCTTACAAAATCTAATATCCTCTAATAGTCCCGAATTCTTCATTTATATAAAGTATTTCTTAAGGTAGTTTTTGATCCTGTATCCAGGACCAAATCCAGAAGCCTCATGAAGCAGTTGTAGCCTTCTTCGCTTAATTCAAGCCAGGTACAAATGTGCAAGGGTTCTCTCAAAACCAGTTACAACTCAAAAGGGGATAAAACAGGAATATATTTTAGTATCTCTGCTTATCAGCTTCTATATCAAGGGCATATCCAAATGATCCAAATTTCCATCCTCCTAAACTGTGGGATCACAGCATTTCCCTGCTGTTCTATGCAGACAACCAATTGTGGTTATTCCTAGACCAACAGACTCAAAAGAGCTCTGGGAATTTTCATCCATATTACAGTAATGAAAATCTGAAAATAAGCTACCAGAAAACCAAGATTATGTCTTTTGCCAAAACTCCGTTTATGGAGCATTAATGGCCACAAAATAGAACAAGTGACTGGCTTTTTAAGTATTTAGGAGTAGTCATGCATGCCACTGGCTTGAGGAGAGCCCACTGCAAATGTGACACTGCTATTGGACAAAGATCTGCCAATGCCATCCTTAAATTGTTCCGATCCAAGGGAAGATAGTATGTTCCAGCCACACTCAAACTTTTTCAGGCTAAGCCTCGAGCCCAGTTCCTTTATGGGACTTTGGTTGACTCCCCCCGGCCCATGGCTTTGTGTTTCACCTCTCTGGAAAGGGTACAATCTAAATTCATCAGAACAGCTCTCCAGATACCATGCTGTGTGTGTGTGTCCCAAATGCACACCTATGAGAGGAGACAGAGTCCAGAGTGCATCTGTAAACCTTTTATCAAAGTCAGCTTCTTTCTCTTAGCACCATTAATCTTCAGGGGGAAAAAACCCAACCTATATGAATCAAGGCTGTGGATTTTAACATTTCAAATTTAGTCTATTCTCCCTCCACAGTTCTTAAAATGGAACATGATCAGGCAAAACAATCCTTGAAGCAAATGTTAAAGAATACAGAGAGGCAAGCTGATCTAGGGAAAGATCCAACTTTCCTATCAGCGAGGTAACAGTAACAATATATTGGTGTTGGACTGTTCAAAAAGCTTTCTCTCGTGGCCAATGCTGTGTTCTCCCCTCTGCAGTATTGAATTGTAAATACAAAAAAAAAAATCCATTGCCTGAAAAGTTTTGCCCCATTGATACCAGAGAGGTAGAAACTATAGAACACGTCCTTCCATGATTCTCCTTTGATGGAAACATCCAAACTAGATTCATACTTTCTTTGGTCAGTAGATATCCTGGAATTCAGCCTATGCCTGAATGCATTTATAACATATATGAAACAATATGGCTTTCAGAAATACGATTTTCAGCTGCAAAATAATAAAGACTTGATGAATTGTATGTATATACAAGTATTAGAGGCAGAGCACAAGAAGACATGGAAATTGTTATATTTAAACATGGGTATCTTATTATTAAATATAATCATACAAATAAAACACAAATGTCAATCAATTCTAAATAGAAACAAAGGTCATAAATTCACAATATTAAATGGATGGAATGGTACATGAAGGCTTTGTGGGAAACAGACCTAGAACTGTTTTGGCTTTTTTTGTCACCATTTCCCCAATTATTTTCACGTGCTCCTTTTGTCTTGGGCTCCCATTTATTTGAACTATTTATCTTTTCTTATGACTTCTATCCAGACTGGAGATCAAAAAACTAAACTCAAGTTTCCTTTGTTGCAGCTGGAACAGTTGGATCAAGCTCTGTTGCAACAAAAACCTAATTCAAATGCCATAGCTACATTGGAGAATGTCATTGAAATCCAGAGTAAGTTTTTGGGGCATGCTTTTGGCTTCATGTTGCATTTTCTAATGGAAAAAAGAGATTTGTTAAAGAAAAGCTTGAACTGGTGATTTATTCTACATCCAGGATAGGGTTATAGCTGTGTAATATGCAGCAACGCTTATTAATCTTTCTAGCTTTAAGTAATGTAGATTTTAATTCCCAGAATTCCCTAGTCAACATGTTGGTATGAAGAACAGGGACTGACAATATGCTTGTAAGGGGCAGGTTGCCCTTTATGTTCAACAGGGCATCTGCAATATTCTCAACTAACCTAAAATTAATGTTGCAAAAAAATAGTAATATAAAATAAAAACCTTCAACATTTTAATATATGTGGGGTTGTGGGCCGGGATGCTACCACCTAATTCAGAGCCATAACATTTAGGGTTTAAACATGGCTCAGTAGCCATTCAGTTCAATTCCCTAGAAACATCAGCTACAGTAGCCCAAACAAATGGCCTTCCAGCATCTCCTTCAAATACTAGAGAAGTCCACGATCTTTTGAAGCAGTAGTTTAGATGTTTCTCTGAATTTTAGTACAAATCCTCTTGCTTGCACCACCCCATTGTCCTAGTCCTGCTTTCTCGTGCATCAGATTTGTTTTGCTACTTTTCCAGCAATCTTTAGATACTAGAGGAGAGCACGCCCGAAATCCCTCATCTCTAAGCTATACTTAACTGGCTAGTTCTAACTTTGTAGTCCTATTCAAGATTTGTTAGGGATGCTAGTCATTTATTTTAATTAATCTCTTTAATCATGACCATAGCAAGTGGTTGATTATAGGCCTGATTATACTAAGATGTGTTCCTATAAAGATCCCAAAGGTGTAATTTCATTGATAGTGTGATAGGTTTGGAAACAGTAGACAAGTCGACAAGGCTGGAATTCAACCAAGTACTAGAATTTCTAACCTAATGCTTGGCAATTGTATCACAGGCAAACACTGGAATTCAGTGAAAAGTTCTGCAGCAATTGTTGGCTGCTCGTTGCTGGAGGCGCAGAAGGGAGAAGCAGAAGAAGCGGAGACCGTCAATGCGATGGCATCACTGTCAGTGGACACAGAGCAGGGAAAAGCAGACTGTGGTGTCCGGTAGGTTCATTTCAGGAGATGGCAAGTGTCTGTTTGTGAGGGGGGTTTCGTTTTGAAGGTCTAATCTGCCTGACAGGTTGCCCCAACACCATGTGTACCACTGTTTCTGGAGGGCAGGAATTACTTCTGCATGCCCAGATCCACTAGGAAGAGGAGCACTGCCTGTCTTTTCATGCTTTGCATTAACCAATGTTGCCGAGATTGAGAGATACTGTCTTAGTCTTTATAGTGTGGTGTGTGGGTCCTTCAATTTGTCAGAAATTAGGATGAGTACACAAGTAGTGGTCAAAGCCCATCTGGAAGGTGCTAGGTCTAGCCTAACTGTCATTGGGCCACACCTCCACCCAGAACAAAGTCCTTGAATTGAACTAACAATTCAAAGTAGTTGTAGTGGCCCCTGCTACTAATCAGAGCAGCCCTTGAAAATTCTTTCAGCACAGCCAATAGCTGTGTTAACTCCGCAACAGAGAAAGACCATTAATCGCCATCTCTTTTTGCCCCTTCTTCCTACAGATCAGTAGAAGAGCCAATGGAGGCTGAACCAGTGTTGTGAAGTGCCAAGACTTCAATTTCTGTAGCTGTCACTCTGTGGGTTTAATTGATCATTTGTGAGTTCGTTAAAACAACAACAAAATTATTATTTTTTATCTATTAAAAAGAAAAAAAAAGGAAAAAAAAGAGTTGCACTGGACAAAATGAGCCTCTGTGTGTGTGCGTAATCGCGTCAGTCTCCAAGCATTTGTTCTCACCAGCATCACCATTTTGTCCTGACTCTTTGGAGATTTGTGAAGGAACTTGGTAAGGGGGCTTTTCACATGGACATCTCCATTATTCCCTTTTCAGATGTCATTCCCTCCCCCCATTCCTTCCTCCATTGGACACTAAACCTGTCCCCTTTTTTAGGACTGGAAAAGCCGTTTTGCTTTTTGAGGAGAAAAAAATACTTTCTATCTCTTTGTCTCTCATACCTACAGTTAAGTAAGAAGTGTCAAAGAAGTGTATTTTTCCTCAATAATTTTTTTCCAGTGTACACTTGGATCCTAAATAGTTATTCAGAATCTTGAATCTGGATGCCAGATTCTGCGCAAGGAATTGTTGGTTTTAATGATCTTATTGGTCATCTCCAACTCTTGTAATTCAATTTCATTATCTCTTTCCTCTTCTACATAGGTGAATATATAATTTTTCCTCCTTCATTTGTTTGGAATGAAAGAGAAATGGATTGCAGACTGAACTAAGGGACCCACAGATGCCTCTTGCATTTTAGAGTCTAGAACAGGAGAATTTTCCTATGCAGTACGGAGCCCCAGAGGTTCTACTATCCTAGGCAAGCCATCCATATTTACAGTTTGCATTGAGCCAGACTTGCCCACTTCACCCTTTTCCTAAATCTGACCCTGAAAAAGCATTCCTCTCTCCTGGGTTGTTTGCAAAATGAATTGGGGTTGAAAATCCCTCCCCTGGCCCTGAATTTTCAAATGCCTTTTCCCCCGACTTTGCCATTTTTAATGTTTTCATTCTCTTTCCTATCCCCAAAATAGATTCATAAATATTTGGATTTAATGCTACCTTTGTTGCCTAAATCTCTATTCATCTCAGCACTAAGCTGTTCCTCAATTTATATAGTTCTGGTTAAAGCTCTAGAAAAAGCTCCCAAGGTAGGGAGAAAGGGGAAAAAGTGTGCCTTTAAGTCATTTTTGTTAATGCCTTAATTTCTTTGTAAGTTCATTTTTACACCATCCCTCCTCAGTCCTATCCCTTTTTCGTTTGCCATCTAGTTAACAATTATCCTACATAAAGACAGAAAGGAATCACATATATATCCCCAGCCTCAATGCATGTTTTGGCCCTGATCCTGTACCAGGCATGTTCAAAGAAATCATGAATATCTCACCAGCCTGGGGATCGTTGTGGATGAGCATTAACTCACTTCCAACACAGTACAGTTCTGTGTGACTGCATTATCACTCAGCTGTGCTTTGATTTGCACATCTGAATTACAGTATATGTCCTGTTTATGCCTGCAGTTCTCAATCTGTCAACCGATATATGCGATATATGCGTGCAAGCCTATTTACAAAGGACCTCCTTGGTTGGATCACTCTGTGTGTCATAAAATCCTTTTTGTAACAAAAGTTTTGCATATGTAGACTGTTTCATGACCAATGCTTTGACATTCTTTCTTTTCGCTATTTTTCTTCCTCCTCCAACTCTGTCATTGTTTGAAAGACTCCTTGTCATTTATTGTAAATAATTTGATTTCTTGTATCACTTGTAAAAACTCTGTTTTGATGAAAGTTTGTCCATTCATAAAGAAAAAACAAAGCAAAAGAAAAAGGAGAGAATTCTTTGCTGTTACTTCACCAGCCAAAAAGAGGGGGAAAATAGAAACAGAGCAATTTTAGCTTTTAAAAGAAATGGATATAAAGAAAAAAGGTATATAATTTTATTACAGATGTATTATTTAATAGTATTTTTTTAACTCGTACCAACTCTCCTTTCCTTTGGAAAGTTGATAGCAGGGATAATGAAACAAAGGAAAAGGTGGGGCTTGATACTGTTTTCACTAACCAGGGCTGTGGGATTTCTAAGTTGTGTGTGGGAGGGGGAGGCACTGGGAGGGGATAATTGTGTAGAATGTAAGGCTGTGACATTTTTAGCTGCACGTATGGAAACCTTGCCAGGGTCTATTTTAAGGATTCCTGCATTTGTTCAGGTTTAGTCCTCCCAAATGTTCCATGGTGTGCATGTGTGAGTGATACTTCTTTCCAGATTTTCCTATAATTATTCTTATAGTTATGATGAGTGGAATGTCGTGTCTTGACAGTGCTATGTTCTGTTTTCTTTCCTGTTTTTCCTTCTGTGGCAATGAAAACCACTGTTTCAATACCATCTGTTGCCCTGGTTTATCAAACAGTGCATGCCTGAAGATAGCTTCTTTTCATCACCACATTAGCCAAAAGCTTTCTGCTTGGGGAGAGATATAAGGAGGATTGGAGACTTCCCCCATCAACTTGGTAATGCACACTTTGTCCCACCAAGATCTACTTGTGGCAGCCTAAATACTGCTAGGTACTGTAATGTACTTCTTCCTCGTGCTATGATTTGGATATTTAAAAGTATCATGATCAAACTGGACCATTCAATACAGAAGGCATCGTTGTTCCTTATCATTTAGCTCTTACCATTTCTGAATTTCATTACTTTTTTTAAAAAAAAATTAATATCTACAAATGTATATTTAGAACTGAGGAGTAGTAAGGAAAATCAAGTTTCATGTGAAATGAGAAGCAGTACATTATATATTTGCTAGGAAAGGTATCTTGGTGATGTAGAGTATCAGTACCACCTGTAGCGTTAATTACAGCAGCCTTTTGGGTATTCTTCAGATGTGTTGGAACTTCCGTTTCTATCTTCTGTAGACTAGAGGGACATCAGGCTCAGAATGGGCAACGTTATGGTATGTCATCATTCTCAGATGGGCCTGCCTGCCCACCTTTCTCCACCCCACCCTAAATGGGAAAGCATCAAAACAAATATGGTTTCTAATGATAGAAAACCAGAAGACTTGAGTAGGATACACCACCACTGTTCCTCCATATCATCTCTCTAATTCAGTAGCCTTCTGCTTATGCTAACACAACTAAAGCAAGTGCCTTTGCCATTCACGCAGTGACTCAGTTCACACATTGTAGTAAGTTGTATTCTGGTGTATTTGCTCTTGGTTGAATGCAGTGTACGAACAAGACATTGTGGTTTGTAAACTGTGATTCATAGTTATAGCGGAGATGAGCAACTTTTCAAATGCTCAAAAAGTAGCTGTCATTTTGCATCTAAACGTGTCTTTATGCTTCGCTAAATATGGAGCACTGACTAGGTGTAACTTAGTAATGATTTTTAAAAAAAAAAAAACTGGGACTTTCAGATGTATATAACTGTTCTCATAATCCTTCAGCCAACATGGCTTGGCTATTATCAGAACTGAAATCCAGCATGTTTGGAAGGCACCAGACTGGGAAAGGCCATTCTGATAAGAGGGGAATGATTGCTAGGTCAGATGGTCTGCTGTGGCTCTTATCCAATTGTCCAAAGCTACTCATCTGCAGTGCCAGCCATTCCATCCCATAATTTCATATCTGATTCCTTGACGTGAGAGATTGCACTTACATTCTGTGTGGAAGTTTCTTCAAACTCTAAAATGACAATTTTCTTCTTGGGCAAGTTGAGATATTGTCTACCTTCAAAGAGGGCCAAATATTTTGTCTATGGATTTCATTACAATAAGTTGAAAAAAATAAATCAGCACAATCCTATGCATGTCTATAGAGAAGGAAAACATTGTTGAATTAAATAGGACTTACTCACCAGTAAATGTAAGCGGAATTGTAACCCAAATTGTAGTGAAAACAATATATAACCCAGTTAGGCATCATCCCAGTAAGTATTTTGAATTTTCAAGGTAGCTCATTGGCTTGACACAGATAATGTTCATAGAAGGCATTTCTATGGTTCTCTAAGTAATGTTCTCTGACATGAGAAATTTTGGGCTTCTGAACGTTGTTGGATTCCAGCTATAGCTCCAGCCGCCAAGGATAATTTGAGACAGAAATCCTATGAGTTCTAAGCCTGAAAAAGACCAAAGCTGATGGGACTTGAAGCATCGACTCTCTGGAAGATTTCCTTTCTATTATAGAGTGAACTACTTTAAAATAATGATACTTGTCCTCTTTGTCCATACAGGAGATGCAGATATTTCCTTTATTTGTACATTCATGTATACATCTTAACAAGTGTTGCTGCATTTGATTTATGGGTGTTATGCAGTCCTAGAGATTTGCAGAAGGCTGATTGCTGGCTTCTGGCTGTATGCCCACTCCTACATAAGGCCTAGTACCATCAGGCTCCCATTTGTGCGTGCCATGGTGTAACCCATGAACTTGTGTGTGCATTACCAGGATTGTTGGAAATAGTCTCTCACCCTAGAATATACTGCAGGCTTTTCAATGTCCATTAAATCAATTTCTATACAAATGCAGCTTACATTCAGTGGGCCAAGCTAATTATCCAGTGGCATAGGTATAAAAATATATTACTCTCCAGTACCATTTTTTCACTTAACAGATTCATAATCATGATAAATTACACAAAAACTCTACCACTGCAAGTATACAAATCACTCCACCTAAAGTAAAAAAGACTAGAGCTAAGTATATTCATGTATTTTATAAAACTTATAACTGGGAAATGGTGGTTCCACTTTTAGATTTTGTTACATCTACATTCGTTTCTACCACCTCTTTGTTTATGTGAGGTGGGGACAAGAAAACCTCCGTGAACCATTGTTTTCATATTTTTCATCTTGAGGTCTTTTTGGGGGGGGTGGAGGGGTTGGGAGGAGGGAGAAAGAAACAAAGAGTAGCAACTACTTTTGAAAAGCCATTAGTCCTTAGGACACCAGCATTGAACAACTTTGTGCTACAGATCCAATTTCACACAGTATTAAACTGTCATAGGGATGGTTATCATTGAGAGGAATTAAGACTTTTGTCTTTTTCCTCCCTTCTAAATCCCCCACCCATGATATGGCAAGATGCCCCACATGTGGACAATATCTGTAGATTTTTTTTTCCTGCTTTCTGTCTCGCTCTGAATACAATTTTCAGTTGACTATTTTGTAAGATGTTGCAATGTTTGTCCTTGTGTAAATAAAATTGTTTCTGGCAATATTCTGTGGTAAAAATCAATGTGTGGAGCTACCTTGCTTTCACTCCCCCGCCCCTTCCTTTTTTGATGTGTATATAATCTTTAGTTTTCTGACTTGCTGAACCCCAATGGAAAAAAATTCTAACATGTCTGCAGTATCCTGAGCCACTTTTAAGATGTATGGAGTTCAACTCCCAGAATTCCCTCAGCCAATCTTATGAGTTGTCCTTTATTATCCCAAAGTACATACAAATTCCAGGTATTTTATTCTTGGTGTGTAAAATCTTTCAAATGCAACAACAGGAGATCAATGATGACATTCTGCTGTTCCACTCCATGTGTGATATTGAGGCAATAAGGCTATAATATAAGATACCACCTGTATAACCATGAATTAGTATCTCTCATTTGTGGCAGCTATATGAGTATTTTATAGTTATTATGATAAAGCCCCAACCTCACAAATAAACATGCAGAGCACTGATTGCCCATATAGTGCATAGGCTTTTTCAACGGTGCTGTATTTTTGTTCTCGGAGAGCTTCTCTGAAAGGTGGATCACAGGATGGTCCATTCTTTCATGACTTTGGGTGAAAGTATCTATTTGTAGAACAAAGGGTTAGGAAAAATCCACCCTTTTATATACTACTGTGTTCCCACACACAACATCGTTTATCAAACGTCTCCTGGCATTCTTTGGTTCCCATCACTCTTGGGGGGGTTCTGTCTTTGTTAGATCCACAAAGGGTTGAGCCACAATAGAAAAATGAGGTATGAATTTTTGATAATACTTCACTACTCTTTAATTGTGTAGGGACCCTGCCGCTTAGTCTGTAATTTGCTTTCTTTAATAGGCAATAGCAATGGAACTTGGTCTTCTGCATTAAACTCCTTTGACTTTAACCCCTTATCATGGTGTCCCTTCTGTCCTTCCTTGTTTATTTCTAAATGTTTCTGGGCAATGTGTCCCAGGGCTTTTAACTTATTCCTCTGCATTAATATATACATATATTCTATTACATTCTAAAAGCTTTCCAGGTTTTCATCCCAGCCTTAATAATGTCCAAAACTGTTCAAATAAGCTAAATCCCATGGGTGCCTGAGGAATTACCTACTATACTAAGGTTATTGACAGCTTCTCAGCTATTTTTGTGATTGTCACATTTCTTAAAGGAACTGCTTAATGACAAACAACTAGGGTATATTCAGTGCCTATATTGGATTGTGGAGGAGGTCCTATAATGTCCATGATTATTATTTTTTTTAAAGAAACTGGGATTAAAGACATTCTCCACTGGAAATGTATTATGTTCCCCTTTTGGTTAAAGTAATTGACAAACGTAGGATCTACATGTTATATCTTTACAAATATATCTAATATTTTGAATGTGTCCTATTTCTCCCCAAATATCCAGACCATGGATTTTCATGGGCTAGTTCCAATATAGCCATGCAACATTCCTGATGAACTACTATTTGATTTGCTCCTTGTATATGAATATAGTCTAATCTGAAACAGCTGATTGTAACAACTATGGGTTGTAATATTGGCCCCTTTAATGGCTGGTCTATCTAGCACAAGTAGATAACTGTCTTTACCAAAGTATGTCTAAGGGGAGTCGGCCCCTTCTGCCTTTTCTAGCTCTCTTTGTTTGGGGTAGGCTCTAGGGAGACTCTTGTTTCTTTAGCCAGGATGTTGGCTATTACCAGCAAAGTCCAAGCTCTGCAAGGGTGAAACTTCCTTTTGTCGCTAAGGTTTATTTTCATATTTAGTGAATTCCTTGCGTCTGAGTCAATCCCACCTATCTGGATGCCATCTGTATAGTTATTCCTACTTGTTCTAGATATCCCATCTTTTTTATACTGCTTTATCAAATTATTTTAACCATGCTCAGTTTGATGGGCTCAGGACACAAACAAGCCCACAACTCAGTTTCTAGAGAACACACATAAGCACTTGCATATTCACATACTATTACTCTTCTCCCTAGCTACTCATACTATTCCTACCATTAGTCCTTGTGAGTACTCCTAACAAAAATAGCTCCTGCTAGCTACTTCTAGGTTGCTTTACGTCCACCCACAAACACATACACCCTTTCTCCCACATCCAGCTGTTTCACAGCAAAACTTTTATGGGCAACTTTGTGTGCTGATGCTTGTGAAAGGAGTTAACTGATTAAGTGATTAAAATGTATAATGCTGATTTACCAGGGCACGTTCCAGGCAAAATGCTAAGAAAAAATACATAATCCTAGCAGTATTGTATATTGTAAGTACAGCACCACATTAGGCTGCAAATCTATACACAATTACCTAGAAATAAGGCCAATCAAGTGCTTACTTCTGAGTAGATATGCATAGGTTTGTTGTTAATAGGAAGAATCCAGGAATCTTAATCTAATTACTTTCTGATTATTATTATTAATTATTATTAAATTGCAAGCCATCTTGTGATTCAAGGCAACTGAGTGGCCTGCGGTGAGATAAAATATACAAATATCCAGGCAATTATAAAGATGGATTAAAATTACTAAAAATTAAAACAAACTAAAAAAAACCCTGGGTTTTGAGAGAAGTGGAGTGCCTTCTCTGTTAGTGCACTGACCACCAACTGTTTTTCTTTCAGGACTGCACGCCAGGCAGCATAACCAAGTTTTAAGACTTTTCCTTAAGGCTAAATGGGAGGGGGAAAGATCTTATTTTCAATGACAAGATATTCCAAAGGGCAGGGCCGTGGCAATAAAGGCTTTTCTCCTGTATCCCACCTGCTGAACTCCCTTAACTCATGGGGTTTGCAGTATGTCTCTTCTGCCAGTGTGAGTGGAATGGTCCAATTCCATTGGGAAAGACAGTTTCTGCAGATATCCAGGAGCCATGCTAAAAAGGATAAAAGTAATAACCAACACTTTGAGTTGTATCCAGAGGCAGACTGGCAGACAGTGCAGTGTTACAGTGGTGTTACATATGCCACCTTGGAGCCTCCAAAACTATATATGCCTCTGCATTTTGGACCAACTGTAGCTACTGAATACTTTTCAGGAGTAGCCCCATCCCCATGTAGAACACATTGCAATAATGCAAGTGAAAGATGACAAGGGCCTGAGTGACTGAGCATATGGCCTCAGGTTCCAGGAAACACACGTTGTGTGAAGGCTCTCATTTTATCCTGAATGGTCTGCAACCTGCTTCTAGAAGTGTCACATGTAAATGATTATTGCTAATATTCCTCAATAATCAATGGTATTTTCTGAACCTGACTTTTAGATGGTGACTCATGGGCAGAAACAGGCTTATGCTACAAATAATTTTATAGTGGTGTGTACTACATTCGGTAGTAGTGGATTCATTGGTTAGCAATGTACTACTATGTGACATTGAAGCATTTCTTCTCCGTCCTGTTCAAAAGTTCTAAATTGGATCACTGTGTTCTCTTAGATACAAGAAGTAGTTAATGCTCACAGAGATTTCAATGGAATCTAGCTATTTTCAGAAACAAAAAGAGAACAGTCTGTAAAACATAATTACAGAAATTAGGGACAAAATGTTGCAATATTCCTTCTCCCAAAATGTGTAGTTTTATTCCAGAATAATATCTAAGAAGCACAGTAACAAAAGTATATGGTTCACAAATGGGACCAGCCACAAATAACTGCATTACGGAGTATTTTATTTAGGATGAAAAGCAACTGTGCCTTCTCTTTGAAAATACCACTACTTTGCTGCAGCCTATTAGGTTGTACAATGAAGTAAGCATTCTGTGAAGGCCACATCACAGAGTATTGTGTAATTTCAGAGTGTGTGTTTTTTTTCTGCCAACCGTGGAGACTTTTAGGTCTGAAGATATTGTCCTTCTGTACATGGATGGATAGAGCCATGCTGAGTGCAAGTTATCTCGTAAGAAGACTGATAAAGGGCTACATAAGTGATCCTGCTTACTGCAATAACTTTTAAAAATAAACATACTTAAAGACTGTTCACAAAGTAGTGCAAATAAGAGGTGTTCTCATCTCTTTGATAATCATAAACTTTTAATTGTGTTGTTTCCTTCATTTTCATGAACATCAGAGAGATGGTGGGTAAAATGCAACTTCATTTGTGGAAATATCCACCTAATAGAGGTTTATTAAATATCATACCAAAGTATAAAATAAACACACATTAGCTACTGTGCATGGAATTAATCATAAACATACACATTGTAACACCAATTGAAAATATCAACTTGAACATCTTAATTTACCACAACATCTTTTTAAACATTGCAAATCAGCTATGGAATACCCTGAGATTATATTTCTCCATTGTTTGGTGGGCAGTTCTGCCCTGAATCAAGTATGCCAGTGCAATTATCATTTTCAATACCATCTGCTTGATTGTAGTACAAAACACACATGTGGTAAGGAGACAGATCACTCTAAGAGGAAGGAGCGATTCTATTATGCCTTTTCTAAAAGGAGAGGTCTCTTTATTAATCTTACTAATCTGAAAGGCAAAAGTACTGCTAAACTTAAATTAAATTATAGGATAGACAAAAAAATCAGTTAACATGGTTGGATGATTAGAATGGTTTGACAATGGACTTGAATGATTTGGAAGGGGATGGCTAGGATCTACCAGAAAATGTTGGACAAGCATATTTGGACACTGTTGTAGCTCTGGATTCCAATACAAAGCCCTTCCAATACTTCACAGATTTAAAAGGATTAATTTCTTCCTGAATAATTGCATGCTGTTCTATGGACATGGGATGTTATTATTCATATAGTAACCATTTTGAGGATCCATGCTCACATAAATCAGGAAAACATTGCAACTCAATTCCAGAAATCAGCAGAATATTTAGGAAGAGAATGCTTGGCCCTTCCAAAAAAGCTCTTTCCTGACGCTAACTCATAATGAAACAGTCATCTTTAGAAAAATTGACAGCTTGTCAAGTGGCCATTTTTGCTCTAGAAAGAATTTATCAGTCAGAAAAAAATGTAACACGGCATCTTTGTCTTGAAATCTTTGGGCTATAGAACTACATAAGGACACGTGCCTTCAACAGGGACATTTCTAATTGCATCAAACAATGGTGAACTTTGATATACATGAAAAAACAGTTTCTACCTCATTTTGGTAAAACAGCTACTTTATGCTGGTCAATGATAGGACTTTGATCTCAAGCTATTGGCCAAACTAAGTTAAGACAGAGCTCTTAGAATTAGAGGAAGTTGCCCTATACAAAATCAAATTACCAAACTATGTAATTTTTTCATTGATTTTACTGGAGAACTTTCTCTAGCCCTCTGAAGACTGAACCTGAGATCTTCCAGATGTGCCCTGCAGGTTGAATTTCATGTTAAAATTTTATGATCTTGTGGGGCCGTATAACTAAATGTCCAGAACCGCATGTGGCCAATGGACTATGGGTTGGACACAGCCAAAGGACAAAGAACAAATATTTCAAGGAAAAACTAGCTATTCTGGGTGAGATGGAGTTCCTGGAGAGGCCAGTTTTTGAACCGCTTTGGGAAGTAATGAAATTACTATCCACGGGAAACTGGCATACTTTACAAAATTCAGCCCATACCACAAAGCCACACCTTGTGGCTGGGCAATACTACTTAGGAAGTACAGGGTGACAAGAGACAGGACAGCACACCATCCCCTCTGAAGCCAACCAAGTTTCTCCAGCTTCAATTCGGTATAGGATGAAGAGTGGAAGGCCAATCCCAGTCCAAGGACCGTGGCTGTATCACGACATAGGGAAGCAAATGGGTAGGTGTCCATGCGGATCCACTTGGGATTTTCACACCACTTTGCAGCAAGTTTCATTGACCTAAAGAAGAAGAGAAAGTAAAATGAAGAGGCAAATAAAATTTATCTTTTTCTAATCAATTCCATAGGAGGAAAAAGTTGAAATCTGAGTATTTCTAGAATCTCTTTGAATCTACTATAAAATGTGGTACCCATGGGTAAACCAGATTTTTCTTTTTAGAAGTGAATTCCTACAAACATTTAAGTCAACATTCCTTTGTTATGTGAATATGCCTGGTATTTGGTGGGAGATCTTTCAACGAGATACCAGAATTCACCAAAGTCTTTAAAAGACCAGTTAAATTGTTGCAAAATTCACGCACTGTCTATGTGGATGGATGGCTTCTTTTCCTCCCCCTCAAGCCAAGAGAAATGTTAAAAAGTTCATGGTGGACATGTGCATGAAGCAGGCTACAAAACCGAGAACTTGTTTCCTTCATGTATTTATAGCATAATCAAAACAGCATTGCAACACCATTTTCACTGGAGGTCTTCATATTTTTTCTTGCATTGAGACTAGAGCCATGGATTATTTCTTTGAAATGCTACATGTCTGATTGGTTGGTTGATTGATTGGATACATATTCAGTTTTTTTCTTCTGGTGCTTAAGGTCAACGTACATAGCTTATTCTCCACCCGTTTTTTTCCTCACCATTAGTGAGGTCTGGTAGGTTGCGCTAAGAGGCAGCCTTGAGTTGTTCACCTTTGGTCTGCAGTATCGACTTCTTTAAAAGCCTCCTGTTGAAGTATGGAGCCCTGATCCTCTGAGTCCTGTTACCTGCATGCAGCTGTCCTACCAACACTATGGTAGCTGAACATCAGGGCCATAACATAGTATAGTTGACAGTACAGCAGGGAAAAAAATAGCTCCTGCTAGCTGCTTCTAGGTTGTTTTACTCCCACCCACAAACACACACACGCCCTTCTCTCCCACATCCAACTGTTTCACAGCAAAACTTTTATAGGCAACTTTGCGTGCTGATGCTTGTGAGAGGACTCATCCTTGAGGCATGATTTAAGCCATCTTATCTTACCCTTTTCTGTGTGCACAACAGCAGCAAATAGAAGAAAACAGCCATGAAGACCAGCAAACAGCATCATACCATCGGAGGTAACGTGCTGGGTTCCACTAAGGATTGCTAGTTAAGAAAGACTGTTAGATATTTAGATAGCCTTTGGAAAAGAGGACCAGGTACATTCCTTTGCATTGAAGGAACTCACCAGTTGAGATCTATGCCAAGAATAATCAATGTCCAATAAATCACTGTGGCACTTAGTCCAAGGGAGAATGAAGTCATCAGGTAGAAACGGAATCCTCTTTCCAGGGGGATCCAGGATTGAAGTAGCCAACCTAGACTAATCCCTGAAGAGAGATAGTAGAGAAGGGAAGCTTCATTATAAACTGCCACATCTATTGGATGTTCTACAGTAGAGGCCAGCAGCCTATGGACAGCCAGGACAGCAATTTAGTGATATGGTTATTATCACCAGAAGAGTTGAACTGTATTTTTAATTTTATTGTTGTCTTTCCTGTTTGGATTTTGGGAGGATTTTAAGGTTAAAAACTAGAGGTCCCTGCCAAACAAACCATTCTGATCTTCACTGTTCAACCCAGTTTATTATTAAAATTAAAAGCTTAGAAACTTGTGTGATGAAAGTTCCTTCTTCATTATCTCAAGCATCTTTTAATACACTGCTCAAAAAAATAAAGGGAACACTTAAACAACACAATGCAAGTCAATCACACTTCTGTGAAATCAAACTGTCCACTTAGGTAGCAACACTGACTGACAATCAATTTCACATGCTGTTGTGCAAATGGAATAGACAACAGGTGGAAAGCATAGGCAGTTAGCAAGACATCCCCAATAAAGGAGTGGTTCTGCAGGTGGTGACCACAGACCACTTCTCAGTTCCTATGCTTTCTGGCTGATGGTTTGGTCACTTTTGAATGCTGGCGGTGCTTTCACTCTAGTGGTAGCGTGAGATGGTCTACAACCCACACAAGTGACTCAGATAGTGCAGCTCATCCAGGATGGCACATCAATGTGAGCTGTGGCAAGAAGGTTTGCTGGGTCTGTCAGTGTAGTGTCCAGAGCATGGAGGCGCTACTAGGAGACAGGCCAGTACATCAGGAGACGTAGAGGAGGCCGTAGGAGGGCAACAACCCAGCATCAGGACTCCTACCCCTGCCTTTATGCAAGGAGGGACAGGAGTACTGCCAGAGCCCTGAAAAATGACCTCCAGCAGGCCACAAATGTGCTGCTCAAACAGTCAGAAACAGACTCCATGAGAGCCCGACGTCTACAGGTGGAGGTTATGCTTACAGCCCAGCACCGTGCAGGACGTTTGGCATTTGCCAGAGAACACCAAGATTGGCAAATTCACTACTGGCGCCCTGTGTTCTTCACAGATGAAAACAGGTTCACATTGAGCACATGTGACAGACATGACAGGGTCTGGAGACGCCATGGAGAACGTTCTGCTGCCTGCAACATCCTCCAGCATGACCAGTTTGGCAGTGGGTCAGTAATGGTGTGGGGTGGCATTTCTTTAGGGGGCCGCACAGCCCTCCATGTGCTTGCCAGAGGTAGCCTGACTGCCATTAGGTACCGAGATGAGATCCTCAGACCCCTTGTGAGACCATATGCTGGTGCAGTTGGCCCTGGGTTCCTCCTAATGCACGACAATGCTAGACCTCATGTGGCTGGAGTGTGTCAGCAGTTCCTGCAAGACAAAGGCATTGATGCTATGGACTGGCCCGCCCCTTCCCCAGACCTGAATCCAATTGAGCACAGCTGGGACATCATGTCTCGCTCCATCCACCAACACCATGTTGCACCACAGACTGTCCAGGAGTTGGGGGATGCTTTAGCCCAGGTATGGGAGAAGATCCCTCAAGAGACCATCCGCCACCTCTTCAGGAGCATGCCCAGGCATTGTAGGGAGGTCATACAAGCACGTAGAGGCCACACACACTACTGAGCTTCATTTTGACTTGTTTTAAGGACATTACATCAAAGTTGGATCTGCCTGTAGTGTTTTTTTCCACTTTAATTTTGAGTGTAACTCCAAATCCAGACCTCCGTGGGTTGCTAAATTTGATTTCCATTGATAATTTTTGTGTGATTTTGTTGTCAGCACATTCAACTATGTAATGAACAAAGTATTTAATAAGAATATTTCACTCATTCAGATCTAGGATGTCTTATTTTTGTGTTCCCTTTATTTTTTTGAGCAGTGTATATTCTTTCTCAAACTAATATAAGCTGGGATAAAGAATATTATGTCTGTTATGATAAATTAATGGTATATGAGGAAATATTAAATGATCTATTATAAATCATTCAAGGATTTAACTAAGAGATCCAGATGTGGCCACTTTTAATTTAAGGGATATCTAATTTGTTCACCAAGTTCTTCATCTCATAAACCATTCTTCAACCAGCTTTCCACTATAGTCCTGTGACCATGTAATTAGAAATAAGTATGTTTTGGGGCTAGGGCAGCAGGAAAGACATTTTTTAAGAAGAAGAAGAAGCTGGCAATATTTTTGATCTGATAGTTTTCTGAGTACTCTGTCATCAATAGTTATTTAAGATCAGTTAGAGCTGAAGGGTGTAGAAGAAATGGATATGGCACTCTGATCCATTAATCTAATCACCTGTGGATTTGATACCACTTGGCTATGAAAGTTGCCAGGAAGGAGAAGATTCAGGCTAAGGTGAATGCATCTTTGATGAAGGGATATTTGCATCCTGCCTTGAATGCAGCAGAGTTAATGTCCCAGCCTTAATAAGTCATTGCTTAATTTGGTTATTTTAGATAACTATCGTCCAGCCCCCAACCATTCTTTGGGGAACAATGCTCTAGAGAAAGTAATTGGCTAGAAGTTACAGAGAATACTGAAGGAAATGGATTATATGGATCAATCAGAATAGAGGCTTGGATACAGGAGAGAAACTATAGTGATGGTCCTATTAGATTATCTATGGAAAGTGGTTTTGGTAGAAATATTTTCAATGAAATGTGCATTTATCAATCTTGAAAGCAAATTTCCAAAAGGGTCTTTAAAAAACCACGCTGATATCTTTTAGCTCACCAAATGTATGGCCATGCTGTATTGCTATACACATGCAAACCAGGAACCTAGAATGTGTGCAGATAGCATATTGCTAACTTTCATGATGTACTTACCTGCCAAAATGCCACCAATAACTTGATGGGGGAAATGAGCAAGTATGAAGATGCGTGATAGTCCAATAAACAGCAAGAGGAGGAAATAAACAGTAAAGGGCACTGCCCTCATGATCCAACTATTGAGGTAAAACAGGAGAAGAAAAATGTCACACCAAAGAACTCAGCAAACGGGTTGAGAATTATCTCTTTTGCCTCTCCCAAGGCCTCCCCCAAAGCCAACAGCCTTAGAAGTATCAGATCCCAAATTACAATTTCTGTTCAAATTAAGGAAAAACAGGATAAAGTATTTTTTTTACATATATGAGCAACAGAGGTACATAGCTAAGGTTTGCTCTGCACATGGAAATTCCAGTTCATTGATTTAGAAATACGTTAAAATGAATCAGGCATTTCTGCTGCCTTCTTTACTGGTAATAAGTTAGTAGAACCTTGATGGGAGCGTGTTCACAATTGCCTCAGCTGAATCCAGAGGATCCAGAAGCTGAGATTCTCCCTCCTTGTCTGCAAGCACTCACTCCTGGATTGTTCCTACATTAGAGGACTAGTGAGGTCAGCTCTACCAACTTAATGAAAAGAATTATAGGAATGGTTCAAACAAGAGCACCTTGTTGTTTATCATTCTTCAAATGCAGGGGTTCCTATCTATTTGAAAGCCAAGTTTTTTATTCCAGTTGGAGCCACGGTGGTGCAGTGGTTAGAGTGCAGTACTGTAGGCTGCTTCTGCTGACTGACTGCAATTTGGCAGTGTGATCCTGACCAGCTCAAGGTTGACTCAGCCTTCCATCCTTCTGAGGTGAGTAAACTGAGGACCCAGATTGTTGGGGTCAATATGCTGACTCTGTAAACTGCTTAGAGAGGGCCATGAAGTACTGTAAAGCGGCATATAAATCTAAATGCTATTGTTATTATATCCAATCCTGACAACCTTGTTTCCAAAAAGTAGTATCACAGTTCAAAAAAATTACAGAATCTGCAGCCAAAGCAATCAGGGACTGGGATAATTTCAACCCAGGAATATACAAAATATTTGCCCTTTTTGTTTTTCTGGGGCTAGGAGAAGCAGGCACAAATTATACTATAAAATATAATATAAAAATGTAATATGAACATATATCATAAAAAGCTATAACGAATGTGTATAGCTTTTGATATTGCCTGATAGTAGATAGAGGGATTTGGAAGGAAAGGAAACTGGGACTTTCCCTGCTGTACTGTCAACTATACAATGTTATGGCCCTGATGTTCAGCTACCATAGTGTTGGTAGGACAGCTGCATGCAGGTAACAGGACTCAGAGGATCAGGGCTCCATACTTCAACAGGAGGCTTTTAAAGAAGTCAGTGCTGCAGACCAAAGGTGGACAACTCAAGGCTCCATTGCTGCCACAGTGAACAGCAATCTTAAGACACAAAACATTCACAAACTCCAAGATAAAGTCCAAGATATGTAGCAGCTGTGATCTGACTGTGATCACAACACCTCATTGAATGAATTTAGGCTCAGTGGCTGCCTCTTAGCGCAACCTACCAGATCTCACTAATGGTGAGGAAAAAAAATGGGTTGAGAATAAGCTATGTACTTTGACCTTAAGCACCAGAAGAAAAAAACGAATATGTATCAAATCAATCAATCAATCAATTAATCAGACATGTAGCATTTCAAAGAAATAATCCATGGCTCCAGGCTCAATGCAAGAAAAAAAAAATCCAAATCTTTGCCTGGCCCATTTGTATGAGGTATCTCCGCCTATTTTACAAGATCATGGGGTATATGTGTTGGGGGGGCATGCTCAGTGTTGCTGGAAGCAAAAGAACATAGATCTGGATTTGTTGATAATTTTGGTACGATTTATCGTAGACAGAAAAGGGCCCCTGAAGCAATGACAGGAACTCCACAAAAAATAGGAAAAAAAACCTTTAGAAATTTGCATGAGTTTTAACAAAGTCAATTCTGATTTATGGAGAAAAGTTCCTATACTTTTTGTACTTCTTAGAGGAAGATTGAATACAGAGAGAGAGGGAGAGAGAAAGAGAGAGAGAAATGAAAAAATGATGGAAAGAGAGAGAATAGAGATAAAAAGAGAGAAACAAATGAGAGAGAGAGGGAGAGAGAAATGAGAGAGAGAGCTGGAGAGAGAGAATGAGAGAAAGAGGGAAAAGAAAGGGAAACAAATGAGAGAGAAAAGAGGAAAGAAAGAAAAAAGAAAGGCAGAAAAGGAGAAAACAGAAATGAGAGGGAGTGAAAAAGAGAAAACAAATGAGAGAAAAGGGGAGAAAGAGAAATGAGAAAAATGATGGAAGGAGAGTGAGAGAGGAAAAAATGAGAAAAGGAGAGAGAGGGAGAGAGCTGGAGGGAGAGAGAGCTGGAGGGAGAGAATGTGAGAGAGGGAAAAATGAGAGAGAAGGGGAAAGAAAGAAAAAGAAAGAGAAAGAGAAAGAAAGGAAGGAAGGAAGGAAGGAAGGAAGGAAGGAAGGAAGGAAGGAAGGAAGGAAGGAAGGGAGAGAGAGGGAGAGGGGAAAAAAGAGAAAAATAGAAATGAGAGGGAGGGAGGGAGGGAGAGGGAGAGACAGACCTATTTCCCACAGAAAACACCAGGAGCCACAAAACTTGGGTAGGTGTGGCAGGATGGGGGGTAATGTGATTGGGTGGGAGTTTTGTGGCTCCTGGTGTTTTCTTTTCTGTGGGAAATGGGTTCAAATGGCTCTTTGAGTGTTTAAGGTTGCAGACCCCCGGTCTCAATGATATTGCTATATACCTTTTGGAGTTCTGGGCTATCTGTCTGGCCAGAATGCTTACAATTGGCCACAGGGCTGCACCGGTGATCATACAGTGGCCAGAAGGACTGCCTGTAAAAAAGAAAAATAAATAAAATCCCTCTGGTTGCTAGTGATCATCTATGTAAAAGAGAAAAAAAAGAAACAAAAGGTAAATAATTATGTCACATAGTTATATACCTAATGGAGCCTCCTTAAGTTGGTCTGTTGAACAATCACTAAGTGATTGTTCATAAGTTGAAGACTACCTGTAAAGATAACAAGTAACTTCTGTTACCACATAAAGCAATTATCAATTGGTTAATTTGATTATTTTCTGGAAAAACTCAAAGAAGAATTAGAGGAAAAGCAAACAGAAGTGACAATGGCAGAGGTAACAAAATAAATGCCATAGCACAGTGGTCACCAACCAGTGGGTCGGGGACCACTGGTGGTCCACGAGAAAATTTTTATGGTCCACAGAAAAATGTCACCCCCAAAGCACCCCCAAAGCAATTAATTCATGCTGCTTGGAAACACAAGGCTGCGCCGTCCACATGGTCCGCAGGAACACAAGGCTTGTGTCGCCTGCATTGCGAACAACACGAGGTAGTGAGGGGAGGGAGGAAAGGACGGAGGAGGGAACTTGTCACACTCGCCCCACGCGCCTCACCTGGCCACCGGGCTGCTTCTTTCCGCTTCTTTCTTCTTCTGCTTTTGGCTGCATGCAAGGAAAGCAGCAGAAGTCTTCCTTTCTCTCCCCCAAACTCTGCCAGAAATGAGTTTTGGGGACCCTGCAAGGCCTCCTGCTCCAAGAGGCTGCGCCGCCCAAGACTCAATTCTGGTGGAGTTTCGGGGAGAGAAAGGAAGACTTCTGCTGCTTTCTTTGCATGAAGCCAAAAGTCTCTCTCTCCCCCTGAGAACAGAGCTTGAGACAGTATCCTGCTATCCCAAATAAAAAATGATCGATTGGGTAGGAAAACAGGGTGGTGAATTTTCCTGCAGCCTTTTGGGGGGATTTTCCCAGGGTCTCTGGTCTGCAGGATTTAAAATTATGAGTTTGGTGGTCCCTGAAGTCCAAAAGTTTGACGACCCCTGCCATAGCAGATACAGGTGGACACTGAATATACTACCACAGTGGGCAATTACAAGCATTGGTTTTTCTAAAAACTTGCTGTAACTATGGATTATAAATGCTTATTATGGAATAAAAGTAGAGCAAATGCTTCTCAAAATAGAAAAAATTTCAGGCAGTCCTCAACTTACAACCAATGACAATTTGAAGGTATGATGGTCTCAGTTGCGCCACCCCTGCAATCACATGGTTGCAATTTGGGCACTTGGATACCAGCTTGGATTTACAACCCTTTGAAGCACCCTGTAGTCCCATGTTTGCGATTTGCGATTTATTTTTCCTGGTTTCCATAAAAAATGGCAAAAAACCCCAATCACCTCCACTGGGGAAGCTGGATTTGCTTGATGACTACATGATATGCTTAACAGCCACATGGCTTATTTAGCATCTGTGGTGATTCAGTAGATTAATCATAAAATCGGGTCTCATCATGTGATGATTTGCTTTATGACCCCTTAACTTATAACTAAAATTCCAGCCCCCATTCTGATCACAAATTGCGGGTTACCTGTGTACTTCATTATTTGGAAAAGTTCAAACAAGATGTGATTTCCTTAGAAGAAATAGATATTAGAAACCAATATGTTTTATTATAAATGAGAAAAAATGAAATTCTGATTTTGAGACTTACTGATTAAATACATTTCCTCTTATATGTACTTATATGTACTAGCTATTTCTATAAGTAAAAAGTTGAGGCTATTTTATTATTTTTATTCTGCTGCACTGAAAAATGTTGGAAGTTAATGGGTTTTTTTCCTCTTCTTTTTTCCCCTTATCCCACACTTCTCTTTCCCTTTCTTTTCCCTTCCCCATTTCCCTTTATCTTTGTTCTCACTTGTATTTTATATTATGATACAATTTTAAATAAAAAAGAAAACGATATTAGGAAAAATATAAAATATTTGAATGACAAAAACTTGGGAGAATTTATTTCAGTAGGAATAAAAGAAACAGAGTTGCTTTGTATATAAACTCTCTCAACTATATCCAAAAATTAAATTGACTGAGGATTGTGGCAGATATGTTGGAATGAAAGTTACTTAGAGGGGGCTAAGACTTTGATACTGGGAATCTATGGTCCAAATGAAAACAAAATAGTACCATAAAGATCCTATAGGCAAATTATTGAAATTTCCATGTCAAAATTGGTATTTCTTGGGAAATTGGAATGAGGTGATTTAGACGATCAATATAAAATATGTCGCAAAATGAGTGCCATGGAAAAGTCTTGCCTATTCACATTATAACTGGCATGGTAGGCACAGCCAATCTGGAAACATTGATTGACCCACAGGGAAAAATTAAAAGCAATGACACCATTCAAGAACCTTACAGGACAATATTTCAAGAGTGTGGGAAGAGGGTAACATTGACTTTCAACACTTATTTTCTTCAATTCCTATTTTTCATTGGACTGGATTACCAACCTGGTCCTGTTTCACAACTGGATGGGAACTGACGGAGAAAAATCTCC
Source organism: Pseudonaja textilis (assembly GCF_049901715.1). Classification (NCBI taxonomy): domain Eukaryota; kingdom Metazoa; phylum Chordata; class Lepidosauria; order Squamata; family Elapidae; genus Pseudonaja; species Pseudonaja textilis. Next base: position 101,206,116 of record NC_142008.1, on the reverse strand, counting down.
TTTTTCTTGGAAAATCCAGATTCAGAGATCCACCAGAAGGGCCGTTCGCCAAATAATAACCTTGGGAATAGGAGGAAGAGGAAATATATATAATTAAGAGCTGGGAAGAATAAAATCAACACTTCCAAAATGCTAGGAAATTTAAATTTACTTGCCATCTTATCTACATAGTTTACAATTGACAACTACTCTTTTTCTAGTTATATTAATTCATTTCATTTATATATGTTCTTTCTTCTAAGAACTCGAGGTAATATATATTAGATAGCATTCCCTCATCCAATTTTGCTACAACATTCCAATGAGGAATATTGGACAGAAAGAATGTGACTGGCCTACAGTGATTAAGAGACCTTTCAGGACTGAAGGTGAATTAGAACACCAGTTTCCTCAGTTCTAGAAAATACCTCAAGCTCTGCACCATTCTGACTCAATATTCATTTTTATCAGTGTAAGATCACGATTCTAATTTGTATCTTACAGCAGAAGGGTTGCAAGCTTGTCACTTTTATGAAGTCAAAGGTATCTGCAGCTGGACACTGTTTTGTTAATTTTTTCTGGACTTATCAGAGAGAATCAGGTCTCAAACCTATAACTAACAGATAACGTAAGAAACAAAGAGGACAACAGTTTCCAATTAAATTAAAGTCTCCTTCACTTGCTAAAGCAGAAGAGCTTTATTTAAAATATTGGAAGGTACACATAGAGCTTTTCATGGGCCAATGAAATACACAAAGTGCAGGCAAAGGATGACTGGCAGATATAACACAGGCAGTGTATCCTATACTGCTCTTCAATCCATCTGCAATTCTCTTCTAATGTATGGGTAGGGTCAACTCAACCTCTTCTTCCAAGAAAGCCTACTCATGTATAGAAGCAGTCCTTGACTGACAACCATTTAGTGACCGTTCAAAGTTACAACACTGAAAAAAATGACTTGCAAGCATTTTTCACTTTTACGACCGTTGCAGCATCGCCATGATCATGTGATCAAAATTCAGATGTTTGGTAGCTGATTCATACTTATGATTATTGTTGTGGCCCAAGGTCGTGGGATCCCCTTCTGCAACCTTTTGACAAGCAAAATCAATGGGGAAGCCAGATTCACTTAACAATCATGATACTAACTTATTAACTGCAGTGATTCACTTAACAATAATGGTAACAAAGGTTGTAAAATGAGGAAAAACTCACTTAACAAATGTCTCACTTAACAACAGAAATCTGGGGCTCAATTCTGGTTGTAGGTTGAGGACTGCCTGTATATACAAACCTGCATTCCAAATTCTAAAGACTGCTATAGTACTATAAGTAATCCTCCTCTTGTTCTTAATGAGGCAATTCTATAATTCTACATACTGGACATTTGTTCCATTAATGAATAGTTCCAAATTTGTTATAGGCATTGATATTAATTCCTCTGAAAGCCAAACATATTTTTCTGCTCTACAAAATTCTATTAAACTTCAGTAAATGAACACTAATGGACTGTTGGTTAATAACAAATAAAAGCACTACTGGCTACAATTCAAGTCATCCTATCCAAACACAATGCAGCATGGGTTGAAAGTGGAAATTCAGAGAATGACACTGAGTGAATTATTTTTTCTGAGTCCAAGCTATTACAAGATTCCTCATATAATGAGCTTCCAAAGAGAAGGCAGGATATAAGTCTAACAAATAAATTAAATATTTCAATTCCTTTCATGATTGCTTTTCTGCTTCTCCCCACCACGCAGAATTACTGAATAGGTTCTTTCATCTTGGGGTTGTTTAAGTAATTACTTTAATTAAAAGTCAGTTCTCTTATATATTTGATGTTTGCTATGTGAATGCCATTTCAGCTAGAAAAGCTTTCAATTATAAACTATGAAAAGGAGTTCTTCCTCTGTATAAATTGGAGGTACCTCTATAAAATGTTCTTGATGCAGAACAAAGTTTATGTTCTGTGTTTATTTCCTGGATGTTGGCTCTTCCTTCTGTGTCACAAAAGCTGAATCTATAGTTCTCCATCTTACAATAGCACAAAAGTTACTGTCTTACTGTAGAATCTGAACTTCCAAATAATACTGCTCTTGTTCCTATGGGTTCTTTCTGGATGCCAAAAATCGAATGGCTAGGTTTCAAACATTCCATACAGTTCATAGGAACAAATCCAGTCTAATTCTGGAGTATTTTTTTACCCTTGCTTTTTCCTCACCATTTAGACATCAAGTTCAGCCATTCTGAGATTAGGCCCAACCACAGCACTGTCAGTCCAATCTTCTTATCCAACAGGAAGTACGCAAGAGGGAAATAAATTATGAAGACACATTTGGGATCACCGAAAAAGGTTACCCAAAGCCAAAAATCTTCCAGTCCAGGCAGAGCACTCTGAAGCATTTCAGCAAATTGGACACCGCTAGTGTAAAAGATATCCATGGTGGTGAAACTGAAACAGATGAGAAGAAATAAAATGTGTTTCCGACAAACTCTTGCAGAGCCAATGCCTTTGCAATGTAGAAATCAAGCAATGAAGCTGTTCAGAAGATAGTTAAACCATTTCCATAACAATAAGAAGCACATGATGAAACAAGCTCTGCTTGTAAGCCAATCTGGCCACCTTTTACATGTGTGAACTTCAGATTTCTCAGCAATAGCCATTTCAGAGGCCATCACTGAAGTTGGGAAAGGACCTTGTAAGTCAATGACAAACACCAGTGGCCGTTTTGTATCAAAACACCATGCTGGGAACCTTTCTCCTGCATCCTAGTGCCACAAATAGATACAAGCAAAGCCATACCTAGTCATAAACCTAAACATCTCATTCACCATGCATGCATACCCTATTAATAAACACCCATTACCCTTTATTGTTCATGTACTGCCATTTAAATCTTCCCTCCTATTATCTCTCCCCATTTCTTTCTTCGTTTTTCACAGACCTTGATATAAAATGGGCAGCTAATATAAATGAATGAAATTAACAAATAAAATAAAAGTATAAGCAGAGAGTTAGGAAAGGTGATGTAGGGCAGAAGTATGCATTTAATAATCCCTTATTATTTCACATGTTTCCAATGGGATTTGCTGGCATTATAGGACTACCTGTAGGGTAAAAAATGTCAAGATGGCAGCTGTGACAGTAGGACCCAGTATGACCAAAGCTGCTATCTTGACTTTTTTTTTATTATTCTCTGTATTGCTTTGTTTTCATCATAGAGTTCCAAAATTAATTCAAAAAAATCCCAAAGTAATGATACAAGCTTGTAGGAAAACTTGGACAAATATGAACTAAATCACAGAAACATGCATAAACCACACAAATAAGAGGGAAACAGAACTATATATCATGATGCAGAAATAAATAATACCAGTAGTTTACAGGATGGGTAAAAAGGCTTGATTTAAATCAACTCAATTTTAATCATAATTTTTAAAGAGCAGTTGTCATCTCTGTCCCTCAGTGGCTCCTCCTCTGACCTGCTGTTGACTCACTGATGGTCCCATTCACTTTAATGGGATGGCTGGTGATGCGACACAACAAAGTGAGGGACTTGGAGTGCAGCAGGTAAGTGGATGCCCGCTAACAGGCACTGCCATGATGGATCTGAAATGACAGGTGCTCTTTAAATGCAAGGACTCATTCTTGCTGATAGTTAGAATCTTTAATATTATTTGCAAACAAAATGAAGCTTTCCTATTTAGCTTGCAGAACTTAGATTCATTGAATGAGTGCCAAAAATGTAAATATTACAGAATATACAACCACAAGCTATATACCGTATTTCCCCATGTATAAGCCACCCCTTTTTTCCAAAATTTTCAAGCCCAAAAAGTAGGGGGGGGGGGCATATACAAAGCAGGTACACTTTTTATACGTGAAAAATGCATAAAATAATAAAGTAGGAATAAACTGGTTTTCCAGCAGAATGCTATACTTTTTTGTAAAAATTGTACGTGATGATACGATTACGAGTGCGAGTACGCGATAGAAATGCATACGCTAGGCATCGGCCTGAATGCTTCGTTCCTACTCTCGTTCTGATGCGTAGATTGCTAGCGTCGCCCGCACCGCTTTCGGCGTCATGACCGAAGTTGTAGATCTAGACGTCGAATTTTGTTTCTTTGTAAATTTTCTTTCTTCATAACTTGTTTCTCTAATAAAATATTTTTTTCAAAACTTCACAGTCCAAAAATTGGGGGGGGGTGGCTTATACAAAGGGGGTGCTTATACATGGGGAAATACGGTAACTAAACTCCATTTCATGCTGAATAAACTAAATTATTAATGTATCTTAAATAGAAAACTATCTTTAAATAGATTTTTTACTCCAAAAGCATTTTATTAAAATAAATTTGATAAAAATAAAAAAGTCGATTTAAATTTTTAAAATCCATTTTTTAATTAAAAATAATAATCAATTTTTATGCACCCTGGTAGTTTAACATAGCTGGAGTCTAAATTAATTATAATGTTTAAAATAATTTTAAAAACACTTGCATTCTCCTTTCCCTCCTGAAGATGTCCAAAGTGGTTAACTATAAGAACAAATGTACCTTTTGTTTTTAGTTTTTTAAAATCCAATCAACTGAAATATAAAATAATTATAAGGAATCCACATATAAAACATCTTGCAGCAATCAGGAATCTTAAAAGCAGCAAATAGCAATGAGAGAAATAAAACCATCCCAGTGAAAGATGGGCATAGAAAAATCCAGTTTATTAAATGCTATGGAGGAGATAATTTCAGTTAGAATACAAAGTATTTCTAGAGGGAGGCCAAGAAGGAAATTCCATTCTAAATTTGAGTCTGGAAACCATACAGTGGTATTTTCTAATTTGGTAGCATGTAAATGTGTAAATATCCATTATACCCAGCTACTATGGATTTATGGAAGTTGGAAGAAGTATCCGTCTAGTAAGCCCCAGGCTGAGATAGGCTGCGTTAGAAATGAAAACGAGTATCTTGAAATATACCTTGTTTATTAAAGGGAGTCCTAGAAAAATATATTTCAAATAGCTAGTTCCAGACAATTTATTTGTCATATGTTCAATATATTACAGCACTAATAGTATCAATAATAATAGGTGACTTGGTGCAATCCAAAAACAACAGGAGTATCACTTGGAACATTATTAGCACTGACAAATTCACCATCAGTCAATTACAAATGGCAGCTAAACTTGTGGAAACAATTTACATCCTGTGATGACATCAACATCAATATCTGCTGTGCTATCCCAAGTCCTTGGTAATGACTCAACTGGTGGACAAAATTGCCAAACCCAGTCTGAATATCAGGCTGACTATGCAATGAAGCACAATAAACATTATTTCAATTCAATTCATTTTATTGGATTTATATGACTCTTCATTGTTAAAACAACTCAACTGTCCAGGTAATACAAAATTAAAAGAATCATAGCATGCTAATGGATTCACAAAACTCCTACAACTCAAAGCTCCTCAAACAGCCAGGTTATTATGGCCTACCTAAAGGCCATGCAGATCTTGGAGGAAAAACTATTAAAAGTGGTATCTTCTGAAATAATCCCCCCTGCCCCCCACGACAAGGAAAGGACTGAAAACTTGGTTTTATTTCCACCCAGGTCTGAGGTTGATGTATTATTATTTGGGTAGAACTCCTGTTTTATTTGATTTGTGTTGTACATAAGACTGTTTTAGTCTGGACTGTTCATTTGGTTTGATGCTTTATTTGTTTTCAAGGATTTTCCAGTTTTGTACACTGCCCAGAGTCACTTATTATAAAAAGTAATAATAGCTTTTCGAGGGAGATGGAAGGGTGGCAGAGGATATGCTTTATTTCAATAAGATGCATGCTGATCTGTATGGATGTTATAAGATGGGCCATAGATACTGTAGGAATAGAGATAGCTTTGAACAGATATATTTTTCCACTGAAGGGAAGATTTCCAATAGGAGAATCCTCAGAAATATATCTTCATCCTATTTGATTCACCTAGGAAAGAATGCTCTATGTCACGGGTGCCAAACACGCAGCATCATGTTGTTGTCATATGATATATCACAACTTTTTCCCCCTTTGCTAAACCGGGGTGGGTGTGGCCAACACATGAAGCATCCAGCTGGTGGGCCACGAGTTGACACCCCTGCTCTATGTCTTCTGTCCTTGACAGATCATGGAAGAGCAGACCTAGAAACAGATATTTTCAGCCCTGTGGAATACGTAACACCATTAAATCCATATTATCCCCTACACAACATTTTGTTGGGCAAGAAAGCATGGTGTAAAGTGAGCATTTAGAGATCATGAGTCCTGGCAGATTTTGCTTAATCCTCATAAATTTTTAGCTGTGGCTCCACAAACATTTTTTTTTTCTAGAATAGAGTTCTTCTGTCATTGAACAAGCTAAAGACTTCCACAACCCAATCATTTCATAGTATTTTATGGCATCCAAAAATCTAGAGATTTCAAAGCTGGAGAATTAGCAGGAGGGAACAGCTTTGTTTTGTTCTGTTTACAGATCTTCCTTTAGGCAAGTGTTTCTTAAACTTTACAACTTTAAAATGCATAGATTTCTACTCCCAGAATTCTCCAGATATTTGAAGTCCAGCATCTTAAAATTGCCAAGATTGAGAAACACCACATTAGGGCAACCAAGATGCCCCAAACCAAGCTCAAATTACCATCTGCCATCTTCTATATCTATTACAATCAATTATCCTAGTTCTTACTATCCTCAATGATGGCTTCAGAATGAAGTTCAGTAAACTCACAACTCACAATCACTCACCGTGATATTCCCAAATAATTTCAGTTTTGAGAAGATGGGGAAAACACAGAATGGTATACCTAAAATTTCACAGTTCAAGGACAACTGTCACACTAGGAACTTCCTGATTCTTCTAGTGCTTTCAGTAATGATTTCCGGTATCCAGAAGCCCTGATCTGGCAAACCTGTCTGCATTAGCCCCTCTTCTCTCCAAACTACTTCCAGAATTTCTGGGAAGAGATTTCTTGAGGACAAAGCAACGTAATCCCTTAAGACACGCATAGGCTAAATTTAACATTCTTCATTACAAATACAAAACACGACGCTCGAAAATGTTCATGTGCTGACTGAAGGTATATTGTATTACCCTCTCCCATCCTCCCCAGGGCACAACATATACTAAATAAAGTTTTAAAACTGTATTTTAAGCATTATATTAGAAATATTAATCAACTATTCTTTTTAGCTCTTTCTGTATTTTCCATAATCGATTTCCCTCTTTCTTTGCGATGTTGTCCGCTTTCATCATTGCTCTTTCGGTTCAATTACTCGTCATCTCCCCGTTACCTGCAATTGCCGGCTTCTGATTGTTCGCGCCATTGAATGACCAAACTACATTTCCCAGAAGTCTTAAAAGATACGGACTCATCAGTATCCGGCTTGAATACAGGGTGAACAAAGGGACATTCACCAAGATTTGCGTAATCTTTCAAGTTACAATTTTCACTAGATAGGTATTTATTACACACTTAACTAGCTTTACAGTTTTATGGGTTAGATTTATTTCTGTGTACGACACGTGGCATGAAACTGTTTGCTACCATATGATCTGATTTTTGCACTCCCAAGCTTTAATATAGACGAGTCTCAGAAAGCCACGACCTTAAAATATCACTCCACATTAATCAATTGGATTGAATTGCTTGTTAGGATGTAATTTTTAATGATAATTATAAATTATTATTTTGATGAACAAGGAGATCAAGCACATATATCTGAACACAGGCATGCACAGAAGCAGTTTCATATTTAAACTATTAAAAATTATAGCATGAACCACTTGGCACCAATCATATTTTAATTAAAACATCCAAAGGCCTGTGGATCAAATATCAGATAAATGTTTTTCATATCAAAGTAAGATGGCTACAAACACAATTTTAGTTAACCCAATCACTTCTCTTTACTGCAGCTAATGAAAAAATATTTTTAAAAGCTTAAAGATGTTGAAAAAGTATTTTAACTGTAGTAACGAATTGCCACTTTGGCTTCCTGAAGCTTAAATATATGCTTTTATTTCCAACATAATCCAATATACAACATACCATTCTTGACTATGTAGTTACCAATACTATTGCCACATAAGGGTGCTTTAAATTCCATATCCATTCTACAATGATACAAATTAAACAAATACTATGCCGAGTTTTTGTTATCATCCCAAGATACAAACATTTTTGATGGCATATATTAAGGAGCAAAGCTTAGCCTTACTTTAACTCTTTATCTATTAACATATTGTAAAAGCAGCAGAACCAAATGTTCTTACCTAGTAAGTTTTGAACCTACAAGTGCAATTATTTTTACTGTTTTTATTTATAAGGTAAGAATTTCCTTTTTATGTGCTGTTTAAGGAAAGCTGTTTTTATTTCTAAACTTAATTTTGAAGATACCCTAAATTTTAAAAGAGATTTCATCTCTTCAAATTCATCCTATGTTAACAAGGAATTATTTGTTTTTGTTGAAAGTACTAGAATAGCCAAAAAAGGAGGTGGATCTGGTTGCCTGAATAAATAACAGCTGACAACTGCTAAGGTAGAAGACAACACTCTTATTATAAACCTAGAATAGGCAACTGCACAGAAAACAGTACTGAGGAATGTTATGCAACTGTATTTAGGAATAATTTGAATGTAGATATTTTAATATTGCATTCCAATATTCTAGCTATAAATATGCTTGAATTGCTTATGTAGTAATGCTAGTTAAAAAACACTTATCTGTGATAATAGCGTTGTGCAGCTTTATTATATTGACCTCATAAAATTCTAACCTATTTATTTTGCTTCTTCAATAGCTAATTTAAATAGCATTTCTAAGGACTTGTTTTAAGGAATATATATATCTGCTGGCCATTGTAAGACTTTAAATTATGTTCATCAGAGACACCTATGCAATTTCATGAACAATTTTAGTTGAATTCCTTTTCTTTTACCTTTGAAAGGCTGACCACCGATGCCAGCTTTGCACTCATTTTCTTTGATCAAGGAAGGAATATTTGGACTGCAAAAAACTGGCTAACAATTCACTAGCAGCAAACATAGAAATAGAATAGCAGGGTTATATAAGGGACCTTGAGGGTCTTTTAGTTCAATTTTTTGCTCAATAATGGGACTCTATACCATTCTGAACAAATGACTATCCAGTCTCTTCTTGAAAACCTCCAGTAACAGTTACACGAAACATATTAATCCTGTATAATATTGCCATCTACAGGTAGTTTTCAACATACAACCATTTCTTTAGTGACTGTTTGAAGTTATAACAGTGTGGAAAAAATGGTTACAATGGTCCTCCCACTTACAGCCATTGCAGTGTCCCTGTGGTTACACGATCCAAATTTGGGCCCTTGGCAACTGGAATGAATTTTTGATGGTACAGACTCCCTGGGTAATGTGGTCATCATTTGCAATCTTTCCAGCCTGACAAAGTCATTGAAGGGAAAGGAAGTTGCTTAATGACTGCATGTTTCACTTAATAATTGTGATGATTCACTAAATAACCATGGCAAAAAAGGTTATAAAATTGGGTGCAACTTAAATAATTAAGTAATTGTATTGTTAAGTAACAACTGCCTTGCTTAGCAAAGAAAGTTCCACTCCCAATTGTGATTATAAGTTGGGGACTCTCCACAGTGGTCCTCCAAATTGTTAGACATCAATATACAGGAGACTCACTTTCATGAACAGCCAGAAAGTCAGATTTAATTATGCTCCTAAATCTTATTTGTCCAAAATACTAATTCAATTTTCGGAAAAAGTGCAATCATTTATTATCCACATTTCTACCAATTCTGTACTTATTTTGTAATATGATTTTCTATTCTGTTTAGGACTACAAATACAATAGCAACCTATTTTATCCATATGTATTTCAGGATAAAATCTATTGAATTGCAACTGATCCAATTTAAAGTAAATGCCTGTCACTGTCACCGTTCCATTTAAATAAATTTCCCCCCAAACTAAGCAGGACTACTTGAATCAGACACATGACTGTCTCTTGCAGAAATGAATATGTTCTATTCACAATAGATTTATCTATTATAACTCCATTAATAGAATATTTTAAATATGGAACTTCCCGTTTGAACTTGTTTAATCCATCTATGGAACTCAGTAAAAGGCTTTGCAACAAAAGCATTTGAGTTGATTATACTTTCTAGACCAAAAATTTCTATAACATACTTTTTAATAAATTTCATTCTATTTCTTTGGACATTTGCAAGATGTCGGAAAATGCTGCTATAATAAATTACAGTATTCTTTCGAATATATAAACGACTGTCTGACAGAGGGCAGTTGGAAAATCGCAAGCGTTGAGCTAGCACTGCCAAAGTTACAGTGATGTACAGTTTAAAGGCATTGGAGATTCAGATCCACTTTTAGAGACCGGATCATTTGGAGCCAGGGACTATTTCGCAATCAAATACGTTTGCAGTCGTGAAATGTCGGGAAAAGAGCATGCTGTGGTCACCATCTTAAGCTCCTGGAGGATAAGCTATTAAACTAATGAACGGTCCTAACTTGTTCATCTGAATTAAATGGGAGTCCGATTTATTCGCCCCTAAACAGCATTGCATCCTTAGGGGCGATGCACTGACCGTCCTCCACCTTAGACTTTGCAGCCCACCGTAGGTAGTTTTACTGCCGGTTAAACTTAAATCTCGAACCGGCCATCTAGCCATTGAAATCCAGGCGCGCTTGCTCAGGAGCCTCTGCCTAACCAGTCCAATTTCTCTCGGTTCAGCGGATTTAGGATCGTAGCCGCGATATACAATCCCTCGTAGTTGGAGTCATTACTCCACGTGGTCTTTTATTGAGAACAATTTCAGTCAAAATGGAATCAGGCTTACTTCAGGGAAATCTGCATAAAATACCAGCTCCAATTCCCAGCTCGACCCCCCACACACCCCGAGGAGATTCGCCGGCTCAGGACCCGCCCTTCCCTGGCGCTCCGCCCCCTTTTTAACCGGCCTCTGCTCCCTGTGGTGTTCTTTCCAAACGTTGGTTGGGGATGCTCGCACCGCCCTAAGAACGAACCGCCGAACAGCCAGCCAACCGCACCTCGCTTTGCTGGGTGACGTCATGTACGTGCGTGGGTGCGGGAGGGGCTGACGTACAGGCGGGGCGCCGTCGCCTTGGCCACTCGTCCTTTTTTTTTTTCCGCCTAGGCTGAGAGAAGCCAGGTGGCTAAAGGGCCGGGGAGACGAGCGCATCGGGCCCGGTTTGGCGCGCCGGGATCGATTTCGGCGCTCCCTTTCCCCGCGCCATTCTCTCTGCCACCTCAGCGAAGGTTGCAGAGGCGCAGCGGGGGCGCGAAGGGTGCCGCCGCTGCGGCCTGGGCCTGAAACAAGATGGCGGCCCCGAGCGAGTACTTCAGTGTGGGCAGCCAGGTGTCGTGCCGGACTTGCCAGGAGCAGCGGCTGCAAGGCGAGGTGGTGGCTTTTGATTACCCCAGCAAGATGTTGGCACTCAGTATCCTGACTGGAAAGGGAGGGGAGGGCTCCGGCAGGGCAAGGGGACGCCGTCACTGGGCCTGCGAGGGGAGCTGCATGGGAGAAAGAAGGGGACACGTGAGCTGGGCGAGCTCGATCCTCTTCAGCTGATGAGGGGAATGGGTTGAGAGGTGCTGTGACAGATTTGGAAAGGTTGGGGCTGTTTGCTGGACTGAGCAACATGGAAACATAGGAGCGTGGTTTGGGGGAGGGAACCTAATTTTGAAAGAGGAGACTCGACTGAAGGGCTATCTCGGTATTATTTGAGCCAAGTAGTTACTATTTGCATATGGTATCGAGACAAAGTTGAACCTGTACAGGAAGGAGGGTGAAGATGAGCCATTAAGTTAAGTAGGTTAAGGAAGGGGAGACAACTCGGTGCTAATAGATGGATAAGAGGCGAAAACCGAAGCCAGAAAGTGCTTTCTGATATTGTCATAGAAATGGAAGAAAAATTGGGGGTATATGTCAAGAATATGTAACTTATAGAGATAGGGTATGGGAAGCTGCTTTGAAGAAGAGACATGGAGAAAGGTGCAGAATTTTGTTGACGTGTAACTTGATTTCTCAATATTTTGATAGCCAGTAATCTGACTATGAATAATCTTGGGAAAGTATTTATGCAAGTCAATCTAGGTAAGTCTTCATTTGCTGTTTATGCAATTACTTTTGATGTATATGTGTAGATGTAAATCTTTCCAGGTTTACATTATTGGCATATCTTGTTATATGAATTGGAAAAAGACTTGCAGCAAAAAGAAAGGGGTGTTAGAGTATTCCTCAATATTTATTTCTTGCAACTGCTATAGATCTTCATGGGCTACGTTTAGGCAATCATGGTCTGGGCCATAGTTCTTGAATTGAACTCAGAAATTAATTTAATGAATGATGGAGAGATGTGAATAGACTATTTTGGTGTGATGTACAGACATAGCTATTAAAAGGCAAGAAACCTAATAATGCAGAAGTCTATCTGACACCTTTCTTGATCTAAGAAATAATACCCATAGCTTATACAATAGCCCGAAAAAATTTTCTTGATTAGAATGTCATAGTGAACATGGGTTCAGGAGTCTGAAACTCCATACCTTCTCTCTCTTCCAAGTGCAGTTTATTTCAACTTGAAAGCCTTTGAAAGGGTGAGTTACTGTGGTGCAGAGTAACAGCACAGGATGCTGTTGCAATCTTGTGAGAGGAGGCTTTGATCTGTTCCAGAAAACTTCATTTAATTACTGACAATGAAATTAGAATTCTAAGTGATTTGACAGTAGCCTTATGGGTGTAAATGAATAGTCCACAGAGATTTTGTGTTCACTTGCATCAGTTTTATAGAGAGACTGATAGAGCTACTAAGAAAATGATTGTAGCATTGGGTAAAGTTTGGTTTATATAGTTAGCACTTGTTGCTGGATATTTTAAGGGAACCAATCTTGTGCTGTTTAATTTGTTTGCAATTTTTCTCAGGAGGCAATCCTGGTTATATTGGATGTACTATAAAGATAACATCTTCCTTCATAGAAATGTATCATTTTCTGACCTGCTGTACAACCTTTGTATGTTTCCTTAATGTTTTTCCCCCAGAATGCCCTTCCTCAAGTGGTAAACCTAACCATGCAGATATCTTGCTTATAAATTTACAGTGTGTATCAGAAGTTACCATAATTAATGACCGCGCAGAAACACCCCCACCTTTAGCTTCACTCAATGTTAGCAAGGTGAGACTCCTTTGAGAATATTTTGAAAATATTGAAACTACATACACAAACTTCACAGCATATGTTTTTTGTTTAATTTACTTTTAAACTGCATCTTGTTCTTAACCATTATATTATCAGTAGCAACAATATAGTTTTGAAGTTAATATTTTTTCTAGTAATAGTTAAATATTTCCTAATCCAGGAATTCTGAAACCCTAGTATGGCAATCTTATAAACAATGAATTAGTTTATGCTACCGTTCTCATGAATAGATAAAATTATTTCATTTGGCTTGGCCAAGAAATATAATACTATGTGTTTAATATTCTCTTGACTTTATCAGCATTGATGGTCAACTCTGACTTTTTTCTTCACCACAAAAATAAGTTCATTTTGAAAGGCTGCAAGTTTAAAATAATTTTTCCTTTTCCCATAGATGCTCTATTTTTTGATTGACTGCAGTTGGGAGTGACTGATGTATATAGATAGATGTATAACTATTAGATGTATAACATATAGATGTGTAACTATTTTGTAGGGATAATGGAGAGAAATTTATTGTTCAGAAGTTCCTATTTTCTACATGTCTCATGGGATTTGGAAGTCTGAAGAATACACATTTCACTTTTGACTTTGCACTGGAAATGCAAGTGTACAACAGTATTTACAGTCGTTCCAAATGGATATTGCAGCTTGCAAAACTTATCACTATTACAGAAAGGCAGATTGATACTGCTTTTCAGAATTTTGATTTTGTAGTGCAATTTTGCTAAAGAGAAGAGAAGACTTTATTTGGTGTGATTAGACACATAAGGAATTTGTTTCCAGTGCAGAAGCTTTCAGTATACCTGCAAAGTAACAGAATAATAACTATAACTATAAGGTGGGATAGTAGAGAAGATGAGAAGATTAATAATAATACAGCCATACAACATGGGTGGATACACTTGGACATATGATAGCACTGTGAGATTAGGTTTTCACAGAGTGGATTTGGATATTAAGTTGGATTACTATATGTTAGCTGTATCTCATTTTCCCCTCATCTTTCTCCCTCTTCTTAAAACTACCTCATTGCTTCCACATTTTAAAATTATTTGTGTTTTTACATGTTTTGATTTGGAGAGTTTTTCACCTAGTTAAAGAACATAAGTTAATGAGATGGGATTTGTCCCATCTCTGTCATCCAGACATACAAATCGAATTCCATTTGAAGACTGAAATTACTGCATCTCTCATGCATCTTTACAGCTTGCAAGCAAAGCACGGATGGAGAAGGAAGAAAAAATGAGCCAAGCATATGCAATTAGTGCTGGGGTCTCTTTGGAAGGACAGCAATTATTTCAGACTATACACAAGACGTAAGTAACATAAATTTATATAGATATATTGGTATTAGTAGGCAATTTTTGAGCAGAAATTGCTATAGAGTACATTTATCCCTCCCAAGTGCCTGTTCTCAACAAATGCAAGTAGATATTAATTTGGTTTTTCTTTCATTTTGCTTAAAAATCAGGAGCTTGCAAATAAAACTGATTTTTTTTCCTCACATTTTGTGATTAAAATTGAATATGTTGGGTGAATTATTCCAATCCCAGATAATTTAGATTGTTATGGCTGTTTGGTACAGAATGGTGTATGATTATTTGCTGGTGAACGTATGTTGATTGTGTGTAATTTGCTTTGTGAATCTTTTATTTCCTCATTTTCATCTAGCAAATATGTTTTATGCAAGTAACCTCATTTAAAATAATGCCACTGTATATTTTGATTACTTTTTGAGATGCAATAGTATTTCTAAAAGGTTTAAATTCACTAATGAAAATAAAAATTATATTGAAACTAGTTTATTGTGAAGGGTGTACAGTTGTTTATTAAAAGAACCAGTTTACAGCTTAAATACATGTTACATACTTCAATTTGGTAAAACCACACAACAGCACGCAAATACCGTTATACAAAGCCATTATGTGGTTTATTTCATTTTGATTTAGCATTATGTGTTTCCTTGTGGTTTATGATTTATGTTTTAGGCATGCTTACAAATTTAATCATATTTTATTGACAAAAACAATTTAGCATTATGTGAACCTAATCTATATATCTCTACAATTATAAAGTTTAGCATGTACAGATATTTAGATGATTGAAAAAGAGGATAATGTTAAATGAACTTTGTGGACTACTTAAAATTTAACAATGACTCTTGTAAGTTTGTATATTCGCAGAGCAAATTCACAGCATGAAAAATTAGTGCAGGTAGTCCTCAACTTACGACCACAATTGAGCCCAAAATTTCATTTGCTAAACTAAACAGTTGTTAAATGAGTTGTGCCCCATTTTATAATATTTTTGCCACAGTTGCTAAATGAATCACTGCAGTTAAGAGAATCTGAATTTCTCCATTGACTTTTCTTACGGAAGCCAGCTGGGAAGGTTACAGACGGTGCTCACATAACCCCAGGACCATGCAGCTGTCAGTTGCCAAAGGCCTTAATTTTGATCACATGACCATGGGATGCGACAATGGTCATAAGTGTGAAAAACAGCCCCAGGTCATTTTTTTTCAGTGCTGTTGTAACTGAACAGTTACTAAATGAATGGTTGTAAGTCGAGGACTACTTCTATAGGAATGATCAGGAGTACCGGTACTTGTTCTTAGGCTAAAAAGAAAGTCATTAGACAGTTGGTGACGAGAACAAATAGAATTATCCTGTTCCCTTTTTCCATTGCAAATTCCTGTGAATTTTCATTAGTGAAAGCAATAATTTTTTCTCTGTGCTTTCTCCAGTATTAAAGATTGTAAATGGCAAGAGAAAAATATAGTTGTGATGGAAGAAGTTGTCATTGCCCCTCCATATCAAGTGGAAAATTGTAAAGGCAAAGAGGGGAGTGCCCTAAGTCATGTACGCAAAATAGTAAGTATACAAAGATCAGAGGGTTTTCAGGAAAAAGAGAAAGTAGGGTTGAAAAAACAGCTGCACAAGCAAGCTTGACCTTGATGATGCAGATTCAAAAGTGAACTTAAATTGAATTCACATATCTTGCTTATCCATTAAATGGTTTATTTTGATGTTGGACTATATGAGAGCTCAGCCACTATAACTCATAAATACTAGCTTCAACTTATATTCTGTAAACTCAGACAATTGTGCTTGTTTCAGTAATGGCGCTTCAGTAGGCTATGATGATGCAATGTATGAATGTAGCTTTCATATTGTCAAACTCAGGCCCAGAGATGAAACAGTGAGTCCAATATTTTATTTCCTTACACCAAATAGGCAGATTCTTGCCAAACTAAAGGTGTGATACATCCAGGGAGATTTTACAGAGTGGTTACCTTAAAGCTCTTTACCCCCTTCTCCTTTCAGTCTAGGATTATGCAATCTTGAGCTGGATCTCCCTCTGGGAATGAGTTGGCCAAATCCTCCCCCTCTGCTGCTGCAGGTGCGCATTCCATCACCTGTATGCCTCAAGCAATACATAGAATCTTTGACTGATGACTAGTGGTTTAACAAACGTTCAGTGTTGGAAAGGGTGTTTTCAGCCTGTAAAGCACTTCTGGCTATTCTAAAATGTTTCTCATGCACACACCCCAGTGGTCATATGACCACATTTGGGGCATTTGGCAACTGGCTCATATTTATGACTGGTTGCAGTGTCCCATGCTCGCATGACCATAGTTTGTGTCATATTTTGCCAGTTTAAGGCAGGAAAAAAAACACCTATTCAGGAGACTGGATTCCAATTTAGAATTGCATGACTCATTTAACAATCACTGTAAAAACAATAAAATTGGATTTGATCATGTCAGTGACTCAATTTATGACGACAGCTTATGATCGAAATTCTAATCTCAGTTATGGTTGTAAGTTGAGGACTACCTGTAACTTAAAAAAAAAAAAAATATGATCAAATAAGAGGCAAACTAAAATTCAGATGATTAAAGTGGTAGTTGCATTTGTAGTATAGAGTGGAATTTCACAATCCTACAATAGTAGGACTATAAGAAATTTCTGTATGTCGTATTTCAGGTTTTATATAAAAGACATGTTTTGTATGTCAAAGAATGTAATGCTAATGTGCAATCCCTTGTTACAGTTTCCTAAATATTCTTTAATATTTGTAATGGAACACAGACACCTTGGCTTATTTTTTAAACGTTTACGTGCTTTTTTTTTAAAAAAAAATCCTGATTCCTTTCATGGTTCACCAGTGACCTTCAATTCCAAACTGTGCTGTAAACCAGGGGTCCCCAAGCCCCGGTCTTTGCCGGGCTGCAGAACATTGGAAATGTTGGGGGTCACATGAGCACCTATGTGCACGGCTGCATTTAGGAAAGTGGCATGGACATGGGCATAAAGCCTATCGCACCTTCTCCTCTGCTGCCGTCGTTTTCTCCAGTCTGCCAAGCTGAAAAGGTTGGGGAATGCTGTTGTAAGCTCTTGTTGAAATCAACACTTCCAGTCTCATGGACCACTCCTTTTCATGAACATATGCCAGGAGTTCCGCTGTCTAAAATGAATGCTAACTTCCTTACCTCCTTCTCCATCCAGGTCGAGAAACATTTTAGAGATGTCGAAAGCCAAAAGCTGATGCAGCGTTCACAAGTCCAACCAACACAGAAGGAAAGCGCCCTCTCATCCTGAGTCCACCTGCCCTTCCTGGTTGCGACAGAGTGCTCCTGCGGGGGGTGGGGGTGGGGGGAAACCCTTCGAACACGCAGCAGCAGATGACAAAGGCTTCTTCAAAAGAGGTCAGGGGAGGGCAGGGGGGTTCCACTTTATGTCGTGGCTACCCTGTAATGATGGGACCCACAACTTCTGAACTTTAGACTTCAAAGACAAAAACAGAATAATTTAAAAATTCATTCATTACTTGACTAACAGACTCTTTACTTTTTGCCTACCAGGTTTCCCCCCTAGAACAGTCAGCTGTCTTGTATTTGAGGTTTTTCTCCCTCCCAGAATTTTCTGCTTTACTGAAATCAATTCCATGCCACCCCTGTTCCTGCTATACGCTAGGAGAATTAAGTTCCCTAGTTTATCACACTAAAAAGCGAAAAGAATAGAGGAAACAAGATAGCAAGCTGACTGTAGTGATGTAATTGGAACTTTTCTGTGACTGGCGATCTCATTTTGGTTTTCGTTTGCACAAGGCAAGGCTTGAATTAGCCTTATTTTTCTTATCTCAAAATATATATATAATAAATATACATACATATATATATAAATACCCTTTAAATATTTTTCTGTTTCTCGCAGTATTCGAAATTAGGATCATGGCAGAAAAAAAATCTCTATGCTTGTTAAAAATCAAGCTTTCTGCGGTTGTCATTTTTAGGTATAATTCAGAAGATCAGATGTCTGCTGAAGCTTGGGCTTTAGTGGGTCATGCCCTATTCAGAATGCATACTTGGGGTACAAGCGTTTGGGCTTTCCGTAAATTTTATCTTGTGCATTATGTTATATTGCCATAAATCAGCTCTGTTAATGCCGTTGGATTAGAACTGTTAACCATTACTACATATCGTTGTAGTGGAATCATTCTATCCTCAAAGGCATGAAAACGATCTCACAGCTTCCTCTTGCTCGTGTGCTGTTTTGACCACAGTGAAGCACCCAAAGATTTTCTGTAGGTCAAGATTGCTTGGGTGTAATATAAGAGGAATGATCTGTGTATTGGCCATAGTGACCCAATTGGGGCTGGGCAGGAGCATGAAGATTTGGGCTTGAATTCACATGTGATTGTCCTTAGTCCTTCATTGGCCTTTTTTCCACGAAAATAAAGCATCTGAATTGGCAGGAGAATAAAACTGCCTCAGTGGGATTTTCCTCTGCAGCATAGTAAAAATACCTTTCCAGTGGTGTACAGCTGTGACCATGGCATCTTGCAGAGGGGCAAAGAGAAGTAAATAATACATGCGTTGTGGTGCAAATGATGCAACTTTGTAAGACACGATGCAAGTATGGTCATCCCTATGTCACATGACACATGTTTGACATCATGACTGAAAGTGGATAGTGCTGGCTCTATCATTGCTAAAAGGAAAGATTACTTCAGCTCCTTTGTTTGTAGATGGTGATCAGGCACCGTACCTGTAGTTCCGGTGATCTAAGTATGATTCTTTGAATGGAAATAATCTCTGTTATGACCAAGCTGCAGGGTTACTTGGAGACATTGTCCAAAAAGTATTATTTCTGCCCATAAGTCTATGTACTGCTGTTGGCTAAATTGTCGAAATGGTCAGCATTTATATGATTTGCTTCTCCTGGACTTGCTGCTCGCAGGGTCATTCATAAGTATCCTTGGTTTGGAAATAAATATTTTGAAGACACATAGGATACAAAGATAACATAGGATACAAAGATAACATAGGATGGGAGGGTGCTGTTGGGTTGGTGGGTTTTTGTTTTTTTTTTTTGCTATGATCTCTTCTCCCCTTTTCCCTTTTTGTTATTTTTAAACAAAAGGATAAAAGTTTAAATAATTCAAGCCCTGCCTTTCAGAATGGAGGGATTTTTTTTAGCATTGTCTAGCAAAACCAATAAAAACCCAGAATTTTTTTAACCATCAATCAAGCATTTGTGTTGGTGGGTTTGTCCAAGCGTGCAGGCAGAGGATGTTGGGGGGAGGGTTATACAGAGAATTGGAAAACAACATACCATATTGTTTGCTGAAATTGGAGGACACATGAGGATACAAAGTTGCACATTATGGGCAAACTGGCATGCCAACTTGTGCACTCTCGTATGTTCTCTTGAGTGTGCCTATTTTACATATTCTTACATCAGTTCTATATTTCTATGAAAGATAAATTGCTGGATTATTTTTGTAAAACGTGTGAGTTAATATTTTTTATGTTTGCAAGACAGTGCAACTTACTGCAAAATGGGTGGAAAGCAGAAAAGAAAGTCTTTATGAAACAAATCAAGCCCTACGCATTTGTTCTCTAGAACAGGCACTAAAATAATATGGTGGAGTTGTTACGTTTCTCTGCACATCATATAGGTGAGTTCCCATGTTGACAAAATACGGTACCTCAAGACATTCTAGTTAGGAAATTGGAATGAAGTAGCTACATAGCTAGTTCAAAAAGTGTTCATGAATAGTTTCTTATTAATTTGGTGTAAAGTAGCAGAATTCAACTTTTATTAGCCACTTGAGTGAAGACGTATAGAGAATGCTAACTGAGGTTACAGAAGACACGAAAAACAAAATCCACAAGGCAAAATGTTTTTGATAGGCTAGCTAGAGGAACCAGGCTAGATACAATAAAATAAGAGAAGCATGGACTTCTTAGAAAATAAATGCAAAGTGGAATAGCTGATTAGGTAGTGATACTTCACTATGAAGTGAACAGGAATCCATGCTATAATAATGATTATAATAAAGCAATGTGTTTTTACATTGTTTCAGAAATAATTCCAAATCATAACAGGTAATTGTTTTATTTTACTCTGGCTGCACTCCACCTTGAGTACTGTAATTCTGGGCACTCTATTTTAGGGATTCAGAGAAATTGGAACATATTTATAGAAGGGCATTTATAATCAGATTTAGAAAATAATTCCAAGGAGATAAGTTGAAATGTTTTCCCCAAGAAAAATGGAAGCAATAAAATAGCCCTCTTTACAATTGAAAGGATGCCACCCAGAAAAAGGTCAAGACTATTTTCTGTCATTCTAGAGTGCAGGACATTATATAACGGAATTACCTTACAGGAAGCACATTTCAACCATTCTTTTTCAAAAAATATCACCAGTTAGAAAGCACAGTGAATTATCCAGCATAGTGGTGTATTCCACTGGGGGCTAGGCAGATATTTTTCTGGGAAGTTTTAACTTGGATTGGAGTAAAGCAGAGCCTGGATTCAATTGCCTTCCAGCTCTGATTCTGTTTTGGGGCCTACACATGTAGTTCGTAATAGTTTATTTCCTTTCCAGTCTTTACACTGCTTTTTTGGCTGACATATCATCAGTGCATTTTTTTAAATACTAGTTTTTAAACCCATGAAAATAAATTGTACCTGCTTGTCTAGGGCATAGTTGGTCTTAGCTCTCCAAATGTGAGCTTGGTTCAGTTTAACTTTTGTAAAAAAAAACATATTCTATCTTGGGAAAAACAATAACATGAATTAATGGTTAAAAATGGGATTGCCCTACTTTCCTTTGGCTCTCCTGCTGTACTCGTTTTAGCATCCTGTATTGCTGCTGGTACACAGATCTGGAAGAATGTCAACAAAAAAATACACAAATACCGGGTTCAATTTCTAATATAGCAATGCTAATTGAAATGGCCTGTACACTAAACAGGTGAGTAATAACAAAATTGTTAACCATATACAAAATTGAAGTAAGCAAAAAATGTCCAACAGTTTATAAGACAACCGTAAGCCAGAGACTTGATAGTTTATGGTAGGTATTCAATGTGTTATTTGCACTCTCCCAATCAGAAACAGTAAGAATACTAGATAGTCATACACAGATGTCCTAGCATTTAAGAGTAGGTAACATGTATTTTTAAATTTTATAATACCCAGAAATCTGATTTCTTACAGATAACAATTGAGATTGTGATTCTCAAGCTGTAAAAGGAAGGCAGCAGAACACATCTCTAAGAGCAGACATATCTAACACCTAATAAATCCAGTTTATCAGCCATGAAGCTATAATTTTGTAGTAAGAGCTATGGTTTGAGGCATTTTTGTAGATGTTTGCAGTATAAAAAATGAAAATTAATTTTAAATTGTATATAATTAGAAGAAGTGGCTATTTAGTAGTAAAATAGAATAAGGTGAAGAGAAGATGAGCATATCATGAAATATATAAAAAAGCAATTTTAACATGAATTTTGAGTATTTTTCCCCCCACAGTAAACTGCTTACAGTATTTTCTCAAACTGCATGGTGACCTCTTCAGTAGGACCTGAATAGATTGCAGTCCTTTTTTGTATTTTACTTTGTGAGTTAAATATATCTTTTTCCCCCTGAACTTTAACATTATAAAATGTGACAAAAACTGTCACCATTTCAAAATAATATTAGGTAAATCTAGCATTTGGGATGATGTAGCTAGCAACTGAACTGAGCCAAAATGTGTTTTGCAAGTCGGCCTGTTTTTACTTCCCTCATGAGTCAGAGGGGAACCAGTCTATGCTTCTTTTTAATACTATCTCTTCCTAATTCTTAAGAATATTTTTATCCTTGCTTTGTAATGGCTTTTGAATATTCCCTTTAAAGTCATCTCCATGCCCTCTACATTAGCAAAGCTAAATGAAAGACTTATAATATGTAAAATAAAACATGGAATAATAAAGCAACATGTATTGAGGACATTTTAAGTGATCAAATTAAGTTGATAGGGATGGGAATTCGTCAGTTTGCCTTGGATGGTGACTTCTCACAAGATAAGACTGCTGGACAAAGCTGAAATACAAACATTACAGGAGGAAGACATTGCAATAGATTGAAGAAAGGTATGGAGAATCAGTAGAGCAGACTGGAATAAGATTCGTTGAAATGGTTAAGATGCCCTAAAAACAGGAATTAAACTAAATTTCCAGTAGGCATGAAAGCCTATTAGATAACTGGGCTGCTCACTTTCAGCCCGAACTAACTCATATGGTGGTGCTTGTGCCAAAACTAGATGGTAGGGGTGTTAGATATATTTTGTTGCCTTGAATCATATAAAAACTGAATGATAAAAATAATTGACAAGTAAAAATGGTTAATACCAAAAGAGCAATCATTGCAAACCTGAATGTAAGGAAGTTCTCACAGTGACAAAGACAAGAAAAGCATTGAAAAAAGCAGAGATTTAGTGGATGGGTTGAGTGCAGGGCTAGTCTAGAGCTAATCAGAACAAGGAGTGTATTTCAATCAATTTTTACAGTACAGTACAGTACAACTTTTGATACGTATTGAGGAACAACCCAGAAGCTGTTGGGGTTTCCTACTTCAGGAGTTTAGAGAATATAAACTGCCATTTACCAATGAGCATAAAACAAAATGAGTTGGTTAATAGAAAAATATGAAGCAAAGGGGCTGGATTTAAATCCAGGGACATTCAAGTTGTGAATTGGCCTTCACAGTTTTAGACATCCATCAGTTTGTAATGGTACTGCTTTTGAGTTATAATTAGAAAACAAGTCGTGCCTGCCATGAGCCAGTCTAACCAGAATTTTGCCATGTATGAGGTTGCTTAAAATTACCAGCCTTTGCAATTTGGTTCCTGCTATGTTGGAGTAGGATCATATCCCCAATAACCTTTCTGATGGGATGATGGTACAATTACTGTAACCTGACTTTCCTGGAAAGCTCTAGACTAGACTCCAGCATAAGGAGAATTAAGCTTTTGTTATTTCTATTTAATTCATGCAATAGGATCTATAGATTACAGCTAAATGTCACAGAAGTTCAAATATGCACACTTTTTTTAAATATCCTGCTTTTTGGCAGACTATTCTGTATACAGTTCTGTACATGTTCAACCAAATAAATGATTGAATCTCTTGTTGGGGCCTAAAGACGGAACAGAATATCCAAGTTGTCTTGAGCAATATATCAGTTCCCTAATTTTATTAAGTTTGGTTCAAGTGTAGCTGCAAACAACTATTATAAAATATTTCAACTCAGTAAAAATAATATTCCAAAAACAGACTCAGGTGAGAAGATAATGCTTTTGGGGAACTTGGATCCTGGGAAAAGGAGATTCCCTGCATTTCTGTCTGAATCCTATGACAGTCTCCCACCAAAACCCCAGCTGAATAGTGAAGTTTTAAGTCTTCCTAAATATTAACAGAGGAGGGGCATCCTGAGTTTGAGGGTCCAATTGTTTCAGAGAGGAAAAGTTGCTACTTTCAAGTTCCCGAATTTTAAGAGTTTTACACCTACATTACCTTCCTGCTGGCACATTTTGGGCAAGCAGATTCAGCCAGAGCATTATGATAGCAAGGATCTTGGCATTTATAGATGCTGCTTATTTGTAATAATAGTTAATTAGTTAATGCAGGGATATTAATAAAGCCCCTTTCAGACTCAACATATATTGCTTTGCTAAGTACAAGATGTGATGTTGGCCTGGTGCCTGTGATCCTTCTTACTAAATATGTTAGGCTAAAGTTACTTCTCACTTTATCCTAAAATGCAACAAATGGTCTCTTCTTCCCATATTTCTCTCCATGTGTAAACAAATCCATAAAGCCTTGTCATTTGAGTCCTGATGTCAACAAAAGTCCGTTAAGGTTACCAGTGACGACAACATATCTTTTTTTGCCTCAGTCAGATAAACCGACTTTATATTCCTTCCTTTTACTTTGAACAATCTTGAACTTTAATTCTTCAAACAATGTGCTAAAACTTGGTTTCATTTTTTTGTCCTTTGTTTTTTCAAACTTTTAACAAGCCCCTTTTATAAATCCAGTATAAAAAGATTATCTAGATCACTCTATTTATACATTCCTTTTAATTCAAAAGACATCAGCTGTTTCATATGTCTAGTCTAGCACCCTTTTCTATATCATCCTTATAGTTTGGCATTTTTAGATCCACTTTCAGATCAATCTCAGTCTTGTCTGGTAAAACTTACTCCTCTTCCATAACATTTAAACATGGTGTATCCATAAAGCGAGGTGTTTTAAAAATTAATTTTTGATCTATTTAAAATACCCTTCAATATATTGAATGTTAAAATATTTTGCTACATTCTGTGTTAATAGTCAATAGTCAAATTTAAGTGATCTTCTCCTTTATCAGTAATTTTTATTTCCTTCCAGTTCTTTCTATTGTCCAATCTTCACACCCGTGCTGTCATGTTTTTAAAGATTTAAATCAAAGGCATTTTCCCATGAGAAGGATTCTTACAATTAGTTCCAAATTTTATTTTAAGTTTTGATCCTTAGTCTGTTTATTCTTTAAATTTGTATTTAAAACTTACTTTGCTAAGAATGGAAGAAAACTTATTTTTAAAAAACATTGATCTATAGGTTCATAAAGCTGAAAAGTAATTAACAAGTAATGTCTGAAAGTAAATAGAAAGAGAAATATATGAATCCGAATGTCCTTATAGGCACTGACTGTGGGTTGAGCAAGACAATTCCTTTGTCTCCCAGAGCGCTAAACTTGCTGGAGATCTTTGTCTTGCAGGGTTCCTCATGAGCAACTGTAAGGTGAGCTATCTTATCTAAAAAAAAAAAAATTATAAGCAGCTGGTCTATTCACTGGTTGTTCATTCCACCATGATTGTTGGATCTGTTTTTAACAAAGAAGCTTCAATTCTCTATTTCTTCCACAAAAGTTTTGCAGAGAGATTTCCTCTGGTGTATATGTTGACCCAAGCATGGCGCTCCTCTTGGCATCTAGTCTATTCGACTCTTGTCTCTCTTAAAAATCTCTGCACAGGGTAGCATCAACTCCCTGTTACCTGTTAATACAAGGTGGGGAAAATAAGAGGAAGGAGTAGTTAGTATGTTCACCACCTAGTTATTTATAAAAATAATAAAGGGGTGGTTTACAAAAAATAAAACAAAAATCATAAAGTGGGATGCCATCGCTGCAGAGAGCTTCATCCTGGAGATGCAATCACCTTTATTGAAAGTCATTGACAAATATTCTTGGCAGGGCTGGTTAGAAATTAGTTTGGGTTCTTACCACAATCCACAGTCCAAGGTAAAGTAAATCTTATATTTGAAATTGTCAGCTCAAATATTGGAATGAACTCAGAATAAATTTTCTCTAAAAAGGATAAAATACATAGCCTGGAATAGGTGATGATTTCCCCACATTGGCACCATAGAGTTCACTCATACCTTATCAATATGATCAGTGTCTGTTCTAAAGTATTTCTTCATATAATAAATCAGTTGTATGCAATAATATTGTGTGACCGATTTTCACTGTTGCCTTGATACTCATTGATTGATGGGCAATGTTCATTTCCATATTAATCTATGTGCTATATATTAATACATATTTGTGTGTGTGTGTGTATACACACACGCACACACATATACACTCAATATTACAGAGAATGTGAAAACAGAAATGTATCTGCCCAAATAGCTTGCTCCTAGACATTAATGTATCCATGTCGGAAACCGAGCTGCCACTCTGTAGATACATCCTGCATATAATCCAAATCTTTTCTTACCCTGCAGGATAGAGGCAGGGGAATCCATACAACAAATCTTCATCTCTTTTTTTGTTCTGATGAACGGCCTTTCTTATTTTCTCCTTCAGCAAGAGGGAGACTGACATAATAGTGGCATTGTTGTGCATCCTCTTGTCAGATACCACAGAATTCATAAACTGTGTCAATTCTTAGTCGGGACAGTTTTGAATAGATCAGCCCTTGTTAGGATTCATAAAACTGACATTCCTGGAATGTCTTGCAAGAACATTGAATGTTGCCTAAAGAGAAGTAAATTATATAGTACAGTTAAAAAATAACAAGGGTGTGTTATAGTCTTCATCTCCATTTCTTTATAGAAAATTTAACACGTACATAACTTTACCTACATCTTCTTGAGATTTTGCAATTGACTGCTGCTTTACCTGAAGTCAGACAAATAGACTAAAATTGGTGCTTTGTGGTTCAATGTTTGTGAGAGCCCAGCCATTATCCTTGTATGATGTGTCAATCAGCCTATCAGCTTGGTTGACAAATTCAGGATCACAAACATTTTTCTTCTTTCTTCAAGAATTTTTTGGAAATATTAAAAGTCCAAGCAAAAGAGCAACATTTTTCTGCAATGTAACTAAATGCTTAAAACTTAGAGTGGCAGAAAATATGTCCTTCCTGATAAAGGGTCAGCTCAAAAATTGGAATGAAGAGTGAATGAAGAGCAATGGGGACAGTGATCTAAGAGGGTATACACTGGATAGGTGGGGAATAAGAGAAGGGCACAGCTATGTTCAAAAGAAAGAAGACAAAGAAAAATCAAAAAGTGCAAGAAAAGAAAAAAGTAAAAAATAGAAAAGCAAGGGAAAAAAGATATAAAGAAGTGGCTTTCAATATTCCTCGCAGCAGATATAACTAAAAAATACATGTTAGCCTCTCTCTAACATCACATTACTCTTCTTTCTTTAATCTATCCCAGCTAATCATCAAAACCATATTTTTTTCATTTTTAAATAAAAGAAGCTCCTTTATATAGTTTACTAAAACCAACTTTCTTAATTTCCGTTATATGCTAATGCTTAAGCCAAGCGAACTGGATTCATAAAACTTGACATGATTCAAAACAAAACTTAATGGTATGTTCATAATGTGTGCAGATTTTAAACTGACTTGATTAAGCATGATTGAATCCAATCAGAAAGTCCTACAGCAGGAGCGGGGGATGAAAGTGAGGAGGTACAGGAGTACGGGATCCCCTGGAGGCATTTTGTTTAACTCCTGTTGAGATTACTCCATCCTCTTAAGTTGTTTCCCTTTGAAGGAAGGGATTTACCATTTCAGGAAGCTAATTTCTGCAATAATCTCAGGTTTTCTGATAAAATGTAGACTCATGCTAGAAGAATGTTAGGAAAATGTCCTGGTGAGCATGTAACATATATGCCTGTTCAAGGATCCTTCTCACTGCTCTTCCTTAAATGAACAAAGCCAATACTATCTGGGCAGCTTTTAATAATAGACACAGATGATTTTTTTCTTCCAGGCATAGGGACTCAGGTGTTGAATGACTGAAATATGATGCTGTCCCATGGAGAATGGCAGCTTCATGAATTAGGAAACAGGTATAAGTTGCTCAATTGGCAGGAGGGGAGGCATTTGTGTGAGCAGAACATAAGGACCCCAAAAGTTGAATTTTTCTGCAGGCTAGCATTGTAGGCTTTGTGGACTACTTGTATATTTTGAGCTCATAAGAATTCCAAAGCTCTCTCTCACCCCAAAATTATACAACTACTTTTTTGTCAACCATTTCTGCATGTGTATAACTGTTAGAAGAAATATCCAGTTCCAGTTCCAAGGTGGGAAAAAGGCACTGGAAATAAAATGAAGGCTGGAGGCTGATTAGAAAGAAAGATCCCCTTTATTGATGAAGCAGAACCACCAACCACATGTGATTGTGGGACAGCTGACAAAATGGAGTTTAGAGTGGTGGGTTTAATACCTTCTCGGTTCCCATGAAGTCGTGTAAGGGTCATGGCTGGCTCTGTATAAAAAAGAGGAATGCAAATCCTAGGAGTTTGAGCAAATTTTGTCAACTTTTGTCTTGATTGTGTTGCTTATCTGAGTTTCTGCCTGACCCAGTCTTTCTGAATGGATTACCAAATCTGCATTTCTATAAACTAGCTCCTCAGTTTCTGCTTGGGGCAAGGAAACTGGGACTAGTTTCTGCCTCCCTTAAGGTTCCCCCCCAATTTCTCCTTTAGGGGAAATATTCTATCCTGTCTTTTTAATATTCTCCAAAATATATTTAATATTCCCTAAAATGACAATTGGTTCTCTTTGGCAGAATGGGATTGGAATACCTGCCAGGATCGTTCTCTTGCAGTTGGGTGGTGCTGAATTCCATTTTTGAATATTGAAAACAGAGGCCTGATTAGATTTTGGAAAATACCCTTAAGTATCTTAACTACTGGTACTAGACCTAATCTTCTCCAATCTGGCATATTTCAGTTGTATTGAAACTGCAGTTGCATACTGCATAGCTGGAGATATTAACCTAGGGAATTATGAAAGCTAAATTTCAATCTCTGGACTGTTGTCAACACTATAAGGGAGACTGAGTTAGAAAACCAACTCCTCAGGAAGATTAATATTATACTGTAGGTTATGTAGTAATTACAACATCATACACATCTCTCATGTCCTGGTGAATCAGAAAGGTCTCTTTTGAACTCTACTCCTTTCCCAGGACTTAAGGAATGCATTTGTCCTTATTGTTTACTTAACAGATTCTGGATATTTGCTTCAAGGCCATCTCTTGGCTCTGGGTAAAGAATGAGACAACTTGCCGTGGCAAACTTGCCACAGATACAAATCGCCACAACCAACTTGTCACAAGACAACTCGCTGTGTGGCAATTTATCAGTTCAATTTAATTATTTAAAATAAAATTTAAAAATAGATTAATTTTTGCTATTCACATTTCATTCTCTTCCTCCTTTTTCATTCTTTCTTTAATGATTCTATTCCACCATTTCTTTGATATTAATGTAATTCTTATCCCGCAGTAAGTTTTCCCACAGCAAGTTGACCACAGCAATTTGGCTGTGGTGAGTTGGGCATGGTGAGTTGACTGGCTACGTTGACTTGTCATAGACCCATCCGTAGTGGAGAAAGGTGGGATTCAAAAATTACTACCGGTTCTATGGGCGTGGCTTGGTGGGCATGGTGTGGCTTGGTGGGCATAGCTTGGTGGGTGTGGCAGGGGAAGGATACTGCAAAATCTCCATTCCCACCCCACTAACCTGCTTTCCAGCTCTGTTCTGCTGTGCAGAGCAACAAAAGAAGACCCAGCCAATCAGTTGGGGCTTGGGAGGTAGAGAATATATGGAGGCGGGACCAGTCACAGGTGGTTCTCTGAACTACTCAAAATTTCCACTACCGGTTCTCTAGAACTGGTC
Source organism: Pseudonaja textilis (assembly GCF_049901715.1). Classification (NCBI taxonomy): domain Eukaryota; kingdom Metazoa; phylum Chordata; class Lepidosauria; order Squamata; family Elapidae; genus Pseudonaja; species Pseudonaja textilis. Next base: position 101,176,330 of record NC_142008.1, on the reverse strand, counting down.
AGAACCTGCTGAATACCACCTCTGGTGGAAATGGATGGTTGCGGAACCCTGTACTATTAACTAAATGAACTTGGCAATCTTATAAACTCTGATGTCTAACATTATTACCTTGTAATTTTACAACACATGTACTAGTCAGCTACATAACTGGCTGAGGCCTCACAGGTGTGATGAGGAGCAGATCCAGTATTACAACAGCTCTGCCTATGTTAATAGGCCAAGTGGGCAATTGAGATGGGGAGGGAGAGATAGATGCATTGCAGTACTACAACATTCGATTGTAAGGGTGGGCAGACTGCCAAGTACTCAAATTTTCATCATATGATCTAAGGAGCACTGCAGAAGACAATTTACATAAGTCCTTTCATTCATCATGGTCGTAGTTTCAAAATGTCGCTGAATAAACGTTCATTAAGCAAGAACTACCTGCTGTTTAATCTTGTTTAACTTTTCACAATAATTTCATCAAGAAAATGTTCCCTGATCCTCAAAGCAAATCTTGCCACTTGGGGATTTTGGGATTTATATTCCCAAGCTTTGTGAAATTTTGCGGGCTGAGATTGACTAATCTAAAGTCATCCATATTTTAAAATGTATCAAATGTTAATTTCTATTCCTTTCGATTTTTCAACACTCCTCACTAACAGCTTGCTTTCCATTGGATGCTGCCTTCACATCATATGCTTTTCTGTTTACAAAATTAATCTGTTTCTAATTTTGTATAGCTCATTGAACTATAAAGTAACCAGGCAGATTGGACTCTCAAACCATGCTATGTCACAAACACCTAACCTAGATTAACAGGTTTAATTAAAATTAGTCAAGCATGTGAATACATCTGTTAGATCTTTATCTGACCTAGTGGCACATTTTATGAATATGGCTACCAGTGGGAATCAAAGTTTCAGCAGCAATCTAATTCAGAACCAAACTACAAATTACACAAACATTTATGTGATAAACCCACTGCATTTATGCCAGGAAACTGGTGCATTTAGAAATGATTTAGTAGCTGCTTCAACCATCTGCCTTTTGACTTTCAGCTGCAATAACTACAAGTTATTGTTCTAAATAAATTAGGTTTCCCATCTCTTGACTGCAAAAATCTAGACAAACGTTAGATAGTAGCAAACAGATAGAGAAAACTTTTTGTGATATAATTTGAGAAAATTTCTGTCAGTGACTAAAATCACTCTTAGCATTAAGGCTTGATGGCTTGTTTCAATGAGCCACTGATTAAATTGTCTCATTGAATTAAATTGATCACTGGTTAAATTTATACAGTTTGCTAAGCCATAAAACATACCTTGTAAAACAATGAGTTTGGAATACACATGAAAAGCTACTGTGGTACAATGTCATATGAGAAATGCATAAGAAACAATGATATTAGTCTTAAAAGCAGTATGACTGCCCCTGAAGGCCAACTTTGGAAGATTACTGGGCTTCCTTGTGTACATTATTGTTTCTGTAAGAACAGACGATTGGAATAGGTGGGCCAGGAGGCAATCCAGCAAGGTACTGCCTGTGTTCTTTGGGTTAGCTCAAAGTCATCCGGCAAACATTCATGCCTAAAATTAGAATTCACAATCTAATCCAGCAAGTTAATTGCTATATCACACTGGCTTTCAACAATATACTGTATATCTTGTCTATTCTGTATCACTGCCCCTTAATTTATAATGAATTATAGAGATGCAATACTTGCATGGTTTAACAGTGGTCCCCAACCTTTTTTGTGCTGCGGCCCGGTACTGGCATCACAATCATCCGCGGCCCGGTACTGGCATCAGCACGCATGGCAAGGTGAGCCGAGCGACCAGCCAGCCATCCCCCGCTTCTCCCCGCCACTTTCAACTCCTCCTTTGCACCTGTGTCGATGGGCTTAGCGACGGCTCCGGGACGGTCGCTCGGCTCACCTTGCCATGCGTGTTGAAAGAATCCTCGTGCCTTAGTTTTGTTCGAAGCCCCTCGATGAAACTAAGGCGCGAGGATTCTTTCAGCACCCAAACGCCACTTTCTACCCGGAAAAGCTCACCGGAAGCACTTTTTCATCAAAACAAGATGGCGGCGCCCAGCAAACTGGTGGCCCAGTAGAAATTGTTCCATAGACAGGTACCGGTCCGGGGACCGGTAGTTGGGGACCCCTGGTTTAAAAGGTTAATTTCAGTGGAAATATCTATTTAAGATTTCATACTTCATAGGGAGTGTCCTCTATTGAAATTAATTGGGAAAATTTTACCTACATAATGTCCCTTTTGATAGTTTGTTCTAATATTATCCTTATCTAAACCTTTAGGGGAAACTGTTATTTGTCATGTTTCATTTTTTGTTACAAAACTATAAGAGCCATTTTTAGAATTAAAAGTGTTCAACAACCTAAATATAGCAGAACAAAGATAAGTGGCTTTAACCGTCTCTGGGATTAGTCTGCTCCTACTCCCTGGATTAATCTGAGGACCAGTTGCTAAACTACAAGTATTGAATATATATAAAACCAATAGATTTCCTGTGGGCATTGAGGAAGGGGGCTAAATGCATTTTTAAATCTATTTCTTGATTTTGGAACAGGAAATTGACAGAATAGATACAGAGAAAAGCTAAGGTCTGCTTTCACATACAACAGATAATCATTTACTTTGAAGGTCAGGTTGCAGGCTGCTATAAGCATGCTTCTAAAATAAGTATAGCTTTTCTTTTTATTTTAAATACTTATCTGAATCACTACCTTGTTCTTGTTTTGTTCCTTCACAAAGGTTTCCAATGAACAGTTTTCTGTCAAAATAAAAGTTTAGTATCCAGATTTACAATCCTTTCCCATTCCCCTGACTTCCTTTTCTTTTAAAATAATACTATACAGCAGAGTTTTTCAGTCTCAAGTGCTTTAAGATGTGTGGACTTCTGGAAACCTCCAACTAGCACTCAGAAGTTAGTGAAGTTGAGAAATATCACTTTATACTATCATATGGCATATTAAATGCAAAGTGATTCATTCAGCCAGGCTAATATTCTTTTATCTCCATACTAAATATGAGAGTAGGTTTCACTCTGTGGACCGTCATATCTCTTCCAAACATGGGTTGAACATAGAGGTGGTATTCAGCAGGTTCTGACCAGTTCTGGAGAAATCTATAGCGGAAATTTTGAGTAGTTCGGAGAACCGATAAATACCACCTCTGACTGGTCCCGCCCCCATCTATTTCTGCCTCCTCAGTCCCAGCTGATCGGCTGGGTCTTCTTTTGTTGCCCTGCACAGGAGAACAGAGCTGAAAAGCAGGTTACTGGGATGGGGAGGAATGGGATTTTGCAATAACCTTCTCCTGCCATGCCCACCAAGCCACGCCCACAGAACCGGAAGTAAAAAAATTGAATCCCACCACTGGTTGAACAGGATTGTTGTCCCTATTGGGATGAGAAATTTAATGAGAAAGAAAAGAGTTTGTCACAAAGTATCTGCCTGGATCAGATTAATCTAAGATTATAACAAAGGAAAGTGATACAACAGCTTTTCTCACCTGGTTTTTTCCATAGGTGCCCCTATTCATGCTCAGTTCTATGTGAACAAGTAGGGTGATGCTGTACATCTACAATCAGTGCTGTAAGAAAAGGGCACCAGGGAGGCCCAAAATGAAGGTACAAGTATCAACAAACTTGGAGGAATGTGAATTGGGAGAAATTAAAAAAAAATAAACATTAGAAACAGTCCAGTGAAGATAGTGATCCAGGCTTCCAAGGCCAACATTGCTGCTGTCTCATTCCAAGAAGCAACTAAGGCCTTACTCAAAGCAGGCATTAGAGTCCGAGGAACACTCCCAAGTTCCACCTGAAACCTGATAGGGTCTGTTAGGTATCTGGAGTGGACCAGTGGGGAAGAAATAACTCCAAAAGGGGCAAAGAATGATTGGTCCATGGCAAAGAACTAATGGAAATAGCCAACAATCCCTGATCACACACGAATGCCATGAATGTTTGTTTAATTTATTTAGCAAGCTAGCTAGCTAGCTAGCAAGCAAAGACCAGATCTAATGTCTGGCCTCCACTGTCAGTCAGGGCAGAAATAATTTGAGTTGGGTCCATGGTTGTCATGGTGCCATGAACTCTCAAGCTGCCTCTGGGTCTATGCTCAAAGATGATTGAAATCTCCCAGGACCGAATCCCTATGGTACTCCATCTCCAACCTGGCCATGGATTCCAGCAGCTTTGATAGGGAGGTTGACTTACAATAAAGAAGTTTTGGTTTTTGCAGCCCAACTTCACAAACAAGGCTTCATACCTGGCAATCTGCCCTGAAAGCTACTAAGGTTTCTTGGATCATGATTGCCACATCTTCAAATTGAGCCTGGCTCGTGGCTGATGCCATGCACAAAACCCAGCTGGGCACATATGTGGAGAGAGGAACATTTCCTTCTCTTTAGGCCCAGACAGATTTTGCTAATCTAGACAAGATCAACCCTCTGCTTCACAGTTAAATTGTGAATCAAGTTTTATTGAAGGCTGACTGTACATTTAATCAGCAGAGCTGAAAATCAGGGTCACTGAAATGCTGATGGCCAGCCCTCTGGGTAGACCATAAGGGACTGGACACATCAGGGTCACCTTCCTTGAGAACCGCCCCGGTCTCCTGCCATGTCTCCTACCTGTCACCACTAATGAATTGACTACTACTTCTCCTCCAGTCATCCAGTTTCCAATCACTTAACAGCAGGGGTGGGATTCAAATTTTTTAACAACCAGTTCTGTGGGCATGGCTTAGTTGTTGGGTGTGGCTTGTTGGTCATGTTATGGTTGGGCGTGGCCAACCCAATGTCACTCACATTGAGGCCTGGCCTCTCATGACCATGGGGATGCTGTAACAGTTATAAGTGTGAAAAAAGGTTATATGTCACCTTTTTCAGTGCCATTGTATCTTTGAATGGTCACTCCACACAGGCAAAATACCAGCAAAGGAGGAAAAAAAACTCCAGAGACGTTCCAGAGACAGGAAGTCTAGTTCTGCCAATAATGTAATAAGGGTTAGTGGAGAGGCAGTTTCTGTAAGCAACATCAGAATGTTTCCTTTCTGCTTTCCTTACAGGATTAGGCCAGTAATTTCTTTTAACAATCGGTTCTGCGAACTGCTTAGAATGTTAACAACCGATTCTAGTGAATAGGTGCGAACTGGTAGAATCCCACCCCTGCTTAACAGATAGGTCACTTAACAGATAATCAGAGTTGGAAGGGACCTTGTATCATCTAGTCCAACCCCCCAGCCAAGCAGGAGACCCTACACCATTTCTGATGGTGGCAGTCCAATCTCTTCTTGAAAGTCTCAAGTGATGGCGCTCCCATAACTTCCAAGGGCAAGCTGTTCCATTGGTTGATTGTTCTCACTGTCAGAAAGTTTCTCCTTATTTCCAGGTTAAATCTCTCTTTGTTCAGTTTCCATCCATTATTCCTTGTCTGGCCTACAGGCGCTTTAGAAAATAGCTTGACTCCTTCCTCCCGGTGGCAGCCCCTCAAATATTGGAAGACCGCTATCATGTCTCCCCTGGTCCTTCTTTTTACTAGACGAGCCCAGTTCCTGCAACCGTTCTTCATATGTTTTAGCCTCCAGTCCCCTAATCATCCTGATTGCTCTTCTTTCAACATTTTTTTTATAATGTGATGAACAAAACTGGATGCAGTACTCTAGGTGTGGTCTTACTAAGGCTTTATAGAGTAGTATTAGTACTTCCCTTGATCTTGATTGTATCCCTCTGTTAATACAACTTAGGATTGCATTAGCTTTTTTGGTGGTTGCTGCACAGTGCTGGCTCATATTTAGCTGGTTGTCCACTAAGACTTCAAGATCCCTCTCACAGTTACTGCTATTAAGCCTGGTTTCACCCAGTCTATATGTATATTTTTGGTTTTTCTTACCTAAGTGTAGGACTTTACTTTTCTCTACATTGAATTTCATTTTGTTAGATATGGCCCAGTGTTCTAGTCTGTCAAGATCCATCTGGATCTTGAGCCTATCTTCTTGGGTGTTAGCTATTCCTGCCAGCTTAGTATCATCTGCAAATTTGGTAAGTTCCCTTCTATTCCCTCATCTAAGTTGTTAATGAAGATATTGAAGAGTACTGAGCTTAAGATGGAACCTTGTGGCATCTGCTGCTTACTTCCCTCCATGTAGACTGAGACCCATTAAGGACTATTTGTTGAGTACGGTTTGCCAGCCAGTTGCGAGTCCATCTAGTGGTGGTGCTATCTATCCCACTTTTTTCTAGCTTACTAAGAAGTAGGTTGTGGTCTACTTTGTTGAATGTCTTGCTGAAATCTAAATATATTATGTCCACAGTATTTTGCTGGTCTACTAATTTAGTCACTGTGTTGAAGAATGAAATAAGATTGGTTTGGCATGATCTGTTTTTAACAAACCTGTGCTGACTGCTAGTTATCACTTTACTTGTTTCTAGATGTTGGCAGATCTGATTTTTATCTTTTCCAGTATCTTCCTGGGTATTGATGTTAGGCTGACTGGTCTATGGTTTCCTGGGTCTGGTTTTTTTTCCTTTTTTGAAGATAGGAACCACATCAGCTCTTTTCCAGTCCTCTGATAGTTGCTGGTGCTCCAGGATTTTTGAAAGATATAGTGCAGTAGTTCTGAGATGACCTCTGCCAGCTCCTTTAAAACTCTGGGATGTAATCCATCAGGCCCCGGTGATTTGTTTTCATCAAGATCAGACAGTTGTTCTCTTACTATTTTTTTTGCTTATTTTAACTTTTATTTCTGGTCTGTCTTTTACAGTTATATTTTTGGTGGGTTGAGCTATAGTTTCTTTTTGTGTGAAGACGGATGCAAAGAATGATTAAGCAGTTCTGCTTTCTCTCTATTGCCTGTTACTTCCTTGCCAACTTCTCTCTTTAGTGGACCGACTGTTTCCTTGATTTTTTTCTTGTTATTTATGTGTTGGAAGAAACTTTTTTTATTATCTTTGACTTTTGTTGCAAGTCTTTGTTCGTTCTGAGCCTTTGCTATCCTGACTTCGTCTTTGCAGATTCTGGCTATCTGCTGATATTCTGCTTTAGTTGTATGTCCTTCTTTCCATTTTTTGTACTTGTCCTTTTTTTCTTTCAATTTGCCAGAGAGATCTTTGTGCAGCCATGCTGGTTTCTTCTTGGATTTCTTGTTTTTCTTTCTCAATGGTATTGTACTGGTCTGGGCTTCTATGATCATACTTTTTAGAATTTCCCAAGATTCTTGAGTTGTTTTCCCCTTTAGGATTTTCATCCATGGAATCTTTCCCAAGTTTATTGAAATCAGCTCTTTTAAAATCCAAGACACTGTGTCACTATGTTCTGCTGCTTGTGTTTGTGTTATGTTGAATTCTAGTATGACATGGTCACTCTCACCCAAAGTTCCTGCAGTTTCAACTCTCTCTCATTTCTTCTCTGTTTGTAAGAATTAAGTCCAATATGCCTGTCTCTCTAGTTTCACCCTCTACCTTTTGGACAACAAAGTTGTCAGCTAGTTTGGTTAGGAACTTATTTGATTTCAGTCAAACTACACATCATACCATCAGAAAGCTGGCATCAGCCGCAGACATGCTTCTGCCTCACACTCAGCATCTCTTTACCTAGGCACTAGATAACCCACTCGCATTCAACCATCCAGTCACCTGCTGTTTCTTACTCAGGAGAAAACAAGCCAGTAGAGAAAAATTACCCAAAACAACCCACTGCTACAATCCCTGCTCTTACCCAAGAACAAACAGAAGCATCCCAAGGTAACAATCTCCCTCCAATCATAACTTTGCCTAGGTTTTGCACAATCCATTAATTTTATATGTACAAGAAATATTATTACAGTTTACATAGGAATCTTAAGTGATATGAGTGCCTAAAGAGTCCTAGGCCAAATGTCTGGAATTATACTGCACAGTCTGATTTTTTACAAGTTTCCCCTCTGTTTAGCAAAACCAGCTATATTTCTGTCTCCTTCCTATAGAATATAATCAAAGTGAGTGAATACAGAAAGAAAACTGGGCATATATGTGAAAGAAAAATACATGGAGTCAGGAGAGAGAACGGAGAGAGAAGAAGCAGAAAGTTTTATGTGTCATTGTTTTTATTTATTTATTTGATTTGTCAATCGCTTACAAGCTAATAGATATAAGTATAAACTTGAGTAAGAATACAGGAAATAGGTACGAATAAATGGGGACAATAGGACAGGGACGCTAGGCACAATAGTGCATTTATGCACACCCCTTACACAAGCCCTTGTGTTGTGGATATTTGCAGCGAAGTTTGTTATCTTCCTTTCTTAGACTATTTTAATGACCACCTGATTTTTCTGCTTATGAGCTATTGAGAAGCTTTTTGATCTTACTTTGATCTTCATACTAGGCCTGGTGGGACAATACTTCAAAATTGCTTTGAAGCAAAAGACTAACCTCTGACCATCATCAGTAACAAGACAACCATAGAAGCTGGTGGGAATCTTGTTCCTGAATAGGAGATCTCCAGGAAATATATATTATTTGTATGCTAGATTGGAAAGCTGGACACTGTACCAGAAAAAGACAATGGCAAGCCACATTTGAGAAGAAACTTGCATTGATGTAAACCTGAAGTCACCAAGAATCAAGCTTGAAGGATTAGTTATCTAAGCTATACTTTGTGCACAAGTATGTCTTATTGCAAATATAAGGATATTTAGACAATTTATTCAGTAAAAAGCTTCCTCATTTTACTGGCCAAATTCTTTAATGTCAAGGCTAGTAGATTGTTAGCTGACAGCTGAATCTCAGAAGCAGGAACATTTGCTAGCATATGAACATTGCACACTTTGTGGCTTCATTCAGTGCTATAGAGTTCATGCACAATGCAGCAGACCAGCATGAAAAAAATCCTTAATATTTGATTGACTGTGTGCCATCCAGTCATTTTTGATTCCTAGCAACCAGAAAGATAGATTTTCTTCGTGGTGATTTATCCCTAGCCTGTTTTTTCAGGTCTTCTTCTGTGTGCTTTGCTTGGCATAAGTACGCATGGTTCAGAAGTGAAAGGTTTTTTGTTTGTCCAGACCTATATGCAACTGCCGGTAATGCTAGCAATTATATTTCCTTCCACTACTAATATGCCAATCAGTGTGTCTTCCTCCCCCCCCCCCAAAAAAAATATTTATTTACTGAAAAGGCAATTTTTTTTCTTGGCCCTGGATTTAGTCTATCAAAAATCAAGCAGCGAGTGCTGAAAACAGAGAAACTAAGGTATGAATGACCTATCTTACAGAAAATGCCAGTGCTCCAGTTACAGGTCTCTGATTCCTTCCTCCTCTCTTGTTCACTCAAGTTGCCTGTTGTTGTTCTTCAAGGCTAAAGTCCAAGGAAGCTCTTAGCTAATCACTTGACAAAGAGCTCTTTGTGATGGGTTCCTCTGGGGAAATCTGACTCTCTTCTCCCATCTGTAGAAGCTGACAAGGATCTGGAGTGCAGGACGTAGATCTCCATTCCTTTTCTGTGGGCTTTGCAAGTGCGCAGCAAGAATAATTTCTGCTGCAGGCCTCTCAGAAATGTATCTCTCATTTATAGCTGCTCTTTTCTTTTCTGTTCATGGGGCTGATACGTCGAAGATTTGCCCCCATCTCTGCTTCTGCTATGAATCCTCCAGTTTTGTGGATTGTCACAATCGGCACTTGGTCCATGTTCCTCACGGCATCCCTCACAATACATGGATGCTGAATTTGAGACACAACAACTTGAGTGGGCTAGAGGTAGGCTGCTTTGATGCTTTGTGGTCTTTGAAGATCCTTCTTCTGTCCCACAACTCCATTGCAAAGATTTGGCCCCAAACATTCATGTCCCTGAGTTTCCTGGAGAAGATGGACCTCAGCTACAACTTGTTGGCTCACTTACCACATGACTTCTCAAATGAGTTGACTTCCCTAAAGGATCTCAAGGTGGCCCACAACTGTTTGAGAGCTTTGGGTTTTGAAAGCTTGCAGTATATGGAGAACTTGGAGAAGCTGGACTTGAGCCACAACCTGGTCACTTCGATTGAGAAAGGGACTTTCCGAGGACTCTCCAGGCTCCGACATCTCTACCTTCAGTCTAACAGGCTTGCAGTTATCTATAATGGCTTCTTTTTTATGCTTCAGAACCTGGAAGTTCTTTTGCTTAACAGCAACAACATCAGCTTTATCGAAGTAGAGGCTTTCACTTCATTACACAACATGAATTTTCTGGCTTTGACTGGCAACCGGCTCATCCACCTAAAATTTAAGACCTTCCTGAATATCCAAACAGTAAGCACACATATCCAGCTGGCTGGTAACCCATGGGCCTGTGACTGTGATCTCCAAAGGGTTTTTGGCAAAATCACGAGTGTTCGGCACCTTCATGTGGACGATTATGAGAACCTCACCTGTTTCAGTCCTTGGCAATTAGCTGGCTCGCCTCTTGTTTCTGTGGACAGCCAGCTGTGCATGGCAGAGACAGCCACTGTCTTGGTGATCACAGTTACTGTCCTGGTGACAGTGATTGCTGCGATTGTGATGGCAGAAAGGAACAGGAAGAAGAACCAAGAGAAGAACTGGAATGAATTGGAAGGGCCTTTTGACTCGCAGGAGAAATAAGACAAGAGACGAGAAATAGACTTTGGGTGTTTTTCAAATGTTGTTTTACTATGATTCTTTAAACCTGATCTATAATTCCAAATTCTGCTTAGCTTTTTTCTTTTTAGTCAACGTGGCTAAAATTCCAGATGTATTGGAATTGCTCGTGGGGCAAGTGACGTCATGAATTTACGTCACATGTGTAGTGAGGATGTCATTGCACAAATGATGTGAATCACGTAATTTGCATCAGTCATGTTGTGCTTATTAGATCATGTTCTTTGTTCTATCTATTTATGTATTTTATTAGATTTATATTCTGCCTTTCATTCAAGGTGACAAAGATACCGCTTCGTCCTCCTGTTTCCCCCCCCCCCCAAACAATAATCCCATGTGCTAGATTGAGCTGAATGAGAGAACAGCTGGCCCAAAAGCACCTACCGGTACTAGGGAATGGCTTTGAAGGACTGGAGGAAGACCCAGACAAGTGAGTTCATCCCCAAAAACTAATTTGAGAAAATGTCTCATAGAAGCTTCTTTCTGATTTACAGCAAGATAAATGAGGGACAGGGAAACACATGCAGAGTTTCAAGTTTCTGTTACTGTTCTAGTGAAACTAGTTTTAGATCTATAGAGCATTGGTTTCTTGGTCTGGTCTACCTTATAGGCTTTCACCCAGAGACCTTCCTTGATGAGGGTGGACTAGAACCCTGGCTTGTTTTCTTACACACCTTCCCTTAGTTTGTCAACCTGGTTTCTTTGTGATGAAAATTGTGCTAATATGATGGGATATCATGTCATCTCGGCTTGTACTGGATACTTGGTTTGGATTCCACGAATGAATGAATATGAATAAATGAATGAATGGACACAGAAAACATTTTTGTTAATTATGGCACTACTTGGAGAAAGGGAGCCTTACAACAATTATTTGTGCACTGGCAGCTTCTGATTGAGAATTCAGCAATAATGTAAGCTGCCTTGAGAATGCTCTCAGAATTTCATTTGGGGAAGAGGTAGGTAGCATCAACCATTTTTAGCCTGCAGTCGCTTGATAATACGAGTGCTTTGTAATCAGCACTGTGGGCCCCTGCCCCCAAGCCAAACTCAAAGTGCTGCTTAACCTTCAAAGCATTCCAGGACCAGGTTATCTGAAGAGGCATCGCTTCCCCTGTTCCCCTACCTGGGGCTAGTATGCAAGACCTCAGGAAGTTGCCCACTGAAAGATATGAAATGATCGACACCTAGTGGGGAAGGAGAGTCAGTGCAAAGTTAAGGTGTTGGACTAGGAATGGAGAGATTCGGTTTCTAATCTTCCCTCAGCCGCTGAAGCTCCTTCTAGATCAGGGGTCTCCAACCTTGGCAACTTTAAGCCTGGCGGACTTCAACTCCCAGAGTTCCCCAGCCAGCTTTGAAGTCCGGCAGGCTTAGCTTTGCTAGCTGGGGAATTCTGGGAGTTGAAGACCGCCTGGCTTAAATTTGCCAAGGTTGGAGACCCCTGTTCTAGATGACTTTTCATGATTGTTATCATGATTGTTCTCATTATCAACTGATCAGTTATTCCTGGTGTGTATTGCAACATTAATCCAAAAGATGAGAATAGCAACGAGTTGGGAAATTTTGACTGGGAGCTAATGATATATTACTATTTAGCTCCTGATATGATGAACATGCCTGTATCTATTTGATCTTCCCTAATGTAGGGAGGGCTGGAGGTCCTGTGTCACCTCACAAATTGGGAGCCAACCATGGTCTTGAGATACATACTTTCCATTTCTGGACTTTGGCTAAAGTGGACAGTACTCATAAAAAGTATAATGCAGCTGACACAGGGCTCTTCTTGTACCTATCATGGCAACAGAGTCTAAATCTGCATTGCTAAGCTTCCCCAACTGTTTACAGGACCTCAAGGGAGCCCTTGCTTGCCTCCCCGCTTCTCTTCCATCCCTGCAAAACATTGGCCGTACCTTGAAGCAGCATTTCCCCCCACCAGCATCTCACTGATCGCAAGCACTTTGTTTCTGGAAACTTCCATTTTCATTTCCAGTCATCTTTTGAAGGAAATTGGAAACTGAAGAGGCACTCAAGCTCTCTCTGCTGATAATTGGAATCTGTAGATGTACAAAAAGGTCAGTGGCCCTGGTTTCTGAAATTAAATGCAGAATATATTCTAAACTGTGATAGCTAGAACATGTACTTCAGGAACCTGGTGACGAAAACCGGAAGGGCTTGTTCGATGGGATGACAAACACTGGCCAAGTAGGAACATTTCTACAGATTCCCTTATTAAAATCAACAACCAAAAGGTTGTTTTTGTTTAGTCCAGTGTTTTTCAAACCTTGCAATTGTAAAATATATGGGTTTCAACTCTCAGAATTCCCCCCGAACAACCTTTGCTGGGCATGGAATTCTCAGAGTTGAAGCCCATGTTAAGAGTTGCTTTGTTTGAAAATCTCTTTATTTAGTGTGTTGAATGAATCTAACCAATTGTAAACTCTTCATTATGAAATAAACCTTAGTAAAATTACCATGGCTTAATATATTACGAGAACCCAGCCAGTATCTATGAAATCTGGACAAAACCGCAGAACAAGCCCTGATCCACAGAGTCTTAGCTAGCATGCGTGAGCCTCTTCCAAAGCTTGCAGAGAAAGCAATCCAGATAGAGGCTTCGCTTGTTGACACGTGTAGAAACAAAGGTGTAGATTGCTTTATTGCAAAAAGTAGACCATCTGTGGCCTGATGTTCTTTTAAGAGTGCGCCACTGAAAATGGGTAGCAGGTCACTGAAAGGGAGCAGCAGTTCAGGGAGCAAAAAGAAGTAGCAGCTACATTTAATGAACAACTAACATACACTTAGTTAGAAGGTCCGTCTTTTCCTGGTCACATTTATCCTACCCACCTGAGCAGAGAGGGAAGAAATGCTATGGGTCTCCTTTCCTAAGGAGGTACATCTAGCAGGTTCAAGAAGTGACCTTTCCATAGTGCCTCCCTCTAGAGGTGCTTTTCTACCGGTTCAGACCGGTTTGGGCAAACCAGATGTTAATGTTACATCTGGTTCGCCGAACTGGTATGTCAACTGACTGGCTGGTCCCTGCCTACTCCTCCCCTCCCCTCCCAGGAGTCTTCATGTGGCCCATTTTCTATGGAGGTAAGTGCTGGGTCTGCGCAGAGACTCTGCGAGGGGGAAAAACGGGCCTTCCAGAAGTCCAGAAATGAGCCAGGAGAGGCTGTTTTCACCCTCTCAGAGGCCCAGAGGAGGCCTCTGGACCCTTGGGAGGGCAAAAATGGCCACCCTCGGACTCTGGAAGCCCACCGGAAGCCAGAAACAGGAAGTTCCGGTAGGCCATGCCCACCATGGCCACATCCACCCAGCAACTGGGCAGAGAGCTTTGAATCCCAGCTCTGCCTCCCTCCCTGTGGCTCTCTGCCCATGGAACATCATGTCCCCCACTTCATCATTTTTTTGTAAGACTGTGAAGATGTCCTGGTTTTGCCAAAGGGCCTGGGGAACCCAGAGTGGGATGGAGCCCTTCAAATGGCTTCTTTGATTGACTGATTGTTGCTGGTGGGGGGGGGGGAGGATGTGGGGGGTTATTGCTTTTTATTGTTTTATATTGGGTTTTCATCTTTGTAAGCCATTGAGATTCATTGAGATAATTTTTTTTTTAAGTAAATAAATACACGAAAGCAAAAACAAAAACAAAACACACACTGCTTCCCCTGCTGCCTCCAGATACCAGGAAATGAAATGATGGAAAAATACAGTCAGGTAAAAGGTTGCCTGCACCTCTTTAATGGGTGTCTGCCTGTTTGCCTGGCAGAAAAGCGGACACTCCCACCTGCTATCTTTTACAGTGAACCTTTTGGAATCTGATTTACAGGTAGTCTTTGACCTACAATCATTCGTTTAGTGACCATTGGAGGTTATAATCTCACTGAAAAAAAGTGATTTAATGACTATTTTTTACACTTACAACCTTTGCAGCATTCCCATGGTCACGTGATTAAAATTCAGACCCTTGGCAACTGGTATGTATGACAACTGCAGTGTCCTGGGGTCTAACCCTAACCCTAACCTCTTGTGACTTTCTAACAAGCAAAGTCAGAGGAAGCCAGATTCACTTAACAAACATGTTACTAATGGAACTGCAGTGATTCCCTTAAGAACTATGGCAAAAAAAGGGTTGTAAAATGGGGAAAAACTCACTTAACAACTGTCTTCCTTAGCAGTGGAAATTTGGGGCTCAGTTGGGATTGTAATTCAGGGCCAGCCTGCATAAGGACTAAAAACAAGGCTTGAAACCCCATTTCTTCCATGAGCCACTCCTGTATCACCCTATTTATTATTTATGGTTTATTGCCTTGGTGATTAGATGTGGAACACATTCTGGTCTCCACTCCATTATTATAGTTTCCCAGACTATCAATCCCATCCTGATTAGCGGTGTGGCCTCTCTCTTGTTCAGTTTGGGTTAACCTCTGAGTTCCTCTTCTGGAGAGCTATAGAGTTGACTCAGCCTTCCGTCCTTCCGAGGTGGGTAAAATGAGGACCCAGATTGTTGGGGGGCGGCATTATGCTGACACTGTAAACCACTTAGAAAGGGCTGTAAAGCATTGTGGAGTGCTATATAAGTCTAAGTGCAAATTGCTATTGCTATAGGGATTTGATTTGACTTAATATTGTTTGAAAGCAAGGAGTGTGTCTTATGGCATACATCTATGGGCATTGTCTTTTGCTCTATAAATTCAAGTCCAGAGGCACACCTGATAAACATATTTGTGTCATTTGGTTATCATCCAGCTTTTTCTTTTATGTAGAATGAGAGCATCTCAGTAGATCTCAATGTAAATATAGTGTCCAAGGGCTTGCATTACAATGGCTGGAGTTTTTTGTTTTTAAATATCTTTGATTGATTGACTGACATGAAGTCAGAGTTGACTTTTAGGGCTCACATACTGCAGGTAGATTTTCTCTACAACCTAACCTGATTTTTTTAGGTCTTCTAGCAGTATCACTGTAACTTCATCCATCCATCTTGTAGCTAGTATTCTTCTATTTCCTTCCACCATTTTCCCCAGCATTATAGGTCTCTTAAATGGGCTAGGTTTTGCATAATGTGCTCAAAGTACAAATTGAGGCCTTGAATAAAAGGAAGTATCATTACCTGAGGAATCATCCCGTCCAAATCTCACTGAAAGTGAAACGTCAGAAAGGAGAGCAGGAGACTTGACAAAGGTCTGTCTCAGCTAATATCTGGGCGGGAGACTAAGCAGGAGGGCCATAGATCACAACTGTTTTGTCCCAGAAAACCAGTTCTTCCCAGTGTGCAGTGCCCAATAAAACTACTCACCAAAAATGGAGATTTGCAAAAGCTTTATTTTGCGCAAAAGAAAGACACACTAGGCCTGTTGTGAAGGCCACTCCTTCAACAGTACAGTTTTTATACATATTTCTCCATAAGCCCCCCTTAAGACAACCCCTCTTAATCCATCCAGCCATTTATTAACATTGCTTAACTTACATTTGAATTATCTAGCAATAATCAGCAGTTTTGTCCCTAATTTCCAGTAACAAGTAGCACACTATGCCATAATGAGTACATTGCCCCCTTCAAGGTCCTCCTTTCACAAGTCATTGCCATATGTGTGTGTGGTGTATGTGTGTGTGTCTATATATATATATATATATATATATATATATATACACACGCTGCGCACACACACACACACAGACGAACACAATAGAGAAGCCTGATGATGACAGATGAGATTCTGCCGAAACGTTGCTACAACTTTAAAAGCACAACTACAATGATGTGGGAAAATACCCGAACAAAGCTGAATACCCTACATGTAAGTACCTGCGAAAACTTAAGAAAACATACATTTCCTGTTTTTCCCTCAATTTCCCTGTTCAGGTAGTCGCCTTGTTCTGCAACTACGTTAAAAGCAAGCATGTTCTGAGATATTTTTTTTTACTAATTAAGCTGTTTCCATTACTTCTTATGCACTAGCAATTAATTGGAAAATGTCTGCAAATAAGACTAGGTTTTTAGGGGAAGGGGGAATCTAGTGGCCTTTCCTTCAATTGGCCAATCATTCACTGTACCAAACCTAAGAAGTAATTAAAAACTTGATTAGGGTGACTGGATTGAAAAAACAAAGAAATTCCAAATTTTTAGTGCTAGCTATAAAATTTTATCTCCTTCATGGATCACTGCCTTGTCACAGTGAAGGGGCTTGTGTAGCTCAATGAAGCTATGAGCTATGCTGTGCAGGACCACCCAAAATGGACAGGTCATAGCAGAGAACTCGGACACAAGGTGATTCACTGGAGAAGGAAACGGCAACCAACTCCAGTATTTTTGCCATGAAAACCCCATGCACAGTACCAAAAAGCAAAAAGATATGACGCTGGAAGATGAGCCCTTCAGGTCAGAAGGTGTCCAATATGCTACTGGAGAAGAGCAGAGGGCTAGTACTAGTAGCGCCAAAAAGAATGAAGCGACTGGGCCAAAGCCCAGCTGTGGATGTATCTGGGGGTGAAAGGAAAGTCCAATGCTGTAAAGATCTATACTCCATAGGAACCTGGAATGTAAGATCCATGAAACAAGGCATGCTGGATGTGGCCAAACAAGAGATGACAAGACTGAACAATGACATTTTAGGAATCAGCGAACTAAAATGGACAGGAATGGGTGAATTTAATTCAGATGACCATCAGGTATACTACTGCGGGCAAGAATCCCGCAAAAGTAATGGAGTAGCCTTCACAGTCAATAAAAAAGTAGGAAAAGCATTACTGGGGTACAATCCCCAAAATGACAGAATGATCTCAGTTTGAATCCAAGGCAAACCATTCAACATCACAGTAGTCCCAGTCTATGCCACAACCACTGGTGCTGAAGAGGATGAAATTGACCGGTTCTATGAAGTCCTACAGCACCTTATAGAATTAACACCAAAAAATGATGTCCTTATCATCATGGGGGATTGGAATGCTAAAGTAGG
This sequence comes from Pseudonaja textilis, assembly GCF_049901715.1. Lineage (NCBI taxonomy): Eukaryota > Metazoa > Chordata > Lepidosauria > Squamata > Elapidae > Pseudonaja > Pseudonaja textilis. The sequence goes on along the minus strand of NC_142008.1, from coordinate 101,158,738 downwards.
AAGCCAAAAGATAACCGGAATAACAGGCTTAGAGTACAAAATGAAGCAGGGCCCAGGCTGATAGAATTTCATCAAGAGAATATGATGGTCATAGCAAACATTCTTTTCCAACAACCCAAGAGATGACTCTACCCATGGACATCACCAGACGGTCAACAAAGAAATCAGCTTGACTATATGCTCTGCAGCCAAAGATGGAGAAGCTTTATACAGGCAGTAAAAACAAGACCAGGAGCTGACTGTGGCTGAGATCATGAGCTTGTTGTTGCAAAATTTCAGCTTAAGTTGAAGAAAGAAGGGGAAAGCACTAGGCCACTCAGGTATGAATTAAATCATATCCCTGATGAATATACAGTAGAGGTGACAAATAGATGTAAGGAATTAGATCTGATAGACAGAGTGCCTGAAGAACTATGGATGAAGTTTTACAACATTGTACAAGAGGTAGCAACTAAAACCATCCCACAGAAAGCAAAATGGCTGCCTGAGGAAGCTTTGTAAATAGCTGAGGAAAAAAGGGAAGCAAAAGGCAAGGGAGGAAGAGAAAGATACACCTAATTGAATGCAGAATTCCAGAGAATAGCTAGAAGAGATAAGAATGCCTTCTTAAATGAACATTGCAAAGAAATAGAAGAAAACAATAGAATAGGGAGGACCAGAGATCTCTTCAAGAAAATTGGAGATATAAAGGGAATATTTCATGCAAAGATGGGCATGATAAAGGATCGAAATGGCAGGGACCTAACAGAGGCAGAAGAGATTAAGAAGAGGTGGCAAAATTACACAGAAGTACTATACAAGAATGAGCTTAACGTCCCTGATAACCATGATGGGGTGGTCACTGACCTCAAGCCGGACATCCTAGAATGTGAAGTGAAATGGGCCTTAGGAAATCCGAGTAACAACAAAGCTAGAGGAGGTAATAGTATTCCAGTTGAGCTATTCAAAATCTTAAAAGATGATGCAGGAAAAGTGTACACTCAATTTGCCAGCAAATTTGGAAAACTCAACAGTGGCCACAGGATTGGAAAAGGTCAGTTTACATTCCAATTCCAAAGAAGGGCAATGCCAAAGAATGTTCAAACTACCGCACTATTGCACTCATTTCACATACTAGCAAAGTTATGCTCAAAATCCTACAAGCTAGGCTCCAGCAGTATGTGGATCGAGAACTACCATAAGTACAAGTGGGATTTCGAAGAGGCAGAGGAACTAGAGATCAAATTGCCAACATACACTGGATCATGGAGAAAGCCAGGGAGTTCCAGAAAAACATCTACTTCTGCTTCATTGACTATGCTAAAGCCTTTGATTGTGTAGATCACAACAAATTGTGGCAAATCCTTAAAAGAGATGTGACCTGACCATCTTCTTTGTCTCTTGAGTCAAGAAGCAACAGTGAGAACTGGACATGGAACCACTGATTGATTCAAAATTGGAAAAGGAGTTTGGCACACTGTATACTGTCGCCCTGCCTATTTAACTTATATGCAGAGCCCATCATGAGAAAGGCAGAGCTAGATGAATAAAAAGTTGGAATTAAGATTGCCAGGAAAAATATCAACAACCTCAAATATGCAGATGATACCACTCTAATGGCAGAAAGTGAAGAGAAACTAAAGAACCTCTTGCTATGCTGGTGAAGAAGGAGAATGCAAAAATTGGCTTGAATTTCAACATTAAGAAAACTAAGATCAAGGCATCCGGCCTCTCAGTTCCTGGCAAATAGATGGGGCAGAAATGGAGATAGTGACAGATTTTATTTTCCTGGGCTCCAAGATCACCGCAGGTGGGGATTGCAGCCAAGAAATTAAAAGACCCTTGCTCCTGGGGAGGAAAGCTATGGCAAATCTAGACAACATACTAAAAAGCAGAGACATCACCCTGCCAACAAAAATATAGTCAAGACTATGGTTTCCCCAGTTGCGATATATGGCTGTGAAAGTTGGACAAGGAAGGCTGAGCACCAAAGCATTTCAACTATGGTGCTGGAGAGTGCAAGGTGATCAAACCGGTCAGTTGATCTCCTAGATGAGATCAACCTCAACTGCTCTTTAGAAGGCCAGATCTTGAAGATGAAACTCAAATACTTTGGCCACCTAATGAGAAGGAAGAAGGACTCACTGGAGAAGAGCCTAATGCTGGGAAAGTTTGAGAGCAATAGAAGAAGGGGATGACAGAGAATGAGGTGGCTGGATGGAGTCAGTGAAGCAGTAGGCGTGAGCTTAAATGGACTCCAGAGGAAGGTAGAGGACAGGAAGGCCTGGAGGAACATTGTCCATGTGGTCGCGATGGGTCAGACATGACTTCATAACTAACAATAACAACATCATAAAATTTTATATTTCTACCCAAAAGCTTCCAGACTTCTTTTTCCATTTCCTTGACCACATTCATTCTAATGCTTGCTTCTGAAGCAACATTATCAAATGTTATTAACACTTACCAGCATTACAATTACTTAAAACACTGTGAAAAACAAGGGTCATTCTGAAAGAACATTTCAGCTGAGTAGAATGGGGTGCTGAAGGGTCTCTTCTTAATAGAGCTAATTCTTCTTGTGCTTCTCTTCCCAGCATCCTTCTCACTGGGATGGCATGTTTGATCTAAGATGCAAATTTCATCCTGGTTTAATTTCTTCTTTTTTTCTCCCTGCTTTCTTATTTACTTAGTTTGAAAGCTAGGACTAGGGGAAATAAAGATTCAAATTCAACCCAGTTAAATTTGGATGCTGTTCAACCAATCTGTTTCATCGCTTAGCCTATAAAATTGACGGAAAGCTGACATAGGAAGAGAAGGAGCAACTTTGCTGTCTGGAGATTATCTGGGCAAAAATGAAAGAAATATCCACTGAACAGGAACCAGCAAGATATATGCTTTTTTCATGATTTCTAACATTTTGAAAGCAAATTGTAAGCACTGTCACAAACGATTATCATGATGATCAAGTCCTTCTAATCACAAAGTACCAATTGACCAGAAAGTAAATGAAGATGCTGCTTCTCCTTCCCTCTTTTTCTGGAGAACTATGTTTTCAAACAAAGCAATGCCTCTCCCATCATTTAGTTGTATTACTCTAGTTTACATGGGTTCAAGAATATTCTTAAAACTATAGCTGACAGAGGCCCCTTCTGCCAGTTTTTCATGTTCCAGGGGAAAAAATTATAACTCCATACAAAGACATACAGGGTGGAATCATAGGGCACTGTCTTTTGTAAAGACTTTGCAGATTTTCACTTCAATCTTGTTCACTCTTAATAACTGGGTTTGTTCTTGGAAAGAGTAAAAGCATAGAATAAGATTCCTATTACTCTCAGTTTCGCTTTTCCATGCTTCACTTTCTCAGGCTCCATATACAAGTTGTCAGTTCTGCTACCTTTTAAAGGCACCAACAATAAGTGGATTCCTTCCACTAGTGATTTATTGGCCATGTCAATCAATCACAAGCAAGCAAGCAATCAATCAACCAGAACAGAGCTGGAACCAATCTTTGAGATCTTATAGTCCAATCCCTTGCTCAAGCAAGAGACATTTCAGACAAGTGATTGTCCAGTCCCTTCTTAAAAACCTCCAGTGATGAAGCACCCACAACTTCTGATGGCAAGCTGTTCAACTGATTAATTGTTCTCACTGCTAATCAAGCTTCTCTCCTCGATTAGCTTTCATCCATTGTTTCTTGTCCTGCCCTCTGGTGCTTTGAAAAAGTTGGGCCCCTCTCCTCTTGATGGTAATCTCTCAAACCCTGGAATACTGCTGTCCTGAGAAAAGAAACCCTAAGAAACCCTTCTTTTCTCCAGACTAGCTAAACCCAAATTCTGCAATGACTATGTTTTAGTCTCCAGGCCTTTTAATCATCTTGGTTGATCTTCTTTGCACTTTTTCCAAAGTCTCAACATCTTTGTTGTAATGTGGTGACCAAAACTGGATGTATTTCAGATGTGGCCTTACTCCTTTTTTAAATGTGATTTTGATTCTATTCCAAGGATTGTATTAGCTTTTTTGGCTGCTGCTACACACTGCTGGCTCATATTTAAGCAATCATCCACTAGGACTCCAGATCCCTCTCACAGTTATTGTTTTTGAGTTCCCATTTAACCCTGACACAAAAATGCCCTATTTGTCTGCTTTGCTTCATGCTGCTCCCTTCATCTCAGTTCTAAACCATAAGATAGATTCAATTAAGAAATCCTTAGCTGTACTTAGTAATATTTTCCCATTTATTCCAAGATTTTCTAAAGGCAGTCTGGGGTGTATAAAATCTATTATACCATTTCACCTGTCATTTTGGAAGGAAATTAGGTGGCTGCAAGGGCTTGAAAGAAAGACTGGAGGCTAGATATAAGTTCTAGGCTGCAAAAATCTAAACAATCATGATAGCAGAAGGAAAAAAAAAAGATCTATCTGGTTGCTTGAATTTTTGTAGCCCAGAACAGAGTTCAGCAACTTTTCATGCTGATATGAATTTCCTGATGACTCAAGGTTGGGTAGCTGGTAGTACAGCTCTACAATCCTGATTATATCTTTTCCTTATTTTTTAGCTCTGTCAACAACAACACCTTACAACTAATGAAACTACTTTGTATATTTTTCCTCTTTTTTTCTTTCTTTTTCCTATTGATTTGGCTTTAATTGTATTGATATGTTTACCTGTATTCAGATATCTTAATCTGAATTTACAAAGATGAGGAATTGTATGGTGCTCAGAGTCAGATTTTAATTTAGCAGTTTATATACTTGGTCAATGTGGTTAAATATGTAGTTAAAATAGATAAAATGTAGATAAATAAATAAAGCTAACCATTTAAGGAAACAACTAGGTTTCAACTTAGGCTATTTTATTCTTAACTATTGTGTAAAATATAATTAAACACAAAAGAAGACAGTAGTTTCCAAAAGGTAACTCTGCTATTCTTCTCAAGCTTTTGTTTGTTGGTTTATGGATATTCCTAACTCTAACCCTCAATTTTTATAGATTTTTATGAGATTAAGCCACTGTGCCAGATGCATGCTGTTGGTTCTTGTGAGAGAGGCTTTGTAAATACACACAGTCACAAGCTGTCCTCAACTTACAACCATTTGTTTAGTTATCATTTAGCTAGAACGGCACTCGAAAAAGTGACTTATGTTTTTCGCACTTATGACTGTAGCAGAATCCCCATGATCACATGATCAAAATTCAGAAGTTTGGCAACTGGCATGTATTTATGACAGTTGCAGAGTCCTGGGGTCATGTGATCACCTTTTGCAACCTTCAGACAAGCAAATTCAATGGGAAAGCCAGATTCGCCTAAGAACCATATTACTAACTTAACAACTACAGTGATTCACTTAACATCTGTGGCAAGAAAAATCATAAAATGGGGGAAACTTAACAACTGTCTTGCTTAGCAGCAAAATTTTTGGGTTCAATTGTGGTTGTAAGTCAAGAACTACATGTATAGAAGGCGATAAAACAGAAGGAGGGGAAAAGTCTCCATAGAGGTGAGAATAGTTGACTTCTGGCTGCTATTGGAAGCGAGGACTGTGAGCTCCGTGGTCCCATTCTGAGCTCACCCCGTGGTCTCGTTCCAAGGGCTCCAATCGAAGCTATAGACACCCTGGAGTGGTGATAAAGTTAAGGCCTAGCAGGTCGAGGAGAGATGCATCTCTCTTCCCTGACCTGGAAAAACCCCTCATCCAAAGATGAGATACAGCGACAACCAAAATGGCTGCCATGAAGTTGGGGACAGTCTGAAAACCCAAGACAGTGAGGAGCGAAGAGACAGTGAACGGTGTGTGAACTGGGCGAGAGAATGCTCTTGAACTTTTAAATGCAACCCTGACAAGAAGACTCAGAAAAGAGGACTCGTAATTATTCTTAAAGTGGCAATGACCTAACACTGGAGTAGAATTTTAAGGAAGCAAAGCAAAATAAAGGAAGAAAATTGTAAATCTATTAAAAATATAGAAAATTGGATTCTTTGATTGGACAGACATCAGCTTTGGATAGACATTTTTAAAATGCCGTAATCTATTTTTTAAAAAATGAAATAACATTTATTTTTGGAAAATATTAGTAAAGTTTGATGAGAAAGACAAAAATAATAATAAAAGGTGAAAACTGATTTAAGAGCGCCATCTGCTGTCAAAGGAAGACACTACAGATCCCCAAAGTTTTGATAAGATTTGGTTTAAGAAGTTTATTATTAAAAGACCCCTGAAAGCTATAATACAAGATTCAACTAGTAGAGGAATTTATGAAGGTTTTACACTTGGACTATTTAAAAAAACAGAATGATTAATTTTAGGACATAAAGACTTTTGGACATTGGATTTTTCATGTGAAAAGCGACTTTGGTTTGAATAAAGGACTGTTGGACAATTGAACAGGAAGAAATAGAATAAACAAAAACAAAGATGAGTGGAATTTGCAAAGAAATTGTGTTGGAATTTCAGGATATAAAAGATACCTTGGCAAGGAGATTGGAGAACATTTTGAATAAAAAATACAGAGCACGGAAGTGTATCTGGAAATGGGGACTCAAATGACAGAAAGAAAGCAGGAGATCTAGGAAGAGGAGGAGCCAGTCGGAAGAGTAACCAGAAAGACTGAATAGATGAAGCAACAAAGAAAAAGAAATGATAAAAAGGAAATAAAAATGATAATGATTGATGTAATAAACCAAGAGAAGAGTACTTTAAGGGAAGTCAAACAAGAGTTGGAATTGTAGGGAGAATTTTTTGGGAGAAAGACAGGGGTAAGAGCAGATAATTTGAAAATGAGACAATGGAATATAGTAGGGAAGGGAGGAATATTCAAGAGGAATGGTCAAAAAATGATAATAGAAATGAAAACTTAAGAGAGGAATTTGGGAAACAAGCTAAGAAATGATTAATTAAAGCTTTAATGCAAGTGAGGGATGATGGTTAAAAGGGGGGAAAAGATTACGATTCCACATAAATGTGTGTACTATTAGTTAAGATATACAATCATTGAATGTAATAAATAGGAATATTAACATTCTATTGCAGGAAAAGAAATGGTACGTGGAATCTGATTGACATAAAAATAATATAGTGCAATACAGCATAAGATAATGAAAGATCACAACTTAATAAAAGCAATTATACTATTATTAGAATTACACAATATGTTAAACATTAATAAGATGAATACTATTTTATTTGCATTAAAATGTGACTTGAAAAGGGATGCTTTAAATATAATAGTGGCACAATTCAAAATTAAAAAGGGGATAAATAATGGAAAAATATAAATCAATATGAATTTGTAAATTGTTATTAGAATTATATAATTTGTTAAACACTGCAAATATTATTAATACAGTATCTATAGTAAAAGGAGCGATATTAAGAATATAGAGATTGACATAAAAATAACATACTGTAATATTTAATAATTAAGATTGATAATTTAACAAAATATGTGTATTAATATCAAATTTTATAAGAATGTCAACTGTATCAAAGATGAAAACTATTGTCATATTTGTTTTAAAATGTAAAACATTCCAGAACCACACTGTTCACATAATGATATCTTGAAACAAAAAAAAAATAAAAAATGCATTACAAAAAAAAAAAAAGAGAGTGAGTCAGGCTTATTTGAGGAAATAGGTGATGTAGCCTAAGACAAAAATTTTCTTATAGCTGTATCAAACATTACAAGGACAATGGTTTTCCATCTTTGCTTTTTTTGTTCTTTTAAGTTCAGAAAGTTGAAAATAAACATATTTAGTAATATTTAGGTAGTACTTCTGTAGATTCTGACATTTTATGTGGGAACAGGTCTTACATTGTTTTATTGTTACCAGAAACAGAACAGTGTTTTTTCCTGCTAGGTCTTTGGTCTTGGACTACATATATGCCATTTCATTCTTTATCACTAGAGGGCGCACCTCACCAGCTATATAGTGGGTTACTTTTCTTTCTTCCTTTTCCCCTTCCTACCATAAAAGAAATTTTTTACATCTTCCAATGTCTGTAAATCTTTTTTTTCCTATTTATTTTAAGGGAATTTAAAAAAAAATTCTCTGTGTTCTTCTTTTGATTACAATGGTAAAGAATATTTCACACTAATACTACTAATAATAAATGAGTTATCACATTTATAAAAAGCACATCACCAGTGCAAGAAGAACCTGATTGGCAGCAGATATTTTAGCTGGAAAGGAAAGGGAGGATTAAAAAAAAAAAGATATTGTGGTCTCTCGTAAACCAACAGATTTATTATGACAAAACCCTTGATGGCAAATTGCAATAAATCTGTTGTTGTTGTTGTTGTTTTACATGGCTCAAATCTTTGTGTTATTTTTCTGCAACAGACTTCCCTTGCAACCCCTCTGGAATTTGTCATATTAAACACACACACACACACACACACACACACACACCAAATGGGGAAATTTCAGGCTGACAGCTGAGTGGATGAGAAGCTACCAAGGTGTGAATAGAAGAATATCTTAGTATTTTGTATGATCAAATTCAGGAAGATTCAGCTCTATCCAGATAATAATCTCTTCGTCAAGAGATTATTTTTCAATTTAGAGATTCCTCAGAGACTGTAATTCCACTACATTTGAGAGAGAACCAAAGAAGGAGATTCAGGTCTACATAACTTGGTATGCTTGCTTCTCTTCTCCACCCCACAATCTCCCCCAAATATAACAGCCATGGCACATCCTGAAGAACAACACACTTTATAAAGGCAGAAACACCGATTGATTAGGGCACATTTCGTTAAATGTTTAGAGTGGCGTGCATTTATCTGCTATATACTGAAAAACAGTAAGAGTAACAAAAATTGAGAAAGGACAGAACACGGGTAGAAAGGTTGGTCTGAAACAATTCAACTGGAGTTTTAAATTAGTGTAGGGACATTTCTTGCACATAATTAAGCCATATTAAATGGCTTCAGACTGCATTTTTTGCCTGTCATTGACACTGAATCCAAGTATTTATATTTTTAATTCCTTTCCATCCAAATTAAAAAAAACTCTTAGTATTGGTTTGATTTTACACACTCTAGCTATCTGTGTCTCTGAAGTTTCTCTCCCCCTCCCTCCCTCCCTCCCTCTAGTCAAGATGACAATGACTCCATAATCAAAATATCTGTTTTTTTACATGCAGGTGCCATCTTGATCTTTCGGATTCCCTTATGGATGCACTTGTTTCTTCAAGCTAGCCTCATGCCTGTCAGTTAAATGTATAATTCTCTCTCTCTTGCTTTTCCTTGTTTTTGTAAGGAAAAGGACCGGGGCTTCAAACACACAGGCATTTCTTGTTGTTTTTACCTGATCCAGGGCACTTAGCTCTGATGCCTCTGATGAAATGACCCATACCAACTCCCTTTGCAATCATTTTCAATCAGCACACCATTTTGCTTGCTGGCTAAAAATGGTGAGAGTTATAGCTTAACACAGTTAAAGGGCATAAAATTGGGGAAGTTCTCGTCATGGACATTATTTTCTTTTGGGAGAGGCAAAATTACATTCCCAATCTACCAGTGATTTACAAGGGGCATTTAGGACCCACATTTCTCTTCCCTCATCTAACTCAACCAATTTTCACGAGGATGGGAGAGACATACAGTGAGAACAGGTGTAGGGATTGAAGTTGGTCTGGAAACAAGACGATCGAGGCTCAAATCCTCCCTTGACTCACCAGATGGCTTTACATCAGTCCTTTAGGTGGGATAATTCTAAGTACATGTATAAAAGTTACTTTAGGTCAGGGGTATCAAACTCGCAGCCCATGCGCTGGCCACCCCCCACCCCCGTTTTAGCGAAAGGGAAAAAAGTCCCGATACGTCACATGACGACAATGTGACGCCGTGAGTTTGACTTTAGGGCAAACGTTATGTTTCCCAAAGGAATGCTTCAGAGATTTCTCTGGTGGTCTGTGAAAATTTCCCTCCCTATCGCTTCACTTCTTGTGATTTTGTGTGGCCTTTGACTGAAATTGTTTTTGATTTGGGGGGTTGGATCCCAAAGCCTTTTCATTCTACCAGATGGCTAAATAGGACAACAGATATGTCAATTCTGAAAGCAGGGTATTTCCCCTTGTATTAGTAGTAATGGAATAGAAAAGTTAAATGCAAGAAAGAATGAAATGGAACAGAATGAAAAATCCACTTCTATTTCAAGAATTTAGAAGCATTTTCAGACTATTCTTCTCTTTTGGGTGGCATATGAAAAAAGGAGTCCCAGACTGGGTGGAGTTTAAATTGAATTTAAATTGAATGGAAATTAAATTAATTCAGTACAGATAGTATGATCAGTTTCATTCAGGTACTAACTTTTCCATTCTGACACAATCAAAATCATTTAACATTAAATGTTTTGGAGGCATTTCTGTGTTAAAGGGATTACTCACTGGCAGGGTTGTAAAAGAAGCAACTTCTTCCCTTATAGCCTTCCTGGGATTCCACATCAGTTATTTTACACTGATTCAGACAAACAGGGTTACCCTTTCTGGAAATCATTTGTCTCTTTTGGGAGGGATAAAAAACTGACTTTATTTGACATCATCAGAGTCTGCCATGCAATTCCCATCGCGAGGAAAGTCTTCCTGTGAGGTGACCTTGACTGCTGCTACTGCCTGATTCAACAAGACTCAGAAGCCTGCCTTTTTGGGAGAACGAAATACAGTCAAGTGATCCTTATGTTCCCATCACCATTGGAATCCTAATTCTTTATGAGATTTATATGCGCTTAGCCCTTAGCAGATGGCAGTTCCTAATTGACCTTGGGCCACCCCAGAAAAGCTACACAAGGTGAGACTGGTTCATGGTTGGATGAAATATCATGAGGGATGGCCAAGACTGGGAAGGCTAGACTAGGAAGTCCAAAAAAATCCCAGTTGGAAGCAATAGAAAATCCACTTCCATATGAGGTCAAAGATGATTCCACACAGTCACTAGGAACTGAGACACCATTCGAAGGAATTTTCACACTTTCCTAATTTAACCTGGACACCCAAACCAGCCCATTACCTCTGAAAAGTTCAAAGCCTGAAATTGTGAGGAATCTCCCGAAGGAAGAAACTTCACACCCAGGAAAAGAGTTCATACAGTCATTCCCAAATCCAACTTTTGTCAGCTCAGCATCTTCAGAACACCCATGAAAATAACGACAGGAATCTCATCTCACCCATCTCAAGAGCGCCTCTCGGAGGAGACTGGCTTATTCCCCAGCTGTGGAAACCTGCATACACTGTTAGGAAGATGGAAAAGGAAAAGTGAGGAAAATAAGACATCAGAAATGAAAAAGAAATCTGCAACAGTTAGGCTGACACTGTTGCAAAAGGGAAACGTTTGATCGTAGGTATAGCGATTACCACGAGGCATGGCATGAGGCATGTTTCATCTCTATTTGAGCGTATTCAGGTGCAGGAATCAGGTGTTATTCTGTGCTGTGACCCCTGATGACTGTCTGAACAAGTCTCTGTATTTTTCTTGGCAAGATTTCAGAAGAGGTGTGCTAGAGCCGCATTCCTGAGACTGAAAGAGAACGAATGGCCCAAGGCCACCCAGCTGACTTTGTACTTAAGGTGGGGGGATTAGAACTCACGGTTTCTTGGTCTCTAGCCTGATGCCTTAGTCACTACACCAAACAGGAGGTTCTTGGTGTCCTATGGGGCAGCAATAAAAGTGAAAACTGTAAGTCTTTTGTTAGCTTCAAGTCTGAATTGGACCTAAGCCAAGTATAAGTAGCAGGCATTTGGTAAGTCTTCACCTCAGTCGGCTCGTCTGGCAACAACGGGTAGCCATTCCATTCCATTTCCCACAATGCTCCAACATAGCCTTAGTTCCTTGCATTGGCAATTCCAATTGTCTTGCAAACTCAAATGGCCGCCTTCCCTTTGATGGCCTCCTTTTCTAGGGGAGACGAACAAGAGGTCATGTGTTGGCCTCCAAATCCACAGGGGGCCAGATAGTAATTCCTACTGACCTCCAGGCACTAAGTCAGCCCTGGCTACATTCAGATCCAGAAGCTTCACTTCAGTAGTGGGATTCAAATTATTTACTACCGGTTCTGTGGGCGTGGCTTTGTGGCATGGCATGGCTTGGTGGATGTGGCAGGGGAAGAATACTGCAAAATCCCCATTCCCTCCCCACCCCATTAACCTACTTTCCAGCTCCATTCTCCTGTGCAGGGCAACAAAAGAATACCCAGCCTATCAGCTGGGACTCGGGAGGCAGAGAATAGATGGGGGCGGGGCCAGTCAGAGGTGGTATTGACCAGTTCTCTGAACTTCTCAAAATTTCCACTATAGATTTCTCCAGAACTGGTCAGAACCTGCTGAATATCACCTCTGCTTTACTTCCTACAACAGGGATGTGCTGAAATGGCAGCTGCTACATGTAAAGAAAAAGATCAGGAAAATTAAATAATCAAGGCTAAAAATTCAGGCCAATGCACCAAGCAGATGATGATCCTGAAAGCTTTTAAGACAAAAATGGGGCAGAGACATATCCTTTTTAAACAATCCTGACTCAGAAGTGTCCATGGAAGAGGCAATGTCAAAAAAGCTAGAAAGGTGGCTTCAATAACATGGTTTCAATTGCAATCTTCCAACACCGTTGGTCAACATAGCCAACAGTAAGAGATGCAGGGAGATTTAGCTTAGCAGTAAAAGGAGACCTCAGCTTACTCACCTCAGGAACATCCCTTCTGTAACATTGCCAAGTAAAATACCAGAATATAGACTTGACTCAGGGCAGCAATCCCCAACCTTTCTGACTTTGCATACCCGTGGAGGGTGGGGGGGGAGAGAGAGGGTGATTCTGTACAAGTGACAAGCAAGCGTACCCTCAGCTCCATTTGCGCAAGCGATGTGCACATGCACCCACCAGTTGCACAAATGGAGCTTCATGCGTGTGCACACATTCACCCACCGCATTCACAGCCCGGTGGCTGTAGTAGGCCACGGCCTGAGGATTAGGGACCCCTGGCTTAGGGGTCTCTTATCTTTCTATTTAACCCCAATAATTATCTTTGCTGCAAGAAAATCAAGAAGGCATCTTTCTTAATATCGAAAAGGTGTTTTTGCAGAAACACGCCTGTACAACCATAGTCACAGGAGTGTCAAATTGGCGGCCAGTGGGCCAGATGCATCATGTGCAGGCCACGCCCACTCCAGCTCTGCGAATGGGAAAAATGACACAAAATGTCACGTGATGGCAATATAATGCGGCGTGTTTGACACCCGTGGTTCCTTGCTTTTAGCACTGATTCTTGAGAAATAGAGGATCCAAATTCTGAAGCCCAACAATAATTCTGCTACATGCTTGGAACCCAGAAATATCTGCAGGACCCAGTGCTTTAGTTAAAACAATGAAAGCAACATTACACCATTATGTTGCAAGGTCCTCTATATTTCATATTTGTGTGTGGTTTGTTTTTTACCTGCCCCCCTGCAGATACTGTTGCCTGCTTCCTGCGTAAAATTTGTGCATCTGTTCAGACGGAGACAGAATGACATCCAGAATACACATGGAAGTATTTTTGCTTTACAATACCTGTTTCCAGTCTACTTTTCCAAAGAGGAAATCCCAAAACGAACACTACTAAAAAAGCATGCTTCAAAAGGAGGAAGGTTAGAACTTAAAAAGAAAAACAAATAATCTACACGTAACAGAATATAGTTTTCACTTAACTACCACCCGCTATATATCCCTTCTTACCACACCACTTTATTAGCAATTTATTCTTGATTGAAATTATTTTGGTTTTCAAACTGTAGTTATGAAATTGAATTGGCATAGCAGCACAGGTCAGCTTTGTCAGAATCTTCTTCCTAACAACATTGTGAAAATTTTAGAAGTTTAAAATGCAACCTGTTGTCTGTCTGCTCTTTTAAGAGAAAAGCCCTGAATTCATTTTTCGTAACTTGGCAGGCAAATGATCCTCCAATCTTGCCCCTAGGGTATGCAAGAGTTGAGGTCTCTGCTGGAATTCGAGGTTCCCAGTGGACCGAGCCAGGAGCTCTGATTTGGTTTTGAAGGCAGCCAACTTCAACTTTTCACCTTCCTCCTCCATGTTGCAGACAGAACTGATCTGCTGGATTTTCAAGAGGTCACCAGTGCTGCAAGCTTTCTCAACATTGGTGGAGCAAAGGCTTGGAATACCTCTCTGGAGATCCACCTTCCCTGTACAAAGCTTCTGAAGTTTGCTGGGAAGGCGGCTGCTTTTCTCTTCAAAATATTCGAGACAGTCAAGAGAGGAGATCTTTTCCCGTCGACTCCTGTGACTCCCAGTAGGGGTGTTCAGAGGTGATGGAAGAGCCAAATTCTCTTCTTGCTCTTTCACACTATAGGGAGGAGTTGGAACTTCAAAGGTGCTATGAAATTGGGAATAATCTACACGGAAAAAGCCATCTTCCAGGGACATCACAGGAAGGAACCTGTGGCCCCAGAGGACTTCATCTTCTGTATAAGAAGTTCTGGCTTGGCATGTCATTCCTAAGAGAAGAAATCAGTAAAAGAATCAAAGTTAGGTGCGTATATTATAATACCACTCTTCCTGGAGCTCCTTCTTGGCTTCGTCCTTTCCTTGTGCTCTGCTCAGATGTGACATAGTCTGTTTAGCTGGATGCAACTTGTGCAACATACAATCCCACAAAAGCCTTGAGCAAGGGACCCCATCAAGTCGTTACTAAATTGTACTGATTTAACCTAAAACTGGGTGGACAGCCATGAGTTTGATTGCCTGTTTCAAAGGCAATCAGGCAGAAAACAAACACATTAATCTGCCTCAGTTACTCTATTTTTGCTGAATCTAAGATGTCCTTCCAGTTTGAAAGATGTATTTTCTCCGGGGGAAATAATACAGTAAGTTTTAATGCGACAGAAGGGGAAAATCATTAAACAAATTACTGAAGAAGAACATGTGCCAACGGAACATAATTAAGCAAATTGAAAAGAAATGAAATGAAACTTTTTTGTCCGAGCACCAGACATGATTTTCTAGTGGGGTGGCCCAGGCACACAACTGTGTCGCCCGCAGCCGGAAAAAAATGTTGCGCGCCGCTAATCTGGTCACTCTGGCAGTTTTGCGACATTTCCCCATGCCCTTTCTCGTTAGGCTGATTGCTCCAAGGTTTGATTTGGCTCTATGTAAGCTTTCTCCTGCCTGACCTGGTGGTGTTGGGCTCCCTTTGTGCTTTCCTAGAGAAGACACAGCTTTGTTCAACCATAATCTGGTCAGGAGTGGCATTTGGTTTGGATGGAACTGAGGAAAAGCCTCACCTCTTACCCATCGTACTTGCTTCTATTACGTGAACAGAATCACTACTCTGCATGAGATTAGCACTGGAATTCTTTTTTTCTAAGAAGAAGCAGCTATTAATACGCCTTAGGCTGTTCACAGTTTAACAAGTAACAATGAAGGCAGATTTGGGAATATATGCCATGATTCTGTGACAGCAATTTGGGACTCTGTTCAAACAATATTCAATTTGTATGTAACTATAGCTAACTCTTGACTCATGATCACAACGAAGCCCAGAATTTATGTTGCTAAGAAAGGCAGTTGGTGAGTTTTTTTCCCCATTTTGCGATCCTTCGTGCCACAGTTGTTAAGTGAATCTGGCTTCTCTGTGGACTTTGCTCGTCAAGAAGGTTGCAAAAGGGGATTGCATGATCCCAGAACATGTCAGCCATCATAAATTTGAGTCAGTTGACAAATGGCCAAATTTTGATGACATGACCATAGGGGTGTAAGTGGTCATAAGTCACTTTTCTCAGTGCTGTTGTCATTTTGAATGGCCACTAATCAAACTGGTGTAAGTCAAGGACTACCTGTACACATTCAGTGGTTGAGGGCAACCTAGATGCATCAAAGCAATTTCCATTTGGATCCAGCTGTGAAGGATTACACCAGATTACAAAGATATACAAGCACTTTTAGTTCTTCCATGATTCTCTTGGCATGAGAAAAGTTGTTCAATGCCTAGCAGCCCTTATGGCTAGTGCATTCCCTGAGCTTCATGTATCCCAAACTTAAAATAACCAAATAAATAATAATTACAGACAGGGACCATATAGACTCTCAGCCAAGAAACGTTGAACCAGGCAATCTGTACAAATTATGCAAATTAAACATTGCAGCATCTTCCCTTATTTTGCATAATGTATTGTACAGTGGTTCCATTTTTCATTACAGGTTCTTTTATTTTTAACCACTTATAAGGAAGTGTTTTTTTTTTAACACAATTATTACATAATGTGTTCTACTCTGTCAGTTGTGAGGTAAAGCAGCAGCAAGGGACTGTTAAATGAAGTTAACACACCTTGAACAGCTACAGATTTTATTACACTGCTTCTCTTGCTTCTGATATCACCACACATTTTTAGGTGGATCTCAACAGCCTCAAGGACTAGAAATCCGTGTTACAAATAATGGAAATGTGTTGACTGTTCTGATAACTGGATTCTAAACTCTCTTCCATATACCTTCCTAAATTATAGCACTGGTATATCCTGAGTCTTTTCAAACATCACTAGTGGCAAACTCACCACAACGCTCTGCAAAAGAATAATCATGAAGATAATCTAAAGGAAGTTAGTTGCTATATCCCACCTTTATTATGTACAATTCAAGGCACACCATTACATATGCCTAAAGAAGGCCTAGAATTTACAATCCCTGTTTTCTAATCCAGTACTTTAACCGTTACACCAAACAATTTCTGTGTCAGTCTTGTTTCAGTTCAGCCTTTCCCATTCCCAAGATGGTCTAGGACTTCAACTCCCAGAATCCTCAGAGTCTATACACCCACTGGCTAGGAATTCTGGGTGTTGCCACATTGAGAAAAAGTGACTTTAGTCCTATTTCTTTCAAGGGAGTTAAAGCATAACTAATCATCTAACCCATAGAAAGGTCAGGAGAACGCCATATGGCAATCTAGGAATGGGGTGGGCAGAGGATTGTGCAAGCGCTGTGTTTGTATAATTCATCCATCAATTCCAGTTCATGCAAAGGTAAGTAACAACCTGTGGCTCCATTTGCTGGTGATCAGGGCAATTCCACCATTGCCCTCAGTAGCTATTGACTTAGCTCAGTTTATTTAAGTATGTTTTACTAGCCCTGTTTAAAAGTCATACATGCCTAGGAAGTGCTGAAGGTAAAATACACAAATGGATACAGAATGTATATTCAGAGAAATGATTAAGAAACCCTTTTAATCTCTAATTTGGGAGTATGATTCATACTCTAATACAGAGAATCCTGAAAATGGAGATAGAAATGAAACCAGAATTTTCCCTTTTGGGACTAATGGAAAAAGAACTGGAGAAAAAAAATGGGAATTTTGCTGCTATATATGTTGACAGGAGCAAGACTATTGTATGTGCAAAAATGGAAGGACACTCCGATAGCTACCATGGAAAAATGGTTGCAGAAGTTGATGGAGTTGGCTGAAATGGCAAAACTGACCACTCTGATTAAAGAAAAAAACATAAGTACTTTTATTTCCACGTGGAAACGGCTTCCAAATTTTGTGCTTGATGTGGAAAAGAATGTAATTTTGACTTTGAGTTTTACAGATTAGATTTATAGAAATGACTTGTTCTTATTATTATGCACAAAGAAAAACCTGGGATCTGATGTTAATGCCCTAATTCTACTGCAACAGAGAGAGTTGGAAGTCAAAGCTTCTTTTTCTTTTCCCTACCTTTCCTCACTTCTCTCTCCCGCTTCTCCTCCCCTCTCACTGTTCTTTTATTTACTTTTGTATTTTGTAATATTTTATAACTTAATAAAAATGTTTGGAAAAAAAATATGGAAAATTTATTAAAAGAGGAAGATTCAATGGGGAAAAAAAGAAAATAAACTTTTAAAATCTCCTGGGGTAACAAAATCTTTTATCTCAGTATTTTGTTCCAAGCAGATCATGGGCCCAAGGCCAGAGGTGGAATTCAGCAGGTTCTGACCAGTTCTGGAGAACTGGTAGCAGAAATTTTGAGTAGTTCGGAGAATCGGCAAAAAACACCTCTGACTGGAGATTTTACAATATCCTTTTCCTGCTGTGCCCACCACAGAACTGGTAGTAAAACGAATTGAATTCCACCATTGCCCAATGCCTGTTCAGGGTTGTACACTCTGAGAATTCTGGGAGTTGCAGTCCTAGACCAGAGTTGGCAGGAGAGCAATGATGTCTAAGAGTTTCTGCCATCTTTTGACTGGAAACAGCTAGAATCACACTGATAAACTAACAAGAAAATCCAAGATCCAAGAATAAGTAATATTTACTAAAGAAAGTAGAAGCCAATAGCAAAAGAACTGTAGCAACTAAAATTACAGGTAGTCTCTAGTTTATGACCATAACGGAGCCTGCTAATTATGGTCGTAAGTCATAACAGTCGTAAAGTGAGCCACCCACATGACTGATCTGATTTTATGACCTTTTTTTGTGGTGGTTGGTAAGTTAACATCACAGTCCTTAAGCAAACCTATTGTTCACTATGGGCATTTTTGCCAAAAACAGGAATAAACATTGTTTTTTGGGAAAAACATCATACACTGCAATAACATGAGTAAGTAATGTGACTATAGCTACAAGTAGTTGTAAATGCAGGCTGCCCAAGCACCCGAGATGTGACTATGAGGTGGGATACCTAACCATGGCAACCTTGGAACCAAGTTGTAAGTATCTTTGGAGGGGGAGTGTTGAAACAGTTGCTAAGTGAACGATCTTGTCAAGGGTTATCCATATGGAAAAAGTTTCCCTTCTTTTAAAAAAATAAAATAAAAGGAGGTTCCTAGGATTAGTTTTTCCTTCTACCTTAGTTAATGACCTACTTGGCTTCCTTTTTTTTTTAGTGGGTTGGCCTTGTTTCTATTTGGCCGTTGCTTGTGTAGACTCTAATTTGCTCTTGTTATTGCCAGGCCCTATGAGAATTAGCAGTTTTGGAACAACAACAAGCGCCACAAAACCCGCATGTTCATGATGTTCAACAGTATCCAACTATAGGTAGTCCGTGACTTACTACCATAATTGAGCCCAACATTTTCATTGCTAAGAAAGGCAGTTGGTCAGGGGTGGGATTCAACTGGCGTTACTACTACATTTTGCGCCTGACGCACACTGTGCATGCGTGTAGAACAACCTTAGGCTGTGCCACCCAGACAGTTGAAAAGCACTGCGTGTGGGTGCACAGCGTTTGAAAAGCCTCTTTCCCCCTGCTTTTTCAACCTCAGCTGTGCCGCGCAAAGCAGCTGAGGTTGAAGAAGCAGGAAATAAAGGACAGGTAAGAGCCCGGGTGGGCGGGTGGGCTAAACAGCAGCAAACACCAAACTGGTTCGGTGTCTGCTGCTCTTCAGAGCTACCGGTTCTGTAGAACCGGGCAGAACCGGTAGCATCCCACCCCTGCTGTTGGTAAGTGAGTTTTGCTCCATTTAACTTGCAGTTTGCTAATCACTGCACTGCTTAAGTGAATCATATGGTCATTAAGCAAATCCAGTTTCCCCCATTCACTTTGCTAGTCAAAAGCTGTCTGGGAAGGTTTCAAATGGTGATCACATGATCCCAGGATGCTGCAACCATCATAAATACATACCAGTTGCCAAGCGATCATGTGATCATGGAGATATTGTAACGATCTAAAGTGTTAAAACTGGTCATAAGTCACTTTTTTCCAGTGCCGTTGTAACTTTGAATGGTCACTGAATGAATGATTGTAAATTGCAAACTACCTGCAGTCATAATTTCCTGTCCTTGCTCTGCATTTCCTTCTGACAACTCCTAAGATTCCTTGGTTCTTGGCCATGCTGAATGGGGTTGACTGGAGTTGGTTCAAAATATCTGGAAGGCAACATCTGCCTTCCCAGAATTTAGGGCAAAAATGGCCTTTCAGGCAGAATTAAATCTATAGTGTTTGGCCCCTCTCCTTTTAGGAATGTGTAAAACATTCCAGAAGTTTTTTGACCTAAAGGCTGTAATAAAGAATTGTTGAAAATCTCAGAAAAGCTGAAATACATTTATATTTTATTATACTTTTATATTCAATATTTAAAATAATATTTCTATTGCCCAGAGTCACTCTGTGAGAGAATTGGGCAGTTTCAAAATATGATAAATAAATAAAATATGATACTTAAATCATATGAAATCCAGAATGAAAATTCATTCACAATTCTAAGTTATACAATCATTGCTTGGGGTGAAAACTACAAGTGTATCTTGTGTCAGGAAAACTGTGGTTTGTTTTAATTTTGCCCTGTTTTTTTTGATAGGTTCACTACTCCTGAAAAAGAATATGGTATATTAGCATGCTGTACTTAGAGAAAAGTTCAACCCATACCTAACCAAGACCTATTTATTTTCTAAGTTAAGATTCAGTCAAAAAATATTGAGCAGCTATTCTATCTTGTCCTCCTTTATCATTAAGGACAAAATTCAGTAAGAAAGGATTGGAAAACAAACAAACAAAAATGAATGTAATCACGTGGTTACAATTGGAAAGTGATAATAACCCAGCATAAAATACTGGAAATGCTGAAATGGTAATCAAGAATCACTAGTGGTCCCCACCCAGGCACCTTTCCCCATTTGATCATCTCTAAGTGGGTTGATTAGAAGTCTTCTATTCCAACCCCCTGCTGAAGCAGGAACCATTTCAGAAAATGGTTGTCCAATCTCCTCTTAAAAACTTCCAGTGTTGGAGCATTCACAACTTCTGGAGGCAAGTTGTTCCACTGATTCATTGTTCTAATCTTCAGGAAATTTCTCCCTTGTTCTAAGTTGCTTCTCTCCTTGATTAGTTTCCACTCATTGCTTCTTGTCCTGCCTTCTGGTGCATTTTTTATCGGTAAGCCAACGCCTCTGATTAGTGATCACCACACAAAGTATCAAGAATGCCTCGAAATACAGATTACATTATACCTTAATACTAGATCTTATACTAGTGAAGATCTAGGATATGGTCCTTCAGCCGAAACATGTAGTCATTTAAATGCACAATATTTTATGGGAACCAACCCACCTTCTTCAGCTCAACTATAGGATTAAGCTATGCACAATCCATTCCTTAAGTTGGTTACTTAATTGGAATCAATCATTACAGTAAAAAAAATAATAATTTCACAAGGTTTTGGCGACATTAGCAAAGGAATGTGCCATTTCCTTTTATGTAGCTTTTACCCACAAACTTTTTCGTCCTGCCCTCAGGTGCTTTGGAGAATAGGTTGACCTCTTCTTCTTTGGGGCAGCCCCTTAGATGTTGGAACATTGTCACCCTTATTCCTTCTTTTCATTAAATTAGACACAGCCAATTCCTGGAACCATTCTCTGTATGTTTTAGCTTCCAGTCCCTTAATCATCTTTGTTTCTCTTCTTTGCACCCTTTCTAGAAGCTCAATATCTTTTTCTAGCTGCCTACTTTCTAGGCAGTTGGCCAAAAGTTCTGGGTTACAAGAACTACAGGTACCCACTAGGGTATCAGGTTGATGAAGGCTCTTGTTGAGTCATCAGCTGCCAGGAACAATTTCTCCTAGGGAACATCTTGTCCTCCACCAAGGACAAAGATATTTAATAATAGAGAAGGCAATCTTTTCCCAGCAGTTTTGCTACCAAGAGAGTAATAAATTAAAAAAATGGGAATGTACAGTAATCAGCAAAAGAGTTTTCTTGGGTCTATCCACTCATTTTAGAGGTACTCTAAAGGTCTTTTAACAGGAGCCATTCCAAAGAACAATCATTCCTGCACAGATTCTGCAGAACTTGAAGGCAGGTACTGCAGCTGAGCTGGCAGCTGACATCTGGAGAAAGTTGGCTCAGATTAAGCCCTGGAATAATTTACAACCCAGTGGGGAGGGAGTTTTTTTATCCCTTCTTATCTTCAAAGGCAAAATGTCCCCTCTATTTTAACAATGATAAATATGTCAGAACTTAAAAAGCATCTACACACTTCTAATGTTGCTTCATTAAATAGGTGCCCTTGAATCAGAATGGCCGTGCTACAGGTCACATAATTAACTTTCTGTATCAGTTGTATTTATTATTTGAGTCTTGGGGTTCAGCAAAAGGACATAAGTTCTCCACTATTCTTAAGTGGTGAGTATAAGATGAGCGTGGAAAGGGGCATCCATGACTTGCATTTATTATAAGGCATGTGAAAGAAGGAGGGTATGTGTGCTTTCATTGCATAGACATGGCCGTCTTTTTGACTTCTAAAAAATATTTCATTCACTCACTGAAAATGAATTGGTTGCATATCCCACTTGTCCTTTAAGTCTGAACAAGGGGAGGGCTCAATACAAGGGAAGCAGGCAACTGGCATAAAAATGCTTAGGGCCGATCAAGTTATTACGCATAATGAAGCAGCTTCCTCTGAGTGTAGCTGGTTTAAAGATTGTAGTAAGGTCTTAAATTCTTTCTTATTCATTTGCCCAGCTAATTTACATTCCTGATTAAGTTACCTAGTTTGGTAATGAAATGTCAGAAAGAAATCCACCAAGATCAAAGGACACTAAGCACCCCACAGTTTAACCTTGAGCTACAAATTCTCTTCTAATGGTAACTTAGAATTCCCATTCTTATAATTGAGAAACTACTTATCAGAGAAATATTCAATCATGCCATATGGGGGAGGAGGGAAAAGAGACATAAATTTGAGACAGAATTCAATATTAAGATGAAGGTACTTCTTATACAGGGCATGTCTTAAAGCATGTGAAAGCTTTGATATAAAAAAATATTATTTTAGGGCAGGTGGGGCAGAAAAAGCTTTCTTTTTTCATTACTGAAGAAATCACCATAGTCACAGATAATGCTAAATAGTTTCCAAGATCAAAGGTTGATTTCCAAGCCTATTAGAATCCACATGAGGAATCTTAACTAGCTTGTAGGTAGAATATATAAACTGTACTCACATAATAGTTCCCCACACTAAACTATGATTTATTTAATTTGATTTTTAATGGCCTATCCAAGACTATGAACTGCTATCAAGGCTGACTTCGCATTTGTAGCTTTCCTTTCCAGATATACAAATAGACTACTGCCTACTAATGCGAATAGCCTTGGGCTAGCTGTCCCAATGTTCACTGAGCAATGTAATAATAAATAGTAAGTATAAAAAAGGAAGAAGAAATAATGTTTCTGATATACTTTCCCAGTTGACAAATTAACTATTGGGGATGAGCATCAAATCTGAGTGTAAACAACGCTAAGAATCTGATTCCTATTTCATCTTTGCCCTAACGCACAAATGATTGCATTAGGGAAGTGTTAGCCCTTTGAAGTAGTTCAAATAAGAAGCACAACAGTGAGTACTAACTTTACCATTATTGTAAGATTACATTTAGAGAATCTTGCAAGTCTGAAAAGATTTCTCTCCTCCTTTACTTTTACTTCCCAGAAAACTAGGGAAAATCTATTTTGAAATCATTCTGTGGGCTGAGATACTTTTTGCCTGACGGTTATCTAGTTTGCATTCTTCTTGTTGCCTCTCACAGTCATTCTCACATAGCATTACAAAAAGTCAATCTACCTCTCCCTCTTTCCATATCCACAATAACCTTGCACTTACTTACAAGGCATCATAAGAAGAAAATACAACATGCTTGGAAGTAACAACCCAATATTAAGTTTATATGGGCGGCACCTGATTGTATCACTTACCTGTAGTTTCAACAATGCCTTCAAGGATTACGACAATTTCAAACTGCTCGCTCCTTAGGGATCTTTGCGAGAGGGCAAAAAAGGGACTCTTATCACTGATTTCATGACAGATGGTTAGAGGAGAAACGAGGAACAGTTGGTCGGCCCCGGTTCCAAATCCAACATCAAGCTCACATTGGTCTAGTGGCAAGAATTCTCCTTCTGGTGTCTGTCGTGACTAAAGATAAATGGAATGAAAGAGAAATCATTTCAGCAAATTAACTAATTTTGCAGCAGCAAAAGTGGGGAGGCAAACTCTTTTCAGTAATATTCAGAGCATCTTGCAGACTGCAGAGGCTTGATAAAAATGAACGAGAGATGTTAAAGTCGAACTCAATGGCAAAAATGGATTTTATTGGGTCAGCCCCCTTCTACCATTTACTGAGCAGTTTGGATCAGATTCTCCATGAGGCCTGATCCAAGACAGGATCCGTTCCTCCAACTGCAAGTGGTAGGGCACAGCATTATCACCATCGTTGCTAGCCATTCAGGGGTGTCTGATCCCCGATGCACTCTATGGATCAGCACTCTCCATGCACCTCAGTCTCACACCACCTCGTTTAGATTGCCACAGTCATCCTGGTGTCAGGGGTCTTCAACCGTGGCAACTTTAAGACTTTTGGACTTGAACTCGCAGAATTCCTCAGCCAGCAAAACAAAGCTGGCTGAGGAATTCTGGGAGTTGAAGTCCACAAGTCTTGAAGTTGCCAAGTTTGGAGACCCCTGCTTTATAGTGTCCAGCCAGAAGATACTAGAGTGGCCCTTCTCCTTTCTCCTCTCATCAGTCCCAGCATGACTGATTTTTTGAGTGAATCAGCTCTTGTGACATGACCAAGGTGTGACCAGCCTTGGTTTAGCAATCTTGGCTTTGTGATATTTTTGGTGAGGTAAAATGATAAGCAGATCACTTATAACCAGGCATCCCTGTGGATTGCCTAATTTAATACCCAGTGTTCTAAAGCCCTGTTTGTTATATGGATTAAAAAACAACGGTTTCCAAAATCATTTAATTCAAACGCTTTGAAAGAAAATCCAGCCTTCCCAACTTCAAATGCCCTCCAACTGAATTCCCAGCTCAAAATTCCCAGCAAAGACACATACCAAGAATACATAAAGATCCTCAAGTTGGAAAAACAAATGAGTTAGATACATTCATTTCTGAAGTTACCAAGCTCATCAGACCTGAGTAGATCATGACAGTGTACCTTCTCTTCAGATTTGAAAGAACCTGTCAACATGGGTCCTGGTGGGTTCCTTCCTTGTGGAGCGGGAAGGCTGACATTACATGTAGAGTTAGCAGCAGAAAAGTTGAGATGATTGATTTTAGGATGGCACTTAGGATGGCAATTCCAACTCTGTCCTCAGATGGGTAGCATGAGCTTTAAAGCATTGCCTTAAGTGCCATTAAAGGTAATAAGAACAGCTGGAAACTGTAGTTTGGTAGCAATACCCATGATTTGCTGACAAAAGATCTTCTGCACCATCTCATTAAAAACAAGAGCAAGTTAGCTGAATGAATAATTTCTGATTGAGATTTCAGAAGGTCATAATCAGAACAGCCAAGAATGAGTAGGTTACATCTGAGAGTCCAATAAATGAACTCAGATATTTGCAACCCAGATCTGTTAGCCGTAACTTAGGGAAACTCAAGAGGACAAAAAAGTGGAAGATTCAGTTACAGTAAGGACCTTCAAACTTGGCCAGTTTAAGACTTGTGGACTTCAACTCCCAGAATTGCTGAGCTAACATGACTAGAGGAGGAATTCTGGGAGTTGAAGTCTAGAAGTCTTAAAGCTGTCAAGTTTGAAGACCCCTGAGTTACAACAATATTTCTCAATGGCAACAACTTTAAGATGTGTGGGCTTCAACTCCCAGAATTCTAGTATGCTGGCTGGGAGAATTATGAGAGTCAAAGTCCACATATCCGAAATTGCTAAGGCTGAGAAAGAGTGAATTACAGCATTACTTTATGTGTTTATTTGATTGTATATTCTGGGTTTAAGTGGGATTACAAACCGTGTATAGCATTTTCCTGCCCTGTGCTCACTGGTAGGACTAAGAAAAGGTTATTTGCAGGCTGATCTTGGAAAAATGCCTTTTTTGCAGAGACAGCTAAAGTGGCCTCTTTGCAGATCAAGTTTAGGATGGCAGGACAAGCACAGCAGTAGCCTTTCCCTCCTGGACAAGTAGATGTGTTTTGCTCAACCATGGTTTACAGATAAACCATACTGCCTGAATTCACACAACAAATTAAAGAAAAATCACAATAATAGACCACATGGATTGGATTCCCCAGAACTTGCAAATTTATACATGTTTTTCTATCGTATGTTAAGAAAGATTGAATTAATCTGTATTCATAAGTGGGTAGGTATGATTGTAGTTTTAAATGGAGTAGCTAATGCTTCGTACCCAACATCTTTTTTAAATAAAAGAACTGGGCTTACATTTTATGCTAAACTATTTAATGCTTTTATTACTGTTGAGTCACACATTTGTGCCACAAAAATCCAGACACCTATTGGAAACCATATCTGCTATCTGTGAGTGTCTGGATTTTCATAACCCAGAACCGGTAACCCTATTTGTTACATAAACCACAGCAGGCTACGTTCATAGACCATACATTACAATTACAAACCATAATGGCTGAATTTGCAATACACTGCAGAGCTAAAGCTAATATAATTTCCTGATTAATATGTTGCGTGAACCTCTTTTGAGCATTTTGATGACTTCATGAGGTGGTTTTTTTTTTGTTGTTGATTAATTTAGATTTTTTCCAAGCATCTAAGGAAAATTGTTCTTCGAGCTCCCTCTCTCCCTCCCAACTCCTTTTTGCCACTCCACTAAATACAAAAATCAATCACAGTAAACCATAATATGTTTCTGTCTGGCTTTGACTTAGTGCAATGAGTAAGCCCAGCCACTCTAGCTATGAATCAGGGTACATTACTTATTTGTAAATACGCATAGAAGGATGGCATAGCAGTAGGTGTACCTCCTTTAAATCCAGAAGAACCTCAGGTGAAGAAATGAATTTTTGGAGCTTAATATATGTCTCCTAAGCGTTAGATATTCTTTCTTGTTTTTACAATATTTTTTGTTATTGTTGGCTGCCTTGTTTAATAATGTTTTGCCAGTCTTGTGGTCAGTAAATAGCTTGGTAGCTCATCTAATCTATAAGCACGAGTTTGCTCAGCATTGCTTTTTTGCTCCTAATGCAAAAAAGATTGCTGAACAGATGTGAGATGTGCCTGCTTTGTTTTATGATTTCTGATTAATGCCACAACCCATGGTTTAATGCAATTTATGAATGTAGCCTTCTTTGGAAAGATTTACCTTCTTCATGAGAGCGATTGATGAATGGAAAGATGGAAAGTGCTCTCTGATACCTGATCATCAAAAGCCTAACCTCAATGCTTTTTCAAGATATGATAAAATACTCCAGGTTACTACTAAATAGAACAAGGAGAAAAAAACCTCTGAATTGTTACATATTTAGGAAATGCAGGATTGGGAGGCTGGAAGAAAGCATTAAATCCACCCTAATCTATCTAAATTCATTTAAGTCCAAAATATGAAATGATTAATTCTTATTTTATCCATACTGAAGTGAGCTACTGTTATTTAGCTGGTTGCAGAAATCTAGAATGCCATGAAATATCAGCAGGGCTACTATGCCTATTTGCCATCATTGATGACCATGTGGGTTTTTTGTAGCCCAGGTATTTGCCTAATGTGCAAACTAATTTCTTTACAGGATCCGAAATATAAGATAGGAGAATTAATGGAAAGACGTGTCTTGCTCGAAACCCAGCATTTCACTTTCTTTTAGAATCATTTATTTGAGATATTGCTTCTCAAACTTGGCAATTTTAAGAAGTATAGACTTCTAACCCCCAGAAATGATGGTTGACTAGGGTTCATATATCTTAAAATTGCCGTGTTTGAGAAACACTGAGCTGTAGTTAGCCTGAGCTGACAGAATGGCAGCCAGTACAACATCAAAACCATATTTTAAAATATATCCCAGAGCAGAATTAAGCTTGATCCAATTGGCACGAATGCCCTATGCCGGGGGTCCCCAACCACCAGGCCATGGACCGGTACCGGTCCGTGGAACATTTCCTACCGGGCTGCCGGATTGCTGGGTGCCGCCATCTTGTTTGACGAGAAAGTGCTTTCGGGTGAGCTTTTCTGGTTGGAAAGCAGCGTTTGGGTCCTGAAGGAATCCTCGCGCCTTAGTTTCATCGAAGGGAGGGGAGCTTCGAACAAAACTAAGGCACGAGGATTCTTTCAGCACCCAAGGCAAGGCGAGCCGAGCGACCGTCCTGAAGCCGTCCCGAAGCGAAGCCCATCAACAAAGGTACAAAGGAGGAGTTGAAGGTGGCGGGGACAAGCGGGGGACGGCTGGCTGGCCGGTCGCTTGGCTCGCCTTGCCTTGTCATGCGTGCTGATGCCGGTACCGGGCCGCAGATCATTTTGTGATGCCGGTACCGGGCCATGGCACAAAAAAGGTTGGGAGCCACTGCCCTATGCCACCTTAACTTTTCCTTAAGAACTGTTAAAGACACAGGAAAGAAAATATTCCACATCTTTTCATTTACTTTGGAACACTGGATATTAGAAACTTGATCCTTATGTTTACTTTGACATATTAGGAACTAGAACCTTGACTTCTAAAAGCTGAAATGTTCAGATTGCTCAGTTCAGCTGGAAAGGAAGAAGTGCACCCCCTATTTTGCTTTTGACCTTCAAATGCCACCATTGGAATCCAGCTCTAGGAAGTGCTGAGATGCCTACTGGTGCCAACTGCCACAACTTGCCTGCTGTCAAAAGTCTCCAGCACTCACCAGGGTTTGCATTTGATAGTCAAAGCACTTGGTTTGGACTGGGGCCACAAGTCAGAGAACAACTCGTTCCAATACGAGTGACAGCTTGAGGCACTTCCTACTCTTGTGCCGTGGCTACAGCAGGATGGGGAGGAAACGGTTCTTGCCAGGAGGAACAAGGGCTGGCTAGCTGCAGATTTCCTTCAAATGCCACCCTCCAATAAGAGCAGACCTTGGAATCCATCCTGAGTTTTGTGTGGCTAATTCAGTTTGCAAAAGAAAAAAGAAAGAAAGAAAAAGAAGAAAGAAATCATGTTCAGTTTCACACCTTGGAATCTGCGACCCTGACAAGATAATTCTTGTCATGGGGAAGGATGAGATAAAAATGTTATACTCTGCTTACAAGTATCTTGTATGCCAAAATAAAAAGATAAACAGTAACACAATATTATCAGCATTACCCTTTATAATAATTGGCATTCTTTTATTATGGGACATAGACCAGCATAATGCTTTGAGAATGCCTTAGTGGTTTTTATGGTGGGGTGCTATTTGTTATTCTATAGGGTACGTTTTATGACCAAAAATTGATGAGAAACAAGTATGGACTGAAACAGAGGGTCAGTTTATTACCAGGACTTGTCACTACTAACTGGTCTTATTGGTTTCAGTGGGGCTTAATTACAGCTAACTATTTAAAATACAAATATATGCATGTATAATGAAGAGCGATGAGCCAGATTGGTGTAGTGGTTAAAGCAGCAGGGTGGAAAATGGGAAACTGTGTGTTCTAGTTCTGCCTGAGGTATTAAAGCCAGCCATTCTCTCTTAGCTCTAGGACATAAGCAAGGGCAAACTACTTATGAAAACCTTGTCAGGACAACTGCGAAGGACTAGTCCATTAATCTCTAAGCGTCAAGGCAGATTCAAAGGAACAAATAAACAAACAAACAAAAAAGTCAAGAAGGAACCCCACGTAGTTCAACAGGATTCATCATGGAATTTAGTATGTCAACAATTAACTTACAATGAACAAGAAATGGATAACTATTAGGGTCTATTAGAATATGGGAAGAGATAGTCTTCAGTAGGGACCATAATTTCCACTGCAAAGCAAAGTAGAGGTGAAATGAATTGCACCCAATTTTGACTTTTTTTTGCCATGATTGCTAAGCAAATCAGTGCAACCATTAATTGAATCGTGGTTATTAAGTAGATCCAACTTCTCCCATAGACTTTGCTCGTTGGAAGCCAGCTGGGAAGTTTGAAAATGGCAATCACACGACCCTGGTATGTTGCAACCTTTGGTACTGCATTCCCATAGTCAAGCGCTTGAATTTTGGTCAAGTGATCATGAGGATGCTACAATGGCCATAAATGCAAGCATTAGTTGTAAGTCACTTTTTTCAATGCCATTGTAACTTCGAATGGTCACTAAACAAATGGTTGTAAGTGAAGGATTATCTATACTATAAATCTGGAAAGTGCCACTTATAATAGAATTGTAGGAGAAGGATCTTAGCAGGTTGGACCTAGACCTAATTAGGACTTTATTAGACTTAGTTTTCACCAATTCCAGTTCTATTACTAAGCAGTGGTAAATCTACTACTCATATCATTTCTATGTATGTTACAGGTGAGGAACTCCAATGATAGAATTATGGAGGAAAGGATACTTAATTTTGTGTATATGGGGGTGAGATGTCCATGTATTTATTATTACAATTTGTGCAGAGATTTTTATGGATTATTCATATCATGCATCTAGATTCTTCAGTGTCACTGTGGTTTAAGAATATTCTAAATTCAATATTCATTGGCTTGCACTAAGCTCTGGAAAGATATTATGCACAAGTTGAGAGCTTGAGAGTGCAGTTAGTGTTATACTATTATCATTTTTAAAAAAATCTAAACTCCCTTGAATTGTCAAAGGTCAACATTTCTACTGATGCTTTCATTAAGTAGGGTTATTTGTATTATACTCAACAATCAATTTATATGCTATCTTTTAAAATGATATCTATCTTTTTTTCTTCTGGGAGTAACATGTGCTCGGCTTGATTTTCTGAAAAATATCGAGGCAGCAGAAAGTGCATCCGGATTATTATAAGAACAAAAGCAGCCATTTCTGTAGTGCTACAAATTTCATTCAGCAATAACTGTCTGCCATTATATGTATCACATACACTTCACTAGAGTATCAATTGTAAAAACTGTGAGAAGCTTAAAAATACGCCATCTTTTACAAGTTGGAAGGAGATCCAAACTATACGAAAATAAAGACAAGAAGTACTTATGTTGCTGTCTGAGAAAATTTTAAAAAAATGAAAATGGAGATAGGCATGTACCTAGATGTTTTTAGTTAATTGGAAGTCATCCTGCTAAAGATTTCTAGTCTTGCTAGCTTCTGAAATGGCGACTATTATAACTTCTTGTGTCCACGCATGTTTCTTATGTACAGCATTGCAC
Source organism: Pseudonaja textilis (assembly GCF_049901715.1). Lineage (NCBI taxonomy): Eukaryota > Metazoa > Chordata > Lepidosauria > Squamata > Elapidae > Pseudonaja > Pseudonaja textilis. The sequence goes on along the minus strand of NC_142008.1, from coordinate 101,127,770 downwards.
AGGCAAGGAAAAGACTAAATTGATCTAGCTGCAGATTTTCTTGTTCTTTCTGTTTCTTTCTCTGGGGGTTCTTCTTTGTTTTCCAAAAGCAGCTGTTCCAGACCTCTTTGTCTTCTCTGTCTTACAAATATCAGAATTATTTTAGTTCTTTTCTTTTCAGGTGGAAGGAAGTACATAGCACTGAGCTGTTATATTGTTGTACAAGTAAATAAGAGTTACTTTACAACTTGTTATGATGATGATCTGTTTGACAGGTTCTGCCATAAGGGTATTATTTGGTAATCTAATGCTGTCTTCATTTGATGTCTCAGATTTGTAACTGACTTGGATGTAGTTTTAGACTCTGGATGGTTAACACCTTCTTCTTTATTGTGTGAAAGCCTATATTTCTACCGCAAAGACCCAGCCTAATGTTAGCCTTAGGTTCAGATAGGAAAGTTGTTTCCTTCATGCTACATGAAATTATGACAAAGAGGAAGTATATTTTGAATTCCTCACTGCCAAGGACAGACCTGTCTGCAGAGGTAAGAAGATATTCTTTGGTAGGAAATATTCAATTCCAGATAATTCAGAACGGTATTCATCGTGTTTGGTTCCTTGCCCACCGCATTTTCAGTGTTATTTTTCCTCCTGGCTGCTGTTCTGAGTATTGTTTGCTCCTGCTGTTGTAGAATGATTCTGACCTGGAAGAGAGTGGGCTGGGTGTAAATTGGTTTGGGTGAGGGCTCCTATGTTGAACAGATTGTCAGGAATGGCAGCTGTGGCAGTAGTACCAGTCGCCTGCAGGAATGGAAAAGCCTGGAATCTATTCTGTCTGACTGGTGGGGTCAAAGCAGAAAGCACTGACCATTTATTGGCATTGCAGAACATATGTAGGTACCAGTCAAGGCAGCAGAGGAAAAGTGGAATGGCATACTGCATGTGTTTAAAGACATTTTCTATTTAGCATATTTTCTCTGTCTTTCAGAGCTGGCTTTATAAACATTTTGGATTTAAATCAAGCTTGCTTAAATCAAGCCACCCAAACTCAAAAGCCTAGGGCATTTGTGATGGAACCTTAGTACGTTCTCCTAATTTTTATTTGTGTATTAACAAAATAGCAAAGTTCACCAATGACTTACTCAGAGGTACTTGCAAACATTCAGTGACATTTTCTAACTTGATTGCTTATTGAATGTTTTCTGGGTTTCGAAGTTTGTTGGTTTTTAAAGAGAGAAGTTGTGAAAAGCTGAAGTTATTGAAATTAATAAAATACACCCTGATCCTATGAACGTTACTGGAAACAGTTTCCTAATAAGTGCAGAAGGCCGCAACTGTAAATCTGTAGTCTCTAGTTATATCCTCAAAATTAAATATCCAAAGCAAAATCTGGAATTGTGTATATTTTACCAATATCACAAAGCATAGCAGTGAACATCTATTATCCTTGGAGTGCCGGCTGCAACTCCATAAGCCCATTTCAGCATCTTTTTTAGAGCCCATTTATTCTTAGTTTAATATCTACTGATGTGTATTATTTATACAGCAGCTTTCCTTTGCCACCCACTATCATGTATGAAATGTGCTTGCCTTCTCCCATAGCTCTTTGTTCCTCCTTTGCAGAGAGGGGGAAAAAAATAAATAGTCTTAGAACGGGAAGCTGGATCTGAAGCTTAAAGACAGGGCTTTGCTATGCCCTAGAGCAGAGCTTGCAAGATCCGCATGCAAGAAGATAGGAAGAATCTTACCCACCACAAGCCTCCCTCCCTTCCAGGGAATCCTTTCACCCACCTTAATGAGTTTGCAACGGATCTGGGCTGAGACCATGTGGCTGTTGCGGAGGTTGCCCACCCGAAACATAAGGCAGAGTTTTCCATCTCGCTGCGAGATGACAGCAGCACGGCTAAACATTAGAGTTTCAGCACGTTTCTTGGGTTGGGACATTTTGATGAACATGCATCCGATGAGGAAGGCATCTACCACAGAGCCCAGCAGTGACTGGAACAGAAAAAGCACGATTCCTTCTGGACAGCGCTCAGTAATGTAGCGATGGCCGTAGCCAATGGTGGCTTCTGTCTCAATAAAGAAGAGGAAGGCTGAGGGAAAGTTGTAGACATTAGCCACACAGGGGTTATGTCCTGAACTGGGGCTCTGGTGTATATCTAGGTCCCCACGCAAATAAGCAATTCCCCACCACATGGAGGCCATCACCAGCCAAGCCACAGTGTAGGTCAGCAAGAAAATGAGAAGGTTCCAACGCCACTTGAGGTCCACCAGCGTGGTGAAGAGATCGGAAAGGTAGCGACTGTTCTCACTGCCCAGGTTGCCATGCTGGACATTACAGCGGCCGTTCTTGTCAACAAAGCGCTGCCGTTTCCGATGGGATGGTGCAGCCACCACTGCCTGATAGTCATCACCAAACTTTCTTCGCACAACTGACATCCTGAGGAGAAGGAGATTTCCTTGCACTCTGGGTGGTTAGTAGTAGAACAAAGGTTGGTTTCAGTGTGGAAACTCTGTTGTTTCATGCAAGGGTCCCAATGTAGACAATCATCAGCAGAGCAGACGGTAGCTGGTGGTCTCTTCCACTTGGCATGGGCTGTTGTTGGAGATCAGTGGAGCTGAATCTAGAGAGGTCTTTTCTGTACCACTGCTTGGAGAACTGCCAAATACTAGCACAAAATAAAATCCAGATGATTGTGGAATCTTTGATTATTTAAAGCATTGTCTTGGGAGAGGATGATGCCAGAGGCACAGAACAAACATTGAAACACAAGGAAAAGACCCAACTGGTTTGGCAGATACTCTCTTATGATGCAAGCGGACTGGCACAAAAGCAGGATAAGGTCAGATTATTGGGGACCTCCCGTTTGCTCGTTTTGGGTTGTCCCTGGCCAGCTGTCTTGCAAGGAGTGGCTTCCTTCTGGAATGGCACAGGCTATCTAGCACGGTCTTTATAAGCACCACATCTGAAGGCAACCCCAGCAGGAAGCCAGGCTTTGCAGATGTGAGAGTGGTGATGTAGATAGATGCTTTGGTGGTGCCCTCTCGAGTGAAGCTCTCTAGCCCCGGGATCAAACTCAGCCAGATTCGTGCGCCGTATCGGTAACAGGAACCGGGGTGTGGTAACCAGCCAGCCCTCAGGTACTTGGCCGCGGCAACGTCCTGGATAGAGGCGACAGTTGCAGGAGTAACTGCTGCTCCGGTTGCTTCTTTTCCTCAGGGGTTCTCTGCCCGGAATTCCTGAGGGACGCGTGTCCCCCTCTCGTGGATGGAAGTTCCCTTCAGGCGGCACTTGGCGAAGCACTGGGCTTCCCAGTGAAAAGCACGGCGAGAGGAAGGACGGCGGTCGGGCGGGCGAGCGAGCGAGCGAGGAGAAAGCCTCGTCTTCTGCCTCTACCCAAATCCTCCTTCCCCTCCTTCAGCCCCTGTCGCGGCGCGCTTGGAAATAGCTCTGTGAGAAACTTCCCCTTTGTGGTCTTGCCCAGCTGAGGCGGCGACGGATCTTGGACAGGCAAGAAATTGGGAGGCAAGCGCTGCACGAGTCTCCGGTTGTGGCCGAAAGCTCCGAGCGAGCCAGGGGAGCAAGCTGACCGCGCTCCACACCGCCGCCTAGCGGCCGATGCCACCCCCACCCACCCGGGACGCCCCTTCTTGCCTCTTTTGGGCGCTGTGGGGTCTCCGCGACGCGATCACTCTCCCCCCACCCCTCCGCCGGCAAGGCGCGTCCGCAGCTGTCGGCGGCCTCCAGCGGACGTTGGTGGTAGACTGGCAAGGGAACCCAATCTTTCCGCCCGCTCCCCGTGGCTCTCGGTGCCTGCCGCTGCTGCTACAGCTGAAGGGATCCCGTAGCGGAGACGGGAGGCGGCAAAGAGCGAGATCCGTGGAGTAGCGGTGAGTCATGCGACCGAACGACACAACGGCTCAAGCTCCATGTGAGAACGAGAATAGAGAAGTGGAAGGAATCCGAATTACTGTCCGGGTTCTCTTTTTCCCCTACCTGGATCTGAGTTGGAAAGCGCAGCAAGAGATCCCCCGAAGCGGTTGTTTCTGGGACTGGGTGCGGGGAAATTAAAGATGGCTAGTTTTTCCCTTCCACCCAAGGGTTCAGCCAGCCATGATCGTGGCCGAAAGCCTCTGCGGATGAGCAGAGCAAAAAGTAGTGGCACTAGAGCTGCCACCTGTCTGAACTTAAGAGGTCTGTGTATTGTCAGTATGTGGATGGGACTTGAGGAGATACTGTCCTACCAGAGAGAAATGCAGTCGAAGCAACACAACCGCAGTCCAATTCCTGATCTTAACTGCAGTCCTCTGTATTATTTTCTTTTGCCCATCTCTGGTGAAGAGCATCTGCTGAAAGACATTTCTTCCATTGTCCAAGCCAACCTGCATCTCCAGCTCTCTATTTCCATGTGCATCGTTTGCACCCCACAATTCCACAAATGCAAGCACCTTTATGCCTTTTACAGGAAAACTGCCATTTCAAAACAGCGCTTTGACAGCCAGTATATCTTTCTGTAAGAGAGGGGATTATAACATTTGGCAATCTAGTTTTGCTTTTAAGTCACTCAAGTAAAAAGGACATTAATCATCTGATCCAATTAAGCTGCTGCTTGAAGAAATGCTTCAGTTCTATTATTTATTCAGTTTTATTCCCTTAAGCATTATAGTTGGATATAATGTAAAATTTGGTTGGGGGGAATTCAGCCATTTTTGGAGGAAAATAATATTTTGGAGAGAGAAAAACTGTTTTGGTCCATGAAGCCTGTAAGATGTCTTCTAACGCGTAAGAATAATTTTGCCCATATTAAAGGAAGATTGGAACTTCAAATGAGCACTCTAACATCTGTTCAAATATTTACACCCTCAAACATATGATTGTAGGGCTAAGGGCCACTTACAGAGGAAGGTTTGCTAGAAGTCTTTAACTCTTTCTCCATTTATTTTTCCTGGCCAACATTATTTCTCTAGCTTGTTTCCCTCAATCTCATATTCCAATTTTAAACACAGGTGGGTCTTTGATGCTAGATGTGTAAAAATCTTAGATGGGCTTTTGCTGGGCAGAATCCATGAGACTAGGAGGAGCTTAAGCATTTACAGGGATGGGGAAATGATGTGAAATAGGAGCCAAATAGTTGCTCACGAATACAATGAGATGGGATTGGCAGAGTTTGGCAGGTTAAGTAACCTGTTTAAGCATCTGATCCTCCTCACAAGATGATCATGCCATATTTCTCTGATGTTATTTTTTTTTAATTGAAATAGAAGACTGGATTTAAGAGAAAAGAGTGAATTGGTAGTAAGAAGTGTAGGCCCTGTTTAGTGATTATTCAGTAGTCCTTGATTGCAACCCTTTGTTTAGCTACTGTTTAAACTTACAACAGGTGACTTAAACTGGTCCTTGCACTTAAAACTATTGTAGCCCACCCCTCCTATCAAAATTCTGATGCTTGGCAACCAGCACATATTTGCAATGGCTAAAGTGTCCCAGAGTGATATGATCTTCATTTGCAACCTTCCCAGTCCGCTGCCAACAAGCAAAGTCAGTGGGGAAAGTGGATTCACTTAATGACGGTGTGAATCATTTAACTGCAATGATTCACACTAACAAACATGGCAAAAAGAACCATAAAGTCAAGTGTGACTCAACCTGCTAGCTTAGCAATGAAAATTCTGGTCTGAAAATTGTAGTTGTAAATTGAAGACTACTTACATGAATGTTATAAATGGATTGTACTGTAAATCTGCCATTGATTATATTCTATGTTATTTTAAATATAGTTTTATACATCTTTGTTGTTTTTATTTGTATTTTGTTTATTTTGTGTTTTGATGTTATCTTAATTATTGTGAGCCACCAAGATTCACACATGTAAGATGGGTTGCTACTGAAATTGAATTAATAAATAATAATAATAAATAAATGACTATGAACATTAAATGTTTGGCCCTTTGTATGCTTCCCACTATTGCTTTTTCAAAGTGATCTTCTGAATGCAAATTGCTCTGAATATTGCCAACAGAAAATTGACCCAAATGTGGTATTGCAAACTGAACAATAGGTTTATCTTCTGCTATGCTGGAGTGATTCTTGACAATTACTGTTTATTCCTTTTTGTTATTCTATTTTTATTTTATCCCCAAAATAGTTTCAAAAACAAATTCAAAACTTCAAAAAAATTGTCTTCAATAAACAACAACAAATTGAATTTGTTGAAAACCCCAACCCCCACAAAACAAGACATTAAAAAGTGCATTAAAAAACCCCCAACACAGACACATAATCCCTGGTTGATTAATATACAATACTAGTTTCCCACTCATGAGAAACACCTCCCCCGTATTTTTAAACTACTAAATCTATGTGCAATTTAGTGGCCTGTTATCTATATATTAATGACCAAGTTGTTAACAAGAATAAAAAAAAATAACATTAATGTTTCAAAACTCTCTGATAACAAACTGTTATTGCAATCAACTCATGGAAAATTTACTATAGCCAAGTCATCCCCAAAAATAAGAGTGATTCGTCCTGGATCAAATATCCATGTTTGCTTCTTACGACCATCTCTTATCTATTATTGTCTGCTTAAATATCATAGGATCAATCTCCAAAGTCTGTCTACCTTCCAAAAAAGGTCCAGGATTAAATTGTCTTCCAGTTAAATGTGATAAATCCATTCCTCAATTTCCTTCAGACTTCTTAAGGAAAGTTAATTTATTGCTTTTCCACTCAGTTATTGTTTATTTCTTTACCATAGTTAAGGAAATTATGAAATTGTGATGCATGAACAATGGATGAAGTTTCACGTACTGCTTTGGGGCATAGAACAAGGATTATCAGTATCACAACAACTGGCCATTAAAGATATGAAAATATCTCACTCAGAATTGAATTAATTTTTTAAAATTCCCTTGGCTTTAACTATAAAATATATCTTAATTATAATTATGTCATGTCATATTATGTTTATTTCCCTTCCGCCACACTTTTTATAGCACTCTCATGTGGGTTTTTTTTTTGGGGGGGGTTCTCTTTGACAATGTATCACAATCACTATTATTTTTATGTTTTTGCTTTTATTTTTTATTATCAATTTTAAAAAGATTGAAAATGTCCAGCTCTAAATTAAACTAGTTTTTTAAAACTTGTCTTGGCTTTAACTGTAAAATGCATTATAACTATTTCTCAGCTTAAAACGTCTTAAGGAATCACATTAACATTTTCTCCCACCATCCTCCTTCACTTCCAAAATGTATTAGTTTCTTGCTTGCCAGCAGGGGTCCCAGGAGTATGGAATGAGCCAGGATCCCTAACTCAATCTAATTTATTTGCAAATCAAGCCAGTTTCTCCCTGGAGGAAACACTATCAGCAAAAGATCAGATGAACTGAAGGGGACTGAACCTGCTGAGATATTAACTTTCTCCTGTTGAGCCTTTGGAGTCACCTTGATATTCTAGAACCTTTATAGTGTATTTAATTCAATCTAGAGTATAGGTCTGTGTAGGAAGAAACTTAAGTGACACATCTAACATTAGCTAGGAAGTGCACTGCGACTTCTACCTGATTATTTTTTATTTTATTCTCTGGCTTCCAAGATCTTTCTCCACAATTATCTTCATTTATAAATCAGCTAGAATTAACAGTGGACATCACTAGAAAATTTTTGTCTCACATTTACTATTAGTTTCCCTACTTCATATTTCTTAACTGAAGGGAGTATTTTTCTTCCTCTCCTACCTTGTATTCTTAACTTTCCAAATCAACTTTGTTCCCAAGAACCCAATTTAATTTCAGATTTAAAAATTAGGCTCTTGTTTGTTTCTTCCTTGGATGCTATGCCCTTATTCAGTAAAATCTAATCAGGTCTGTTTATTTTATCATATAGTAATGCAGGCATTTTTATTATGCTACGAAGTCTGCTATTATTGTCATTATGGTTCATCTCACATCTAGCCAGATGTTCAGGCTGGATTTGGCATTTTGTTCAGCTACCGAGTCCTTCCTAAGGACCTGGAATAGGCAGATCTGGATGTTTGATGAAGTTACAAATATCGTTGCAGGATGCAAGCTGTTCCAGGTAAAGTTATCTTTTGCAATTGATGATGAATTTGTCAATGCTGATGGTGTTCAAGTGGTGCTCCAGTTGTTTTGGGATTCCACCTAAATTACCTATTACTATTGGTTCTACCTTTGCTTTCTTTTTCCCAGGGCAGTCCTATTCCTATTTTCAGATCTTTGTATTTTGTTATCTTCTCCAGTTCCTTCTCCTCTGTTCTGCTGTCTCCAGGTACTGTCACATTCACTGTCCAGTTATCATTACCATTATTATCATTGTATTCTAAAATTGAGGTCGGGCATTAAAAAGTGAGGCTATGGATGCATTGTTATTTTGAGTATAGTACATTAAAAGGAATAGAGTTCAGAAAATTTGAGGAGTGACTGAGAATCCCTACTCTAAATGGACCAGGAATGTATTTGTTAATGAAAAGGATTTGTGAGAGAGATGGGGAAGACGCATGGCATCTTAGAAAGCTTCCAAATTGGATCAAAGATATCAATTCATAATGAGACAAAACAGATATCAATACCATGACTTAAGATTATGGGCAAGATCACAAAAGTATCAGCTGCAAATCAAGTTCTGTTGTTTGGACTTAAGAGGTGTTTAGTGACATGGCCTTTTGATTTATGATTTCAAAATTGGGGGAGAACAACCAATTTAAAAACACAGATCTGGAAACCTCCATACTTAAAAAGCATTTACTATGTGAGCAAGAAGCAGCTCCCTGCTCACAAAAACAGGGAGAACAAACAGAGAGAGCGAGAGAGAGAGCGAGAGAGAGAGCGAGAGAGAGAGAGAGAGGGTGAATAGATTGTCTGAAAAAGATTGAAAAAGAAAGTAAAAGTTCTTTGCTAAGATCGTCATTAGTAAAAGTTCTTTGCTAAGATCGCTATTCTAAACAATTTCCTAATTGAGATTCTTAAACTGCAATTAGATGATCTCAAGATACAGTATGTTTGGGCATGTTTTGAAGGTAACTTCTATCCAGCCCACAATAGTTTCTACCAACAGTTCCACTGCTATTTGTAGATCAGGACAACATAGGTATGTGGTATAAGCCACAATGACTTAAATGCGTAAGGATACAATGATGACAATTTATTTTGCATCATTTTACTAACAATGTTATGGTACCCTTGATGATAACTGTCCTCTTATCCCCACCCTGATCCTGCCTGATAAATTCTCTCTGAGAAAAAATGCCCTTTAAGAGAACTATGTTACTTATTCCCAAATTAAATATAGCCACGCTGATTATGGGTTCAGGGACTAGAGGCAGGTTTAGCAAATTAGTTTTAATTCTGGTGTCACATCCCCCTTGGTTTTGAATGTTTATATATTTTGTTCTGTTGTCTTTATTATATTGCAAGCCTAACTGGAAAAGGCCTCGGCTTGGAAAACATTTAGTGAAATAATAACAGTCATTATCTTTAGATCAGGTTTGAAGCTCGAAGTCATATGTCTTGGGGGAAAAAAAACTCAATAAAGTGCCCTCTTTCACAAATACTCAGAAATACATTTCAAATGTAGTCCAGTGAATAAGAAGCAAAAATCCGTCTAATGGCGCCACAGAGACTCACTTCTTTCACGAAGCTGCCTTCTTTTTTATGCTCAGATGATTCCCTAAAAACAGACCTGAATGGCAAGATATTAATACAGAGTTCCACAAACTAAAATATTACCTGGCTGGTCATGCTTGACATTTTAAAAGAAAAGTCTTTTGAAGAGAACTTATGGGGAAGTCATTTCAATCTATTTCCCTGCGCTCTCTTAAGTGCAAAGGATATGAAAGTTTGTGCATGATGTATCTGTACTGATGAAAGATTAGCTTGAGATTGCTGTGAGATTTCGGTGTGCTTACATTTTGCTTTTATTCTCAATTATGGTTTCTCTTTCCTTGTTTCAGGACAAAAAAAAGAAAAGAAAAAATATTTGTGTTCTGAGTTTTGTTAGCATTTTTCAGCTGTTTGAGTTTGAGATTTTGATTAGGTTTGAGCCAAGCTTGTTACATTTCTTAGTTTTCATGCACCCCAAATATGCCTGCTGGATTTGTTTGTTGCAACAGGCCATGTCTCTGGAAAGTGCCACCCTGATTTCACTATTGCTGGAGTCCTCCATTATACCAAACCATAATGTGATGTTTTGGTTTGGGTACTGTATAGCATTATATGTAAAGATAGCCACTCTATTTGAAAGCCAAAGCATATGTTCCAAGCTACTGCAACTTGTTCTGCAAATCAGAATTAAAATTAACTGGGATTCAAATAATTTAACAACTGGTTTTCCTAGGGTCAGGTTGGCTGTCTTAGGAGGCATGGCCCATCCTCCTCCTCCAGCTCCTGTGGGATGAGCTCCTATGATAGTTACCTGACCCTGAGTAAACTGGTTGTTGAATTACCCACCCTGCTATCAAAGTAGATCCTAGGCAGTGTGCTGCACTGCAGTGGACCAATGAGCAACAGAGGGGTCATCACGAGGGGAGGAGGAGGAGCAGGGAGAATAGGGAAAGTGGCCTTCTGCTTCCCTCACGCTGGCCGCTCCATTTCCCACTCCATGCTGGTTTCTCCATTGCAGTGCAGCGCCCAGGATCCATTTTGATAGTGGGTGGGTGGGATTTAACAACCAGTCCACCCAAAGCAAGTGTAAACCAGCTGAATCCCACCTCTGGTGTGTGTGTGTGTGTATGTGTGTTAGTTCCATGAATTTAGTAAATAAGTTTCAATAGAAAAACCTTCCATTTTATGAATTCTGATCTTTGCATTGTGATCAGGGGTGGGATTCTACCAGTTCTGTCTGGTTCTATAGAACCCCTTGTTAACTTTCTAAGCAGTTCGGAGAACCGGTAGTTAGAAGCAATCTCCTTTTGTTTTTTTCCACCCTTATTACATTCCTGGCAAACAGCCTAGACTTACTGCCTCCGAAGGAGGTTTTGAGGCTTGACTTTCTTAAAGGGGAAGGGTTGTTTCAAGATTTTTACACTGCTATTGGGAGGAAATATTTCCCTGGACAATCAGCACTTTGAAAAAATAATTGAATAACGAAGCAAAGCTTTTAGTGACAGGGAACCAAGATGAGTGACATTCAGCAAGGCTTCTTGGCTAGCTAGAAAGATTGACATTCAAACATGGGTTTACATACTCTTTGTGAGTTTTGGTCTAAAACTGGTTTTTGGTGAAGGTTAATTCTGTGCTTGGTGTGTTTATTAATGAAATAATTTTCCCTATTCAACTTCAACGAACAACAGCTACTGTTGTGATTTAATTATTTGTATTGTGTTAGAATTTTTTCCTGCCTCATGGTTTCTTTTTCTATCTGGGAAGGGGGTGTTCCTTCACTGCTTTAGTGGTATCTGGCACTGTCCTTTTGGGGTATACTTCCAAGAGGCAGGATGCAAGCTTGGCACTGATTTTTTTACTGCCTTTCTGGGGGGCATGTGACCTTTCCTTAAATCTGGATGATTTCCTTAGGATATCTTGTGAGGTGAGTGAGACCAGCTGCTATCTTTAAGTGATGCAAATGGATCTAAGGATTGCTTCTCCTGGGTGTGCTCTTTCTGGAGAGCTTAAATGACCTCTCTGCTAAAGGGTTTTACTTTATGAGCAAGAGTTGGCTGCTTGATAGTTATCACTGCATTTTAACTATTTTCATTCCTCAAGGTGCTCTGGCACCCTGCCTGATCTGTAACTCTGGCTTTCAGGTATTTTTAATCTAATGATTAGTATTTAGGGCAGCTTTTTGTAAGCAAAGAAGCTTTTTGTATTTTTGTACAGGTAATCCTTGACTTACAACAGTTCATTTAGTGATCATTCAAAGTTACAATGGCACTGAAAAAAGTGACCTATGACCATTTTTCACACTTATGACCATTGCAGCATCCCCATTGTCATGAGAGGCCAGGTGAGGAGAAGCACCCCTTGACATGAGTGATGTCCAGTTGGCCATGCCCGCTCAGTCACATGACCAAGCCACACCCACCAACTAAGCCACACCCACAGAACCGGTTGTTAAAAAAACTGAATCCCATCCCTGACTGTGATGGAGAGGCAGCACCAAAAAGATTCTGCTAGGAGGAGAAAGTAATCTCAAACCCAAAAAGATTGGTTTTGGGAGGAAAAGCACTGCTGGCAGATATTAAAATTGTGAGCCCCCATATAGGAAAAAAAAAACAGATCATGAATTACAGCTCTAAGCCACACAAACTGTTAGGAGTCAAAAGAAGCATTGTGATCTACTCAGGAAACAAATCAAGTAACCATTGTGAGCACTGAAAATTGGTCTGTAATTGGAATAGCATGTTATAGTTCATATCATGCTTTGGAGTGTGTTACACAGTTTTTCAAATTTGACAACTTTAAGAGAAATGGACTTCAACTCCAGAATTCCCAAGCCAGCATGCTTTGATTCTGGGAGTTTAAGACCACACCTCTTAAGTTTCCAAGTTAGAAAAACACTGTTCTACTGTAAAGGGACCTCCTATGCAGAAAATAATTTATTAATCTAATTTGGTAGTCATTGGAGCATGAATGCATGTGACAAAATGTAAATGCAGTGACATTTTAGACTATAGAAGGATTTCTTTTCAGAATTTTAAGTAACTTAAGTATGCTGCTGTATGAACCTAAAAAAAGACTATGTTTTCCAAAACAATTAGCTGTGAAAGACAGGGTCATCCTAAAATGAATGAGAATGTATTACTGTAAACAAATTAGCTTTTCTAATCTTCCTGAAAAATGGGGGTGGGGTGGGGGCAGTATTGTTTAAATTCAGGATCACCACTTGTCTTTTGGGTAAATACAATGCTGTCCAAGACACACTGTTTTAGGCATTTCTGATTTTTCTTTTTTACTTCCAATACCCATTAACACACAACACTGTGTTGTCATTGAGCATGGTGTTCTTTGCTAGGATGTGGGTGTTTGTTGTTCCCTTATATTTTCCGTTTTCCCCCCAAGACATACTGATTCCTCTATGTTGTTTCCAAGGGGATGTTTAGTTCATAATCCCATTGGCACTCATCTGCTGAGTCTGCAACTGCAGGGGTTAATGAGGCTTTTCAAGGAGTGTGTTATAAATCCTTATCAAGCACTCTATGGAACAAATTGTCAAAACAAATGGGATCTAACCATGACTGGATGTTAACATTTTGCATTTGGTTGTCAAATTCATGATAAATAAGCAGGTCTTGATGGAATGAGGCAATTTGTTGTTTCCTCCTGCAGCCCCAGATACACTTGTGATTAGACAAGTTCAAGAGGAACTTACAATGAAGCCCTAGATCGGATGATTCTCTTCTGTATTTTAGAAATACATAAACTGAACAATCAAATAATGACAATAAATCTAATTTTTCCCCAAGAAAGTCATCCGTGATTAAAACAAATTGAGAAATACATACCGATAGGTATACCAATAGTCTTTGGCCAATTTTACAAATCCAATATATCTGCAAAGGCGACTCTAAGAATGTACACACAATATACTCCATATGTTCTCTTAAAGATTTTGCTCCCTTGGCAGTACAGAATATAAAAATATTGTCTTGCTTTGACTAGGATGGAGCCTTGCAGGAGAAAATAATTTAACCAATTGGATGGAATCTGACAAGAATTGCAGGACCTTGGAGAGCTCCATAATTCTTGGTTCAACTAGCTTTAAGACTGAAATACTTTTTCTATTGTTAGGCTACCCATTTTAGGCTACCCATTTTGCCAAGACAACTGGACTTTTTCTCCTTCTTCAACTGCCCATCGATAAAGGATGAGTGTTCTTAAAAGAATCAGCTTTTGCCTAGGACTTTTTTCTGCCTGCTGGCAAACATTTGTGACTACTGAATATGAGATCCTGAGCCTATAAAGAATGGAAATTTTAGTGAGTACTGGGCAAACTTTTAGTGGCTGGGAATTGCTTGTAACGTTTTTGGAGAAAGTAGGCACACAGTTGATGGAGTCCATGCAAAATGGGTGATGCTTGGATTTTCTTTTTCATTTTGGAGGAGATTTTAGGGGTGTTATTAACTTTATTTTCAGTACATTCCATAGTTGCCATATATGTCAAATCTAGAGGACACTGTTAGTTTCTTAATTGTTATGTTCAGAGGAGAGCTAAAAGGGCACTAAACCAGAATTCACAGGTTGTCCTTCTCTGAGTTAAGGAAATCCAATTGAAATCATGCTGTCTTATATTGATTCTGGCTCAAAGGTTTTAAGCAGTATGCAGCTGACTAGCTACAGGTATATGTGCTTGTGTTATGGAAGCAGACATTCAGAGAAGGGTGTCCCATGGCAAAAATGGGCAGAGGAGTAGAAATACTTGCTTCTCTCTTCCCCCCCACAAGAACATATCATTGATCTTAGTCTTCCTCTAAAAAAATCAAATAGTGAAATCTCAGCTATTTTTCCAGGCATTTGTCAAGTCTGACACTCAAGCAAAGAGACAAGAAAGCATTTTGTCATTGTTTTAGAGGAGAGAAATGCAAAGAAGTTGGACTTGATAGAGGAAAGAAAGACTTGTTGTGGCCATGAACTCAAACTGGCAACTAATTTCCCAATAAATTCAGTTACTTTGCATAGATTAATGCTGTTACTTGCCAAATGGGAAAAACACAAGAGTTGCATATTTCTTAGGAGAGACTTTTTAAATGGATAATTCAACCTTCCACTTACAAGGACACATGACACATGATTGTACAATTGCAGCAGTTACTAGAAACTAAGGACTGGAACTTATTGAAGAGGTCTGACGAAAGAACAAGACCATTATTTCCTGTTGTTAAAGACTTCAGTGCATAAATGGAAACCAGAGAATTGCTCTGTAGTCTAGAAATCCTTAGATAAAGAGAGAAACAAGACAAGCAAATTGATAGTTGCTGTGGAAAAACTCTGAGGTAATCCTTTCCACTAAATCTTTCACTATATGTCTCTTGTAACTAATCATCAAGATACATTCCAAGAGACCAGATTGGGAGAAAAATAAAACCATGAAAATTTCCTTTTTTTTCAGTAGCAGAGGCTCCCTAGTATAGTAACCATTCCAGAAACTGATGCATTGTTCCTCTACCACCACCTAACCAGAATGCTATCATTATGTGATTTCTGTTTCTTTATGGAAGTTTTGCTCTCTCAGAGAAATTAACCATGTAGCTTCAAATTAAAATATTCTGGAAATTACTGAACCCAAATGAAATTGTGCTACTCATGCAATGTATACAGTGCTGACCAGGCAGTAACATGATCGTCAAGATAATTCTGCAATTTTTAAAGGGCTTGCCAAAGAAACCCCCAATTTTGCCAAATGAAAACAGAATAAACTACTGTACACTTATATACACACAGTATAACGTATCATTTCTGGGAGAAGCATTTATTTATTTGTTTGTTTGTTTATTTCCATGGTGAAATGAAAACCATTTTTTTTTTAAAAAAGTATTATTTCCAGCTGATTTGAAACAGAAAAAAAAGTCACAATGATTCCACAATGAAGTTAATACATGTTTATTTGCAGAGCAAGATGGAAAGAACTTGGTTATAAAACAAACTAGCAAAATTCATGCATGGAAGATGAAGCACAGCATAACGTATTTTAATGTTATATAAAAAAAGGGCAACTTACAGCGGAACATTTGCTGCTGGGAAGACACGAGGCCACTGATGTTCTTATCTTAACAGCCAGCTGTAACAAAACAATTGCAAAGATATAAGACATACGAGGGTAAAATAAATACAGCAAAACACTATCGTAATAACAGAATTCAAAGACAAAGATTGCTTTGAGCCAAACTCAATTCCATGTGATTCCATAACAGAAACAGACAAATGATTTGTCATTCTCTTGTTTTGAGGGTTTTTATAAAATCGAAATCTAGAATGTCCTAGTGGTCTCCTATCTAAGCACTAGTCCAAGAGGATCCTGTTTTTCTTCTTTTGGATCAACAGAATTTGGCTACTTTTGTTTGTTGCCATCTGATCCAATTTGTATAAGGAGCCCCTGTGGTGCAGAGGTTAGAGTGCAGTACTACAAGCTACTTCTGCTGCAGCCAGCTGCCTAAAATTTGGCAGTTCAAATCCCACCAGGCTCAAGGTTGACTCAGCCTTCCATCCTTCGGAGGTGGGTAAAATGAGGACCCAGATTGTTGGGAGCAATATGCTGACTCTGTAAACTGCTTTGAGAGGGCTGTAAAGCACTATCAAGCGGTATGTAAGTCTAAGCGCTATTGCTATGTTGCATCATACAATCCATATCATATGACATATCTATATTTATGTCACTATGCTTTTGGGTTCTCAAACAACAACACAGGATATAAACTTATGGTACATTAATATTCCCAAGGAAAACCCCTTTGATATCACCCCAAGCAATGATTATATATTTAGCTATAAATTTATTTTTATAAAGTATGGGGACATCATACATCCTTGTCTTATTCTTATCATTGTTGAACCACTCTTTAAGAATCCCATTTATTCTCATGTATGTGTATTTTTATCATAGCTCAATCAACATCCAATTTTCACTTTGAGAAGAATGCAATATTGTTTTAGAAGTGGACAAGGGGGCTTCAGATTCAGCAATTCTTGGCAGTTCCTTAAAGCATCCTGCATAATTTCCTGTCCTATCATAGTTGCTATCCAGACCCAGGAAAATACATGTGTTCAGGAAATGTTACAGAGGTAGCATCAGAGTGCAACCACATCTCCTTGTGTTCTTTCCAGATCAGCACTGAGCAATTTCATAGGCCTATGATGGTGACATGCCATACTATTTTTGGTGACATACCAGGGCTGAAAGATTCACCATCACTATCCTAGGCACTCTATTTATTCACATATAGGATTTACTTCTATTATATACGTCTCTTATTGCACTCAGTAACCAACTTTCAATTGTGTATTTCTGTAAAATATCCCATAATTCATGCCTATTCACTTTATTAAGCTACATCAATAAAGATATAATAAACTCTATTTTGTGAGTTTTTAAAACTCTATTTGGTGATTTTTTTAAATACCTCTCAAAGAAAAATGGGATCTTTGTACCCTTTGTCCAGCCTTATTGCATTTCCTAAATTTTGCTTCTTGTCACTTATTCCCTTGGAATATTACCAAACATTTTCCCAAGCCTACTTAATAGGCTAATTGCTCTATGGTTTCTGCGTTCACTCTAGATACCTTTTCATTGCTTTCCATTCTTCCATCTTCATAAATATCCTAAAGAAACTGTCCTCTCCATAAGCAAACCTATTTACATTTTAATATTTAATTATGCTGCCTATATTTGCAGCCTTGCCATTTTTAGCCTTACCGCAGCATCTATTACTTCATTTTCATCATTTTTTCTCTTAACATTTATAGCATTCATTTTAGTTCCACTCTTTACTAGACTACTACCATTATCATACAGATCTCTTAAAATTCCCTTACCTATTTCATTCTATGTTACTTTATGTTTTCTATTTTTAATTCCATTTCTTCTGCTGGAGGCTATTTCTTGCATCCTAAATGTGCATCAATTCAAGGCTATTCTCCATCATGTTTTCTCTTGTCATTGTGATCTTTCCTTCCAAAAGGTTAATGCTGTTTCCTCCATTATAAGCTATTTGAGGAGGTAGGAAAATAATGGATTTCAGACTGGGCCATTAGCTTTAGAGTTGTTTATAATGGAAATGAAGTTGAAGTTGACTTTATAGTCCTGGAAATGAGAAACAGGGACCCCTCCAGGTGTGTCAATACTACAATTCCTGGCATCCCTCACATATTGGTCCTTTTGAGAACTATATCTGGAAAGTCGTGATTATTCGCATCTCTTTAGACCTCTGGATGATGCTGGCCTTTGCTACTACAGGGTGATATAATGCACAAGAATGGAGTCCAGACACATATACCTCTAGTAACACTTGTGTCTCTTTTGTCAAATGTGACGTGGTAAGGAAATACAGCGGGCCTGAAGTGTAACAACTTTTCTTTTTCATGAATGATCTGAAGGTAAACTTTCCCTTGAGGTGAGCTTGACTCCACATACTGTTTTTGGGCAACTCTTGCAGATTTTCAGAGAAATAAACATTTATGTAAAGAGAAAATAATGAAAGAAACAGGCATATTTTTGGTCACATAAAGAAGTAATATCAAACTGTAAGGATATTCAAAGAGAATTACTGGACATGTTTTAGGCAATGAGATTCTCTGTTCTTTAGATACAATAACCACTCCTTAGTAAAGAAAGCAAGTAGAGTTCTATGGTTATTAAATAATTGATTTAGTTGTGATGCTGTAGAATGATCATATATTTTTGAAGTGTTAAGGGAACAAAGGCAGTTGCACTTCTTGAAGTTTTCGCTTTTTTGAAGAATGCATAGCCATGAAGCATGTGTGATTCGTGACCCAGACTTTCAAAAACTGAATTATCACTGATGTTGCATTATTATTATTGATACTTTTCTTACTTGCAATCAGAAATATTCTGCTCTGGAGTGAACCTGTAGTTCGCTTTTCCCAGTGGCTTTTTTGCTTAGGTCTCACTATTAATGCAAGTACAGAAGTTGTAAGATATGATTCTGTTTTGCCACAGTTTTAATGATATCAGAGCCAACCAAACTGATGTTTCTGCTTTTCTCACAAAAGCAAACAGTAAATGTATTAAAGCTTTGAAGTTGTCAATTATTTCTGATTATGCTGTGGCATCACAAACCAAGACAGCCAACTAATGCCTGAGGCAGCAGAGGCATCACTGAACAAGATGAATGAGTATAAATTGTACAGTTGGTTGAGTTCATTTATCAACTTTCCATACATACTTGGTATGGAATTCCAAGACTACACTTTCCCCAGCGACCTGGAAAAACCTTTAAAGCCACTTTTTAAATTACATTTACTAATGAAAGTTGTGATTATTTTTAGCGGAATAAGGAGAAAAACCATCCAGATTATTACGTTGCTGGAATTTTTAAAACTGGAGATCAAATAAATAACAGTTTTAAACAACTCTCCCTCTCTCTCTCTCTCTCTGTACATAGATAAAATATAAATTGCACATCAACTTTAACATCAATACTATGGTATAAAAACAAAAACTAACCTCCAACCTTTCTATCACCACCGGGTTGTGGAGAGAACCATACTAAACATACCTGGAGGATATCAGATTGTTCAGGATTGTTTGAGCTTGTCTTGAAAGGAAAAATGCTAGAGATTTTTCTTGTTTTTGTCTCAAGGTGATTCCTTATTAAATCACTTAATTTGAATGTCTAGACTACAGTAACAAATCTCTTTCTGCTGAGGTTGATAAACTGAGTGGGAAGACATCCCATCTCTCTATCCCTAATCTTGGCATAGAATTCAGTCTATTTTATAAAGAGGAGGAACGCAGAAATGAAGGAGCAGAAAGCCAAGAAGAAGGAAAAAATGAAAGGGAAGGAAGGAAACAATTAGCCTCCAAACACTAAATCAGAACCGTAAATCGCAACCTTATGTGCGCTTGACTCGGAAGTATATCCCATCGCGTTCAATGAGGGTGATTCCCAGGTAACGTGCGTGGGATTGCCGCTATAAGAATACAGTATTCTCAGTGCTATCACCCTCCCCGAGAGGCGGGCATTTGCTTAGCGAGCGTCGGGGCTGGTTTGACCGATTGGAGGCACGACTCCTGTGAGCAAGGACAGCGAGAAAGGTCGAGCAGAGGCTGCGTGGCCAGTGCTCTCCGCCCGGCGTAGAACAAAAGGGGGAGGGCCATACCCGGGATGGGATGGGGTGGGGGTAAAGCTGCCTATTCTTCCACGCACACAGCGCGCAAGTACCGCCACCGCCGCGAAGCGCATGAGCGAGGCGCGCCCCATGAGACGAGAAGCCCAGCGAGAGCTGGCAGCGGCCGGGCGCACCCAAAGTGACACGGAGGAGGAAGGGGGCTCAGAGCAAGCGAGCGCGGATCGTCGCTCCTCCTACGGGTAACATTGCAGTGGGATCGGGGCGGTGTGCAAGCAAGCGAGGCTGCTCGTCGCAGCGAAGCGCTCCAAGCGCTGACCAGGCCGGACTTGGCCTGGAGGGATGCGCGCGCGCATCTTCTGGCGCCCTTGGACCTCCTCCCTCGGGCTTCGCTTTTGCGTGAACCACAAAGGCAAGCCTCCTCCACCTGGCTGCGACCTCTTTCCTGTTGCCTTGCCTAGCGAGGGAGACTTAATTTGTCAAACTGGGAAAGGAGAGGAGAAGAGAGGATGTTGGTGGCGGTGGGAATATCTCTGCTTCTCTTTAGAGATGCCATACTTGCCGCGGATCGTGTTTTCTGCTTTGGTCGGGAAGCTCCTTTTGTCCTGTAGAGGCGAGGGGCTACTTGGGAAGCTTGCTTCGTTGGTGAAGCGAAAGACTACAGCCGCCTCCTCAGAGGTGTTTCCTGGTCCTGATGCGCTTTCAGGGCGCACTCTCCCATCCATCTGGGCGAGCAGATTGTCCGCGCTCTGGCTCATATAAACATTCGCGTTTCCGGGATGATATGAACCCTGAAACGAAACGGGTCCCAGACGAGGGCTGCAAACATCCGGCCAACCACTAAACGGCAATGAATAGAGAAATATTTGCTTCTTTGCTGCCATCTTTTGGTTATCCCGGTTTCTGCAGTACAAAACCAAAGGCTGCACTGAAATCAGCATTTAATTTGATGTTTGTGCTGTTTGTTTTATGTCAGATCTGTTATGGTTTCTCACCCACCAGGTCCAGGAAATGCACTATGGACCTGCTCACATGTATTATTTCACCATGACATAGGGTGGTGTTTCTCATCTTCAACAGTTTTAGATGTGAGTACTTCATGTCCTAAAATTCTCCGTATAGGCTTGGGTCTTTGCATGCTGCCTGGGGAATTTGGGGAATTAAAGTCCACACATCTTAGAATTCTTGAAATGAAGAAACACTGACTTAGGGAAAAGCCTTGAAGTTCTGGAAAGATAAAGTTAAGCCTTTGAAGAAAGATAGCATTCATATTTTTCTGACTTCATCCAGATTGCATTATAGCTCCCATCATTCCCAGTCAGGCATCCTGGCTAACGTTCAGCGTATATACAAGGACCTAATTTGAGGAAAATGTGTTTCATTGAAAACATTTTAACTAAGTAAACTGCAATAACTGAAGAAGCAAAGAACAGAAAAAAATATATTATCTCCTTGCTGAAATACACATTGATTGCTTTTGTGCAGTTTGATTATAGATTCATTCCAAACTGTGGTTTGCACAAAACACCGGATTACATATCCTTCCCTCCCTCCCTCCCTTCCTTCCTTCCTTCCTTCCTTCCTATGCCATCTGACTCCCAGCAACTCTGTTTCTGAAACTGGTTTATAAGTTCACCATTCACAAAATAGAGTGAAGATTAACCTCAATTT
The DNA here is from genome assembly GCF_049901715.1 of Pseudonaja textilis. Classification (NCBI taxonomy): domain Eukaryota; kingdom Metazoa; phylum Chordata; class Lepidosauria; order Squamata; family Elapidae; genus Pseudonaja; species Pseudonaja textilis. Next base: position 101,106,360 of record NC_142008.1, on the reverse strand, counting down.
TAGATATTTGGCAAATTCAGCTAGTAGGCTGTTAATTGATCTGCTTAAACCTCTCATACAAACACTACTCTTGTACACCTATGTTGGCCACTTTGAACATAATAAAATTAGACAGAAAATGATGCTTTCACATAAGTGCGTTTTAATAACGGAATGGACTAACTCACCAGCTTCTAGCAGAGTGAATGGAATTAAACATTAAAAAGTAATGATTTAGAATGAAACAGAAGTAAGGAAATGCTAGAAGGAGAACTTTAGAGAATAATACTGATACATCAACAAATGGAATTGAAATAAATGCTACAAATGCTAATGCCCAGGAAAAAAAACAACAAGGCTGCAGTTGTAGATAGTGTAATTGAAGAAAAGTTAAAAGATGAGTGTAGTTTGCTCATGGAATTGCTCTGTCATTTATTGACTGAATTTTCTAAGGATTGGGAAAAAATGCATTATTGTTCCCTGAAAAAAGGACAGGTAGCAAGAGTGAATACAAAAACTATGAGAAATTAGTTTATTAAGGATTTGGGAAACATTTGGGAGAATTTTGACCAAAAGCATACAAGACATGATGATAACAAAATCTGAGAAGTATAATTATAACGACCAGGAGGATTAGACAGCAGATTTTTGCTGCTCTGCAAGACATTGAGGTAAGAAACAGAGTTTATTGCATACCTAAAAAGCTTATGATAATGTCAATAGGCATTATACAATTTTTTGCTTTAACATGGAGATGACTGCTTGTTGCTGAAAGCAGTGGGAAAAATATATGATGGAACTAAACCAATATTTTTCAAACTTTATCATTTCTAAGCTTCCTGAATGCCAGCTGGGTGACCATGGACCACTCAATTCTCTCACTCACTCCACATAGTTGTTATTTTGGGGGGAAATAGAAATTAGGTGTATTAAATATATTCACCAGAGTAGGCTGACATTTGAGTTGATCCCCAAAATGTGATAGGTTTACAAAAAAAGAACGAATAGCACTGAATGAAAATGGACTGAAGACAATTGTAGTTGACCAGAAAAAAGTTGAAGTGGTTTATTGTATACAGGACACAGATGAGGATCAGATGGAAGAAGAGATACATGAAGGAAGCCTGATTGGGTCAAGTAGAAGTTTGATTAAGATCAAGAATGTTGATGAGACCTCCAGAAAGATGTATGATTAACAATCAAAAGCAGTACAGGTAAACTTTGAGTTACAAGTGTAAAGGATCTTGCCCATTTTGCTTGTAAGTGAGGATAGTTATTAAGCAAAGCAGTCACGCAATTGTTTCACTTAATGATCCCTGCTCTCCCCAGTTTGGTAGTTAAGTGACTGCTTGGGTGGTTAAGTGTAGAGCACGGGTGCTCAGGGATGGGAAAGGCCCTGGGAGGCCTAATGCAAGCCCAGGCCTACCTGCCCCAGATCTCTCCAGATCTTCCCACCCTGTGACACTCTGTGCTTCACTTCCAGCTTTTTGGGGTCCCCAATAGCTTTGGGGGTGCTTTTTCACCCACCAGGTCTGACACCTACTCTCTACCTTCTGTTACTGGTTGCTAACTTACCTTGTGTAGATTTCTGAAACACCACAGGCCCACAGAAGGGATATGGCCATCCACAGTCTCCTCCATACACCCTGATTGCTCCCCTATCTTTTGTGTGCTCCACAGTTCGCCTTGAGGAAGAAGAGCAGGCCTCTTTGTCCTCTGTCATGCCTACAGACTGTGTAGTGCAGTCTCAGTAGAGGGAACCATTTTGGGCCACAATTCATTTTAGAACATGGCTGTTCTAAAAACGGCACCTGCTTCTGGGATGGACCCATGCAGTCTAGAGATATCAAGGGGTGAAGCAGCCTGCTTCCCTTCCCCAGTGTGGTGACGGAGTGATTGGTGATTAGGATGGGACCTAGTGGGTGGGAACTAGAACCAAGGCCTACAGGACCCAACAGGGTAGGATGGTGTTGCCTCAAACTTCAGGCACCCCAAATGTGTGTGAATCTGAAGGCCTAGTCTGTTAACTTGGGAGAGAAAACATCTTTAAATTTGCAAAGGAGGTTCCTTGCCTCTTGAAAATAAGGATCACCAAGTAATTCATGCTAATCAACAAATCATTGATTAAGAGTGGATCAATTCTTTTTATAGGATACAAAGATAGATGATACATACAGTGCATTCAGCATATGTGGTACATCAGTAAGCAGATGATCAAATAATAAATACATTGAATACTTATTTTGGACAATACAAAACACTGATTCTAAATAACATTCCACAAGTGGCAAACTTATGGGTTACGTTACTTTTTCCCAGCTAGGTTTGTATCTGCTTGAAAGTTGCAAATGTATATGCTCTGAAGTTGTAATTGCTGAAAAACTGCACACACCAAGGAAATGGCTTTGGCTAAGAAGAGGAAAAAGTGCTTTCTTGAAATTATAAAAGAGGCCCAGATTATCACGTTAAAAGTGCTAATATCACCTTTTTAAATGCTAATAACGAAGCCTAAGATATGAGGCAACAATGGAGAGGAGATAGGTGCTGTGTGTGGGGGAAATCTACCTTAATTTTGTGAATGTGACCACAAGGATAACGTAGTGGCCATAATCACAACAGGGTTGTAAGTAGCTTTTTTTGTTTTTTTGAGGCAGAGGGTCCATCATAATTTTGGATATTAACTTCAAGTGGTCGCTAAGCAAATGGTAATAAGTCAGGTACTATCACTAAATGAAGCAGTTTATGGATATGACAAAAGGATGGATAGTTTTCCAGGTACAGAAAGGTAAAATAAGATACAGAGAATGATATTGGTGGAAATTAAGTGTGCTGTTTTTCTTTTTTTCTTTTCCTGCTTGTTCTCTCCTTTCTGCTGGTTAGTTTTCTTGCCCTTTCTCTTTAAACCTGTCCCTGTAAATAGCTTGCTATTGTCCATTCACCTTCTCATTTTTTCAATCTTGCTTGGTTTATAACTAACTTTGTTTAGAAACCTAGAATGATCTTGACAAGATGGGCACCATAGAAGTTTAATAATACATTATGCTTGGTCCTCCATCTTTTCTCTCATAAAGGCAACACTTTTCGAGAGTTGAACTTCTCGGTCTCACTTATTCTCTGTCTCTGATTGTCTCTGTCTGAGACAGAGAAGTCCAACTCTCGAAAAGTGTTGCTGTAATGAGAGAAAAGATGGAGGTAGAATACCAAGCATAAGGTCATTGTGTCATTCCAGCTCTTCCCACTGCCTTTCGCAGGGGCCAATTTTATTTTTTAATCTGGTCCTTAAATAGAGCATGAGACCAGAAGTCTAGATTGGAGATGGGAAATATTTTTATTTATTTTTATTTGTCAATTGCTTACAAGATAATAGGTATAAGTAAAAACATAGTTATGAATACATGGATACATATAAGAAAAATTAAAAAAAAATAAAAGGAAACATTAGGACAGGGACGGTAGGCACATTAGTGCGCTTATGCACGCCCCCTACAGACCTCTTAGGAAAGGGGTGAGGTCAACAGTAGACAGTCTAAGGTTAAAGTTTTGGGGGTTTAGGGAAAAAACCCCACAGAGTCAGGTAGAGTATTCCCAATAAAAATTAAAAAAAAGTTGGCCCAAGAGTGTTGGGTTATCTTATCTTATGGCATCTTGGGCTTCTCGGTGGGGGCTTCCCTATTTTGGAATGCTCCTCCCACCTGAAATATGTAAATTGGTATAAATTACATCTTTTTTTAGTGTCTCTTGAAAGCTTAACTCTTTATCTAGGACACCCTTGGATAAATGGTTCTTTTTGCCCTACTAAATGATCTTCAGTTTTATTTATGTATACGATAATTTGTGTACTTGCAAGATTTCTTGGCCATCTTCCCTGAACCATTACCATTGCAGAATATGGTAATTTGAAGCATTTCTGTCCTGCTGATATATATTGCATGAACATTTTCCAACTGATGCAGATGGCCTCAAAGATAGCAAAGACTCAAACTGTAAAAGACCCTTTAGGTGGTGGCCAGCACTTTGAATTGAGCTGGTGGTTGCTGAAAGTACCGGTAATTATTGTTTAATTTGTTGTATATGTACTTACATTATTATTTTCAATTGTGGAATGTTTTAGGATGAGATTGCAGGGAAAACAATGCGTAAATATATCCAAATACTGTACCAACACAGCAGGATAATGAAAATATATCTGAGCTGCATTTGTAAACCCATTAAAGAAGGCATAAGCAAATAGTGTTGTACACATCATTTGAGTTGCACTTGCATCTGAGTCATGCTGCTTCAAAGCTTTGCTTAACTGTCCTGCTTGTGCATTGCTTTTTCCCCGCTGCTAATAGTACCAAGCCATCATTTGAAGGGAAAGTGTGATTGTAATATTTTGCAAAGCCATGGATTAGTTCACCAGATCTTTTTGGATAAGTTGCAATTGGCCAGATTCATAAAGATGCAAAGCTGTAAAGAATAATTGCCAACTGGCTTCAACACACAATAAAACAGGAGTCCCCAACCCTCCTGGTCTGTGGACCCACATTGGTCTGTGGCTTGCCAGTAACTGGGCCATGCAAACAAGGGAAGCCCTATCCGCACGATGCATGCAACATGCAAAATAATGCCCTCCCCATTTCGTGAAAAAAGCACTTTCACTATGGAACTGGTCCCTGGTGCCCAAAAGGTTGAGGGAGCTGCAACAAAGTCTTGAAAGGAGAATTGTTTCTGCAGACAAGGGATTATGCTTTTCGCTTTTGCTTTTTGTTTTTGCCTTTAAGGGCTGTAACACAGGGTTGTCTCTAAGAAGAGCATAGGGCTGACCTTAAAAGTACTTTTTTTTAACAGCTTGTGGTTTAGTAAATTAGATTTATTCAGCTAATTAAAAGCTTAGCTGATTTTTTTTTAAAAAAATACTTCTAATTGTACCATTTAATGTTTGCATTTTTCAATTTGGGGATGGATGAGGTAGATTGCATTGATACCCTGGTTAATTGGAGCATAAGAAGCAAGTCTTCTCCCAAGTCAGCCTATTTGTTCATCCTAACCCTTATTAGTTACTCAGTTGGCTGCAGCTTTCTGCAGCCTGAAGCAGAGGTCATTCATTTAATAGGCTATCTCGTTTTTAACGAGATGGCCAAGAAGACCTTCTGCCTGCAAGGCAAATGTGTTACTGTTAGTTCCCCGTCCACTGTTCCGGTTGCTTGCAATTTCATTTCAGCCAATGCTTTATAAGAGGTTGTTCGCAGTAACCTGTAACAATGCTCTCAAATCTTGGCTGCCAAAATCCAGGATGGCCAGTAGATAGCAAGCAGAAATCTCTTTGATAGAATTTTGGGGATGGCTTGAGTCTTAAACCTCAGATGTGGTAGCTATAGTCTTAATTTAAAAAAAAAAACAGCATGGAAATTATGTTGGAAATTATGTGTATCAAACTCAGGACCTTTTAAAGTTAGAATATCATGATGGAAAGAGTGAGGCTACAGAATTCCTGGATGTCTAGTTACATATTATAAATTTGACTCTGGCGGCCATGGATGTCTACGTAGGTGTGGGCATATTTGATTGTCCTGTGAAGCTAAGTTTGCAGTCATTTTTACTGTAGCAGTGTTCCTGATAAATTTGTTAGATCAAGATATATGTTGAGCATTTTACATATTCTAGGAAGGGAGTTCCATTGATCCTGTGGTGGAATGAAATTAAAATTTACAGAGGAATAATTTCCCCAAAGGTCTTCCCACTGTCATCCTGAATTGCAATGAGCTTTTCTCCCTTCCTGTATCTGGAGAGGCTTGGATTGTTGACCCAACAATATGGCCCTTTCCACTCTTGTTTCCACAAAGTTTTCACATAATCCTTCCCAGTTAGGTAGAGGTGAAATAAGTAGATGGAAGAAGGGGCTGTAAAAAGCAACCTTCCTACCTTTCTTTGTCACACAGGATGATGAATATTAGAAGGTAGAGTTCAGTGACTGTTGACCGAGGAATTTTGTCTAGAACGGTTGCATTTGCAACAACTGTAAGAACTGCTTATTTTAATAATGCTGGGAATTTTTTTTCCTGTGCAACATCCTGATTTTCAGAATAGGATGAAACTAGGATGATACTATCTAAGCATGGGGTGGAATTTGGATGAGCTTTCTGGGCTTTGAACTTAAGCAGAGCTTAGCTTGCTTTACTTGAATGGGATGCTCCTGGAGAATTCCTGGGTTAAAGGTTTCAATGGAAATATGAAAAACATTATTGGCAGTAGCGCACTCCTTCCACATTGTTGCAAAAATAAGAAGAAACTACATCTAGAACTACATGAATATATTCATAAAATCACTAGGGATCAAGTTTGAATCAAAAGAAGTTTTAAGATGGTCATCCCATCTCAAGCAGAATATGTTAGTATGGATAGCAAGTATCATGCTCAGCTTCAAAACATTGTTAATGCAACAGTAAAAGGTAATACCGGTAGTCTTGAATTATGATTAGTTGCTTAGCAACCAGTTGAGGTTATGGCAGATTGCCTCCTCTGCAAAGGGCCCAGCTTTGAGAATCCAATGTTGGGATCCTGCCATGGTCATGCAACCACATTTTGATGCTCAGCAAAAGACCCCATATTTATGGCGGTGTGCAGCACCCAATGGTCATGAGACTGTGGCTTGTGACATTTTTGCCATGAGAATTTACTTAAAGGTCATGGTTGCAAAGATACTTTTTCATCACCATTATAATTATGAATAGTCTATAAACGGGAGTGCTGCTAAACAAAAACTACCTGTACAAATGATTATCAGCCTTTCCTGACTTGGTACTCTCCCAATGTGTGGAGAGAATAAATCATAATAAGATTGGGGAAGGCCAGGTTACATGAAAATTTTCTCTCATGGAGTAAATGTAGACTTATCTGAAATCCCTGATGCTCTAGGGATTATACACTGCATGACTCTAGCAGAGAAAATTCAGAGAAATACACTAAGTTATTGAACTTTCCTACATGAGTTGCTTACAATTATACGATAAATATCTTAGGTTGATAGTCAGTGCTGGTGTTGTTGCCTCATCAAAGGATAGCCATCGATGCAATGTTTCATGGACAAGAGTGCAGCATAACAGTATTATTGTTAATTATTGTTCACCACCGCTACATTTTACATGTCCAGCTGTAGTGCATGCAGCATTCTAAACTGAAAACAGGGTAAACGGAATTTAATTACTGTGTTTCCGTAAGCATGCTATAGCCAAACCAAAGGAATTATATTATGACTCACAATCAAAGTCACACACGATGTTAAGACAGTGAGTGGCCAACAACATGATGAACCATAGACTACCCTGTCCCATTTTCACATAGTTTACAGTAATGTGTTGTACAGATCTAACTGATGAGAAGGCTGAGACATGAAAACAAACGTGCAGAACTTTCTTGTTTCACTTCATAAACTTCTGCACCGCATGTGGTTTTCTTAAAGTTCTGGCCAATTATCCCAAATGGATTTAACTAGTTATAGGAAAGAGTAGAGATTTTTTTTCTTCTGCAACAACTGGTAAGCACCCGTGATACCCCACCCTGTGCTCTAGAGTGACATGGGTGAAGAACACCCTATTGAAAAAGATAATATGAAGCAAATGGCGGGGGGGGAATAGTTCTTCAAGATGGTCAGGATCAATAATCAACCCAGGGGCCCAGCTAGCACAGCAGAAAGGGACAAAGTGGTGCAGAAGCATAGAAGTCAACAAATGGTACAGTTCTCTCATACTGTACAAAATGGTCCAGCTCCATATCCTTTGAGTTGCAACTATTTCTAGGTGAGCAGATAAGAAACTGAATCTTGAAGACAAGGACTTAAGAAAGAATATGGGCATGCTTCTGCAAGTGGTGGTTGTCCTTACCCAGAGATGGATTATCCTAGGTTTTTCAACACCCTTTTGTAGTCATGTCAACATTTTGATGAGATGTCATGAATTTGGATAGCGATTTCCAGGACAGCATGGTCTGGGTATGCATAAGCGCACAAACGTGCCTACCATCTATTGTTTCTTTTTTTTCTTATTCGTATCCATTTCATGTATTTATAACCATGTTTATACTTACACCTGTTATCTAATAATTGTTTGACAAAATGAAAAAATCAAAAAAATAAATGGTGCCTTAACACTTGCAGAGAGTCAAGGCTGTTATTTCATAAGCCCACCCCCCCAAATCTTATTCCCCTCCCAAATGGACTGATTTTTCCCATTAGGAAACATTAATGGACAAAAGTCTTAAATATTCCCCTATAGGTAAAGATTCCCCATGCACATATGTGCTAGTTGTTTCCGGTTCTAGAAGGTGGTGCTCATCTCCATTACAAAGCTGAAGAGTCAGCGCTGTCCGAAGATGTCTCTGTGATCATGTGGCCAGCATGATTAAGTGCTGAAGGCACACGGAACGCTGTTACCTTCCTACCAAAGTGGTCCCTGTTTTTCTACTTGCATTTTTACATGCTTTCGAACTGCTAGGCTGGCAAAAGCTGGGACAAGTAACTGGAGCTCAACTCTGTTACATGGTGCTAGGGATTCGAACTGCCCACCTTTCTGATCGATAAGCTCAGCATCTTAGCCACTGAGCCATCGTATCTCTCTATTCCCCTATCTGTACCCCCAAAATAGTTAAAAAGTTGGTCCTGCTTATTCCAGTCAGATCAGGTCATTACAGGACTAATAATTAAAGCATCAGACTATGAGCCAGGAGACTTTTGAATTCTAGTCCCACCTTAGACAGCTAGTTGACCTTGAGTCAGTCTATCTCTCTCAGATCAACTCATCTCACAGAGTTGTTGTGGGGAAAAATAGGAAAAGGAATGTGTGTTAGATCTGCTTGCTGTCTTGAGTTATTTGTATAAATAAAGAGAAATATATATTAATTTACATCCCCTGTGGACCTTGGAAACCAGAATTAAAAAGACAGCCAGCCTCTAAATGCAACAAGTCATTTATTTCTACGCACAGTGGTTTTCAAGTGACAATGGCTGACTTCACTTAAGATAGTAAATCAAAATGAAACTAATCACATTGTGGCTTAACAAAGTTGGTGTACCCAATCTGGGATAGCTTTAAATCCAGCTGAGCTTACTTCCACATAGCTGGGTGTGCATAGAATGCAGCCTACTTATTAGACAATATGTCTATTGCAATTTGCATTGCTTTCATCAGCTTTTTCAGTAAATATATGCTGAAGTGGGAAATGTCTTTTGGTTCAGTAGATGATGCTTAACTTACCAAATAGCAGGGGTCAAACATTGAAAAGGAAACTTTTTCCCTTCAATGATAAAGTGCAGTTTTTGGAAAGAATGCTCATGAAGAGCATTCTTTGTGCAGAGCAAAACATTGCCAACCAATGTGCTTTGTCTAAAAATTTGTAGACTACTCTGTTTTCCTAGACTATCCTGTTTGTCTAGAGAAAAACTGGAATATTTCACTGTTTTATTTTAAATTAACAACATTTTACTAACCCATAAATTGAAATTAATTCTGCTATGTTTTTGTTTTTTACGCAAGTCAATCCATGCTTTTTACACAAGCCAATCCATGAAGCGGGCTTGTTATGATATTACCAATGCTAGATGAAGAATAGAAAGATTGTGATTGGGTGCGTGTGCAGGGGGAGACTTTGGCAGTAGTTTCGGTTCGTATTTTTCAAACTCAGCAGCTTTAAGAAGAAGAATTCTGGGAGTTGAAATATACACTTCTTAAAGTTGCTCAGGGTTGAGAACCACTAGTTAAGATGAAAGCCTTGTTGGGCCAGGATTCCTTTGCATGATAGGACTGAAATGCTCCTGGAAGGGTCATGAAATTGCCTGTTTGTGTTAAGCTTTTTGATACCTGTGGATGTGGAATGTATTTATGTAATTGTGAGTTCAATTGGATTTATCCATATTTAATGCAGATCTTTCCACAATTATGTGAATGTCTTCTTTCTTTCAGTTTGGATCAATTTGTCTCTTTCTACCAATGATTATAAATAATTGCTCCAAACAGCAGAGGCAATGAAGCCATACAATAATCAAATTAGAAATAATCTATCTGTAATTGACTTTAGAAAGCAAGCATTTTAACATACTTTCAAATTGTCAAAAAACTAACAAGTGTTGTCTTTTCTTTGATTCCAGGCATTCTGTTGGTGTGGAAATTAGAGCTGTTGAAGGTGGATTGAACACGTGGATCTGTAGGTAGTGAGCAAGAAACATAACATGCCTGTCCTATCTGAAGATTCAGGTATTAGAATTTCTGATACCTTAATTATGATGTCATTCTTGGTTTATCTTTTAGAAAATGTGCTTTTCTATAACTATCTTACATAGAACTGAAGGTCCAGAAGCCTTTAAAGATAAGCCAGTTTCTAGTGCTATTTATTTACTGATCTGAACCCTTGCATTGGTTTAAAATAAGCTGATAATAAAAAACCAAAGCTAAAGTATCAACAATAAAAGGAAACCTAATCTCAGTAGACCAATATAAAATGGGAAAAAACAAACAAAAAGCTGTACCCTTTGGCCATTTTTTTTCCAGATTATAAGTCAGTTTTCCCTGATCTGGTGGTCCTGAGGTAAGGCTAGTACAACTAAATTGGGACAGAATTCCCAATGGATGTTTGGAAGATATAGTCACTCTAAATATATCAGATTTAGAGTTGTTATAGTCTTGGAAAGGGGAGTTATAGAAATTGACAATGTGGCCACATCTACCATGCCACTAGTTCCAAGTTTTTTCAAACTTGGAACTTTAAAATGTGTGAACTTCAACTCCCAGAATTCTGCAACCAGCCAAACTGGTTTGGGAATTCTGGGAATTGAAGTCCATAAATCTTGAAATTCTCAAGTTTGAAAAACTGCACCAGAGGATAACTGTTGACTTCCAGTGAAAAATAAATACATTCAATTTGATTTTGCTTTATGTGCTTTACTTTTTTATACAATATTTTAAAATGTTTATATTTTGGCATTGCATGGGATCACAAGACAGTGATGGCCCCAGCCCAGAAGTTACTAATATCTATTCTAAGAACAATGAAGTTCTGTCTTTCTCTTGACTCCAGTTTGCTTTTCCAGCTGATGTCCAGCATTCAAGGATGTACACGGTGCTTAAGGCTGGTTCTCCTTGAGATAAGTCACTTCAGAGGTGGTATTCAGCAGGTTCTGACCAGTTCTGGAGAACCGGTCGCGGAAATTTTGAGTAGTTCGGAGAATGGGCAAATACCACCTCTGACTGGAGATTTTACAGTATCCTTTCCCCTGCCATGCCCACCAAGCCACGCCCACAGAACCGGTGGTAAAATATTTTGAGTTATTCCCATTGTAAGAAGCCATTTGCACAGATTTGGAATAGTTTTCAAATAATCCTTTTTTTTCCTTCTTATCTGTTCGATTTTAACTCTGATCCTGCTGATGTGGAGCTCTGACCTTACAGTACATATACAAAAAAAATGGTGTAAAAATGATGATAATCAGATAAGTGAAGCAGCTACAATTGGATGCTAAAAGCAATCTTATATTCAGTGGAATAAATAAAAGTTGCACAACCTACAAAGAAAAGGATTTTTGAAAGCCTGGGTATCAAAATAACAGCAGAACATGCTAAGCAATTTTCCTGGAGAGATGGGACTCTCAGAGTAGGCCTCAGGATGGAAAGTACCTTTTCCATTTTCAGTGTTGTTGTTTGGCTGATGGGAAAGAGAGAGAAAAAAAGACAGAGAACAACCTAGCACCAGACTTGAACAGTCTTGTCCAATAAATTAAAATTTGAATTTGGAACTGGAATCTCCATCAGAAATGTGAAAAGTAAATTTTAAAGAATTCTGGGAGTTGAAGTCCAGACATTTTAAAGTTGTAAGTTTGAAGACATGCTTTAAGGGATTTATTCTTCCAATTTTCTGGCTTGAAGCTGGTATTTCAAAGTAATGTTATAAAGTCCTTCTTTGGGACAGATTAAACTTCTGTAAAATGCTATTTTACAATTTGACCATGGGCATTCTGACCAGTCCCTTTTATATTGATCCTTTAGGTTTGCATGAGACGCTTGCCCTCCTGACCTCACAGCTGAGGCCTGACTCCAATCATAAGGAGGAGATGGTATTCCTGAAAGACATTTTTAGTGAGAGAAGTCTCAGCTGCTTAATGAAAGTAAATATTTTTCTATAGAGAAAATCTTTCTGTTAGCTTCCTAGTTTTTCTCTTTGCCTAACATTCAAACTTGGGGCTCAAAACTGGACATTGTAATGTGTGAATATGCTCCAGGCCATGTTTCTGAGCACACATAAAGTTTTGTGAACACCCACAACATACATTCCATAGTTGCTCTAAGGTGCTTGGCTTGGCATACTTTGAGTTTTCACACAGGCTATGGCCTTTTGTTGGCTTATTAATAATAAAGATTTTACATAACCTAGAGTCCAGTGTATAATAAGAAAATGGTGGAAACTAAGACTGCCAGAATCTATCAAACTTTTAGAATATGGTGTTGCATTTTCTTTGTGGGCTATTGATCTTAATAAGCAAAATATGAGAAGGTGGTGATAGGAATCAAGATGGCAGCGATGACTATGCAATTAAGGTCCTCACATGATGTTCAAGTACTCAATTAAGCATCATGTGAGGGCACATACAGAAGACCTGGGCTTCAGTTATACAGCTGTTGCTATCTATTTGTGGGTGGTTGTTCTTTTTATCCCTACTCCATCCCTGTGGAAGCTTCCAATGACCCCTGGAGAAACAGCTTTGGTTGGTCTAAACTCTAAAGCTCTTCTGATGTTCTTAGGATATAATCGGTGAAAGCTCAGTAGTGCCTTTCCACTTCACAACATACAATTTCCTGCTTGAATGCACTGATTATATGCATTGGATTTGGAAATATTTGGAAAACAAAACATGTGATAATTCTTTGGTTTCTTGTGACCATGAATGGGAAATAACATTTTCTAAAGGGATGACGAATTGAAATCGTTTACAACAGCATGGACAAATTAAAAAAAAAGTGATGGGGAAGAAATCAATTTGGAAAGTTCTGCTTGAATAAAAGACTATGTCTGTTTAACTTTTCTTGTAAAATAAGAATACTTAATCCAATCTGATTGAAACTTGACAACCTCGATACTTGCTGGTATTTTTACCCCACACGCATGATAGAATTTCTGAAAATAACCTGTCAATTGGATGGAAAACATTTAAGTTGTAGCCATAGAAAGCTGGGTTTTAATTGAAAATAGTGAAACTTGGGCTCCTGAAAACAAATGCCTAATTCATGAATGAAAAGGAAAATGCAATTGAGAGGAATGAAATGTTAAGAAAAACTAGTCAATTGCTTTTTTTCGTATCATTCCTCTGGTTCTAATCACATAGATATTTTGTTAGCATATCAGACAGAATGAATGAAAGTTTGTCAGTGAAATAATTCCTAATTTTAAGGTGCTAATTAAACAGTGGGTTTAATGGCTAGAGGGAGGAGGGGATGTCTGTTAAGTGAGAGTGTCTGTTAAATCCAGTGGGCCTTTATGCATGCATGTTTTATGTATTTTATATGTTTTACATGGATGTAAACTGGCAAATGTATATAGGTAGTCCTCAGCTAGAGGCTACAATTATGGTTGAAAGTCATCATGTTTGTTAACTGGCCCATCACATGACACACCCCATATTACAACCTTTTTTGCAGCGGTGGTTAAGTGAACGAGGTGGTGATAAAGAGAAATGTGGGCCAGTTGCTGAGTTTTGAAAATGTGACCTTGTGACTGTAGGGGAGGGGTGGCCATTGGAACTTTTTCAGGATCTGTCATAATTTTGAATGGGGGCTAAGCCACCAGTCATAAGCCAAGGAATATCTGTATATAAAATGACTACCAGGATTTTATGCATGTGCACCAACATGCAGTATGGCTAGATTTTGTCTGTTTTGGCCAAGTTTGCTAAACAAGGTTTGTAAAATCAAAAGTTCACTGAAGTTGTTTACAAGGCTGTCATATTGCTAAAGAACTTTTAACTGTTTCATGGAATGGAAGAGTCTATACTATTCTCTCAACATAGATCTATAGTTCAGCATCCTGGTGAATTGGAGTTAAATATGCAAAGCAAAAACCACAATTTAGCTATAGAGGGGCAGCATTTTAGCCCACAAATAATTGTATAATTTCTGTTTTTAAACAAATTGGATCTTGCTGTAAATGAATCTATTTGTGAAAGTGCCTTTTTTCAAACAAACAAACAAGCAGACTGAATCTCTTTGAAATAAGCTTGATAATAAAGCTTGTGTTCAGGATCTTTGCTCACACTTTGAAAGGAAAGAAAACCACAAAAATATATAGATTTTTAGATTTGTTAATGTTATTTTTTGATAACATGGCCTACAAAGCTCTCTGCAGAACTTGGAGACCGTATTTTCAGTTAATAACAATGGACAGAAACACTTTAATTCAAAAGAAATACAAGTACATGAATTCTATTTCTGAAGCAATGAATGCCTAGTGTTGATATTTATACTGTACCAACAGTGAATAGCTCTCCTTTAAAAAATTCTTTGGGATGAGTTATGAATGATGCATTGTTACAGGAGATGTCAATTTTTTCAAACTATTAATCAATTTGGAATCAGAAAGTATGCTGCGGATTTCCTGCAAAACAGTAGTCATAGCATGGGATTCACAAGATGATTGCTATATTTGGTTGTTGTCAATCAGAGAATACCCAGAAGGCAACTTGTTGTGTCTTAACCATGATCAGTCTGGCTAAGTAATTGTGTGCAACCTTCTGGGGACTATTGTATACTGCACCAACAGTGCATAGTTCTCTTTTAAGAATCTTATAATTCTTTGTATAGTCCCCAGAAGCCAAGTTATGTATTTGTTCAAAATATTAACTTCATGGCATGCCCAAGAAATGCCCAGGGAAGAGACTGAGCAACTAGTAAGAAATCAAAGAGCGTAGTATGTAGAGTTCAAGGAATGTAATCAATATTCAAAGAATAGAATGGGATTGGCAAAATGGGATTGGAAAAATGCTTGACCAAATGTTTAGCTCCCTGATTGGCATACATAAGATTACAGTCTGATAGAAAAACTGGAAACTTTGACACACAATTCTTTTGATAAGGAGTCAAGGTGCCCAATCTTTTGTATAGATATTTGGTTTTCAAATGGCTGCAGTTCAAAAAGTGGTCAGAGAATGGGGGGGGGACGGAACTGGTGTCTCAGTGGTACAGCATGTGATCTTGAAGCTCCAAGATCGCCCCTGATATCTCCATTGCAGGACGGTCCCACCTGACCTAAACTGTCCTGTAGAGATGGTGATTAAGGAAGGCACATCCTGTCGATCCCAGGGACATCACAAAGTCCCTGGTTGATCCAGGAAAAGCCCCTTTTGCCAGCGGCAGAGAGACAGACTTTCAAGCTGTTGAAGCTGGGACAGCTCTGGAACAGAAGAGATCGGAAAGAAAGTGTGTCAGTTTGGTGAGATGAACTTTTACTTATTATTTCTTGGAGAGAACACCCTGAAAAAATTAAAGTGGACTAAAAGTGAAGAGAAAAGAATTTAAGTGGCGTGATTAATTGTCAAAGTGAAAGTTTTTTTCTTTTTTCCCTTTTTATTGCAACTTTGAATTTGGCAAAGATGTTTAACTTTAAGCTGGACTGGTACTTTTTAATCTTTTTATTTTTGTTTGTATTTCTTTCTCCCCTTTTTAAACAACCCTTTTGAAAATCCCTTTTTGACTAACAAGCACTTGGGCAGATCATAATCCAGTGTCAGTTATTTGGAAAGGATACAAGAGGAGATCTAGATGGACTTTAAGTAATACGATACTGAAAGAAAAAGACTTTAAATAGAATATAGAGAAAGAACTTATTTTCTTCTTCAAAGAAAATAGAAAAGAGGATACATCTTTACAGAATCTCTGGGACATGATGAAGGCCTACACAAGAGGCTTGATAATAGATTATACTAGGAGAAGAAACATAAAACAGAAAGAGACATTTAAGACATTAGAGGATGACTATAAAAGACTGGAAAAAGATTTATAGATGTTCCCACAAAAAAGACATTAAAAATAAAATGGATATAATTAAACATAAAATGGGACTAATGGAAAAAAGGAATTAGCACAAAAAATTAAAAATGCTAAACAGAATTGCTTTGAAGATGCAAATAAACCAGGCAGATGGCTAGCTTATAAACTGAGAAAGGAAAGAGAAGCAAGAAGAATTAGTCAAATGATAAATAAAGAAGGACAGGTTTGCTATGGAAATGAGGAGAAGAAAAAAATATACAAGACTACTACGGAAAACTGTACTTTCAAGAGAATAGTCAAGAAGAAAAAGTTAAACAATATCTTCAGAAAGCAAACCTACCTCAGATACCCAAAAACATTGAAACAATGTTAGAAAGAAGTATAACAATGATGAAATTAACAGAAGCCTTAAAAAAACATAATGTTGGGAAAGCACCAGGTCCAGATGGTTTGCCAGTGGAATTTTACAAGACTTTTTAGGAAATATTGAATCTTCATCTTTTAGAACTTATGAATGAAGTTATGTTAAAGAAAAGGATACCAAAACATGGTGAGAAGCATGCATTACACTAATACCGAAGGAAGGTACAGACCTACAGCAAGTTAAAAATTATAGACCTATATCTTTATTGAACTCAACTATAAAATCTTTGCTTCAATTCTGGCAGAAAGACTAAAAAGATACTTAAATAATTTTATTCATACTGATCAAAATGGATTTCTCCCAAAGAGACAAATCAAAGACAATGTGAGAATCATTTTGGATACTCTGGAATATTATGAAGCAACCCTGACAAGCAAATGGCCTTGATGTTTCTAGATGCTCAAAAAGCCTTCGACAATGTGAGTTGGCGATTTATTTTAGTGCAATTGATACAAATGGGCTTTGGTAAGAAATTTATCCAAGCCATTGGAACAATATACCATGAACAAACTGCAAAGGTGATGGTGAATGGAGAATTAACAGAATCCATAGATATAAGAAAAGGGACAAGGCAAGGCCTCATTGTCGCCTCTGCTGTTTGTGTTAACATTGTAAGTCTTGAATAGGAATATCAGAGAAGAAAAAGAAATAAAAGGAATGAAAATTAAAAAGGAGTATAAATTGCAAGCTTTTGCAGATGACCTGGTATTTTTATTAGAAGACCCATTGGAAACAGCACTCAAATTAATAGAAAAAATAGAAGAATATGGAAAAGTAGCAGGTTTGAGAATAAACAAAGACAAAACAAAGATATTAACAAAGAATATATTAGCAAGACGAAAGAAAGAGTTGGAAGAAATTTTAAAAATACAGGTCACGAACAAGGTTAAATATTTAGGGATTCATATTACATCAAGATGTAGTACGCTGAAGGAAGGTAACTATGTTAAACTCAAACAGCAGATTGCAACAGATTTGATGAAATGGGAAAAATTGCAAATATCATTAATTGGGAGAATATCCACAATTAAGATGAATATATTGCCTAGAGTTTTATATTTATTCCAGACAATTCCTATTCAGTTAGGGAAAGAGTTTTTTGAAGATTTAAATAGAATTGTGTTGAAATATATTTGGCAGGGTAAAAAAGCAAGAATAAAATTAAAACTGTTACAAGATGCAAGAACAAGAGGAGGGTTTGCCTTGCCCAACTGGGAGCTATATTACCAGGCGACAAGTTTGATGTGGGTAAAGGAATGGATAACAGTAAGGAACAGTAAGGAACAGTAGATTATTGACTTTAGAAGGCCATGACTTGCTGCTGGGATGGCATGCCTTTCTCTGGTATAAGGGGACTAAAATACAGGGGTATTTCAGAAGACATTATATTCGTGAGGCATTGTTTTTGAACTGGGAGAAGATAAAAAGATTCCAACATGGCTTTCAACTATTGAAGCTTTTTCTTATCCAATAATATATAAAAAGGAACAAACAGATATGGGGAGATATTGAATGAAAAGGGTCTATACAAGAGTTGGAAGAACAAGGTGTAAAAATCAATTGGTTTTCATATTTGCAAATACAATCTAGGTTTGATAAAGACTCTAAGGTAGAAGGTATTTATGACAAGTTGACTGAATTAGATAAAAATTTAATGAAAAGGTAATTAAAAACATTATGGACATCTATTAGAATTTAAATTGGAGGAGGAACAAGTCAAAGAAATGATGATTGCTTGGGGGAAAAATTTTGGATATGGGATTGATTTAGAGAAATGGCAAAAATTGTGGTCTCAAAATTATAAAATGACAATGTCAACTGCATATAAAGAAAATTTGTATAAGATGTTTTACAGGTGGCACTTACCCCTGACAAGACTTGCGACAATGTTTAAGAATAAATCAGATAAACGCTGGAAATGTCATCAGATACCTGGTTCATATTACCATATGTGGTGGACATGTTCAGACATGAAGAAATATTGGACTAAAATCCACACATGGTTGGAGAAAATGATAAAACAACATATAGACTTTAAACCAGAGATCTTTTTATTGGGAGTCATACTGGACAAATACAATAAAGAACTGAAATATTTGATTGTAAATGTTTTAAGAGCGGCTAGAATTGTATTTGTGAAGAACTAGAAAAATGACAAAACACCTATGCAGGAGGAAGTTATCAAAAAAATTATGGACTGTGCTGAAATGAGTAAACGGACATTTGAAATTAGAGAACAAGAAGACAAGAAATTTTATATGATATGGGATTTGTTTTACCAATGGTTGGATAAAAAGGCATGGTAATGTAATAGATTAGATAATTCTGTGATAGAAATTTAAAAGGCTGATATAAAACATAATATATATATATATAACCACTGGTTGAAAGTATAACACAAATTTTAAGGTTAAACTTGGAACATCTCGTATAAAATGATGGAATAAATAGTTTAGTCATGGATAATTAATAACTGATAAATATATAAGCATATGTTAGTTTGACAATGTGAAGACTGATATAAATTGTGAGTAAATGATTACAAAAGGATAGCACTAAAGATGTGTAACCAACTGACACACTGTATGTATATAAAATGGAAGATGGTTTTATGTTTTTATGTTTGTTTTTAAAAATAAAAAATTTGAAGAAAAAGTGATCAGAATTGTGGAAAAGGTAGAATGAGAATTTCATTTGAGTGAATTTTAACAACATTTATTTAAGCCTAACTAAAATTAAATACAATTAATTAACTAATTATTATTACGTATTACATTATAATTATACATTATATTCTAATGACATTTATATATTATTATATATACAGTATTACAATTGCTATTCAATATTATTTGTTGGCCTAAACTGAATTAATAAGGAATTCAAAACCATTAATATGCAATTCCTTACGTGTTACTGTATTACTTTTAAAAATCACAAATAAATAAATACATGGTAACTCATAACTCATGAAGAAACTTTGGGGTGCTGGAGGATTGCTCACACCATAAAATATTTGGCTTTGGGGACAGAATAATGATTTTTCTTGTTTTCAAAGAGACACGGAGTCATAGAGAGGAGATCCTCTCCCCTCTCCTATAACTTCTGGCCAGCCTGGCATCTGTTGCTTTCCCGCCTAAAGGGTATTTATTTTGCAGCCTGCCATCTCAGCCCTCAAGCATCCTGTGCTATGAAAATAAAAATGGCAAAAGCCATCAGGCAGCAGATGCTGCTATAGCCACACAGATTTTTTTTTTAAAAAAACCCTGTTATGTTCTAGCTACCATATAGATTCTCAAACTGATTGTCTGAGATTAAAATGAGAAATTGAGCAAGCTTTTCTTTTCCAGAGTCTCTACATGTTGGATATTTCACTTGGTTGAAATAAATCATTGTCTTGAAAGGATCAGTTTCTTAGATAGCTCCGACAACTGGATGTTTGTATGTGTGTGCCTGTGTATATTGTCTGTTCTCTGTTTCAGATTCATGAAAAATTGTGCCATTATGAACAACACAGTCCGGTCCCAGTACTGCATAGTGCCTCTGCTCTTGCTGAAGATGTAAGTTCAACTGGGAAAGGGCAAAGAGAAGGAAACGGAAGGAAAAGTTGTCTTTAATTTGCCATTTTTTCCCTCTGAACTCCAATTTTCACTGTAGTGTTAAACCTGCCAGAGCTGAGAAACATTACTTTAGAGATAGCTGTGGGGTGGCAGGATAAATATTTAGGTGAGGATAAAGCTGTCCTTTATGGATCTCAAGGATGAACCCAACCATCTTCAGTTCACTTATGCCTTCTTTTAGGCAGGGGAGCCTTGGGCTGGCCTTGCCAACCCACGAAGCAAAGCACTGGGCTACACCATAACCCACCAGTTTAATAGCGGTACGTAGTCTGGATTCCCAAAGAAGGAGGGGAGGGTGTTCCAAAGGAGCAAAAGACAGAGAAATTTAGGTAGTTTGTGTGAGAAAGAGTTAAAATAGCTTTTCCTTAGGAGTTCTGAAATAGTATATGTTTAATGGAGTAAGCAGTCTGCTTTAGTTTGGCAAAATCTCTGTAGATGAGGGACAATAAAGGAAACGGCTTAGAAGAACCCCAGTATGTGATTCTTGGTTTTTGGAGTTTGGCATTTTTAGAATATCAGTGAAACGTTTATAAATGGAGATTGCTAGAAGTAATTGCTTTATTGCAGTAGGCCTGCTTCCAACATTTGGTACAAGTCAGCTCCATTGTGTTTCTGTGGTTCTTTTTAATTCTGTGTAGGTTTATACGATGAGATGAGGGTTGCACTAAAAGACCTCCCAGGTTCTTTCCAGCTCTGTTATTCTATAATTCTGATACATTCCAGGACTTCTTCTCTGGACATATGACCTTTTCTAGAGTGTGATCCTAAAATTACCAAACAAATCACTGGAAGTATAATCAGAAAAGCCTTGGTTGTCTGTGTGTGAATTTCTCTCTTCCCTCTTTTTCTTTTCATTAAGGTGATGGAAGAACTGCAGACTGCACCGATGAATAATGATGAAAAGGAACTGTTTCAGCTACTCTCCACTCCTCATCTCAGGGTAAGAGGCTTCCTTATCTGTAGCTCAAGGAAGGGCTGCTGGTGCAAGCATTCAGATCCTTTGGGTATTGTGAGTGGGAACTGTGGCTTTAGTCATCTTCTTTTTACCCATTTTAGACATTTGCCATCACTTACGTAAAAGGCTAAAACTGATTCCTGCTGCACAATTTCACAGGATTTTCAGAAGATTTTTTTTTCCTTTCCTCTGCATGCTGTAAGGATGGGATTGCTTGTCAGTGAGAATGGATAAAGAATAAAATGTTTACAGTATTCAGCCATGAAGAAATCAAGAATTTGTTTGGAATTAATATTTGGCACAAGGGGTCTCCAACCTTGGCAAATTTAAGACCTGTGAACTTCAACTCCCAGAATTCTGGGAGTTGAAGTCCACAAGTCTTAAAGTTGCCAAGGTTGGAGATCCCTGATTTGGTACATAGTAGGAGCACCAAAGGACTGGTTGAAAAAGATAATTATGCTCAAGGTCTATTTTGTTATGAATATCAGATCAGATGCAAAAATGACTACAAGAGGGTAGCATAGAGACACTGAAACATCTAATTCTTTGCTGACAACCATCCATCCATCCATCCATCCATCCATCCATCCTTCTGTCAAATAGATCAGAGGTCCCCAATCCTTGGTCATAGCCCGGTACTAGGTTCTGGCCATGCAAGCAGTGGGCCAGAAACCACCATCTCTTCCCCAGCTCCACCACCAGTAGTCAACAGAGCCAGAAAGGATGGAGACCACTGAAATAGACCAAGCGTGGAAACCAAAGGCATGCAAACTAATATTACTTTTATTATAAATTTTTATTAACGGAATCAAGCAAGTCTGAATGTGCTTCTCCTTTCCTTCCTCCCTGTTTCCCTTTTTCTTCATGAGAAGTAGGGACCTTCGTGTCTAAGGTGCTTACTCAAATTACATTTCTGGCCTGAACTCCGATTTCTTTTAACTTGCTGTTGTCTTGGTTGCAGGTCTTCCTCTTGTTCGTCCAGATGTTTTCTTATGCCCATTATATGTTCCCATTTTTATGGTGGGGAAATTATTTCTAGAGTAAAAGGGTGCCATTACCCTGCTCTCAAGTGACTTCCATCTTTAATCATATTAACTTTTTCCAATGAAAAGGAGGAATCAACAGGTTAGATGATTGATCCTGTTTACTCCAGGTATCCCTTCGACCCCTATATGGGATCTGCGGGTATTACGTCTGAGAAAGCTACTTCTTTTTTTCAATTTGGGGAGCTAGAGAGTCCCTTAGAGGGAGAAATTGCCCCCTTAAACTTTGAGGCTTAAGTTGTGCAGATTCAAGTCGGAGCCAGTGGCAGTAGTTGCATTAATATGTAATAATTACTCAATTTCAAGGCTATAGTTCATCATTCCAGGAATCCATTAATTTGTACTGCGGGTGTGAGAAAGAGACTGACCAGGTTACAGGTAGTCTTTGACTTACAACCCTTTATTTAGTGACTGTTCAAGGTTGCAATAGCACTGAAAAAAGTGACCTATGACCATTTTTCACACTTATGAGCATTGCAGCATGCTCATGATTCAAGTGATCAAAATTCTGACCCTTGGCAATTAACATATATTTATGATGGTTGTAATATCCAGGGGTCGTGTGATTGGGACCCTCTGACAAGCAAAATCAGTGGGGAAACCAGATTCACTTAACAACTGAAAAACTGCAGTGATTCACTTTAACAACTGTGGCAAGAAAAGTCATAAAATGGGGCAAAACTTACTTAACCATTGTCTTGCTTAGCCCACAGAAATTTTGGACTCCGTTGTGGTCATAAGTTGAGGACTACCTCATTTGCACCTTTTTTTGGCAGCAGAAAATCAACTGATGGTTGTGTGGTTTCATTCTTAATTTGCTACCCTGTTCTCAGTGAGATTTCTGCCCAGTACGTCCATTTTGTACGTTAACACCCCCCCCCCACCTTTGGAACATTTGGCTTAATTTTAAGGGGTTCAAGGTTTTTAAGGATGCTTTATGCTTTTGTAAGCCGTAAGGTATCAGTTGTACTCCCCAAACATCTTCCCAATTCTCCAAAATAAAGATGGATCTGAACCGTTCAGCTGCATTCACTTTTGAAACATGCAAATGCTTCAATGGGATGGAGTGAGGAATATCCCAATAGGTTCAGGTTGCCCATCCCTCCCAAGAAAACCAAGACACAGGCCGGCTAGGAAATTTGGGCTGTTGAAGTCATCCATGTTAGAGTTGCTAAGGTTCTAGCTGCAGTTGCCCGAAATGGCTGCTTCACTTTGGCTAATAGTAGGGCTAGACATAAGAAGAGAGGAGTAGAGAGCAACTTGGAAGTTTGGGCCTGTAGGCCATAGGAAGTTTGTGTTGGGGAAAATAACAATGGGCAGTGCCTGACACTAGAAAGATGACAACATTTAGCCCAGGCAAACATTCAGAAGGATGTTCCAGAGAGGAAGCCGGCCTTGTCATCATAAGATCTTCCTCTAGCTACCCAACTCTACACCATGGGCAAGGAGTCATGCGCTGGGAGCTTTCTCAGGGTTTGCTCCCAGGCACCAGAATCCATGTGTGGGATTCTTCCCTTTTTATGGCACGTGACAATGTGTACAAAAAAGGCAGAACTGAATTGCAACACGGCATCTGCTATCTTGCCCTTTTGAAATTCCCCCCCTCCGCGCACCACATGGTTGCTTCCAAATGTTGGAGGTCTGTCCTACAGATCTGATTATCTGTATTCCTGCTGATTCTCTATTGGTGAGCAAAACAGTATTTAGGAATTTATGACTGCATGCTCAGGCAATATCTTGCTACTCATTTTAAAGCCATTGTGCCTGGGAATTCCCACCCGCCCTTCAAGAAATGCTTTTTAATGCTCCTTAAGATTAATGGGTAATTTTATCCTGAATTCTGCAAAATAGTTATCCCCTAAGGTTTTCATTCTGTGTCTTTAATATCTTGCATGGTAGAAAAGTAGAATAAAGCTTTTAATAATTTACCCTACTTCCAAAGATGAATAGGGAAAGGAGGGTTGATGGACACCAAAGCTTTTTTTTTTTAGCATAAAAAGCACTTTGTGCATGCTCAGGTGATAAGAACTGAAAGCTGCTAAGCTTTCAGGTTTTTTGGTTCTTTGCTAACTTGCCATTTTACTTACCTTCTCCTGCAACCTTGTTGATGTTTATTTAAGCACTTTGCTTCTTAGATCCAAATTCTTCTCTAGTAGCAGAAATAGTTGTTCCCTCTTGTTATCGTATCAGAACTTTATTCTCCCATTCTGGAAGGGAATCATTTACTTCCCTTCCCATTAGATTTGAATATTCAGATAATAAACAGGATTTTAATGAGAGTGTTTTAATAACTTTGACTGACTAAGAAACTGAAGACAAAGGCATTCGAATTGCAGAGGTCTATTATAAATTCAGAACCTACTAGTTTAAAAGAAAGCCTGTGCACAAAAGAATTGAAGATTAAAAGATATTACATTTAATACACCCAGTGTAGACTTCTCCACTTGGCTGGGGATGGGAGTGGGTGGCAAACATATGTAATTATGCAGCTGTATTTATGTAAAATATAAAAAGTATATGTTTACATGAGACACATAAACTGCAAAAAATGGGTGTCCTGGGGTTCATAAGCCACAGGCAGTCCACAGCATCCGGGGGGGCGGGGAGGACCAGCTCCTTTGACCCTTTTCTTTGGCTTTTAGTGCTTTTTAAGAGAAAAGAGGCATTTGAGCCAACCAGTCAGGGAACAGAGAACTATTTCAGGTCACGACAATAGAAAAATTTGAGAAGTCCTGTTAACTAATCTGCTAAAAATAAATGTCGGTTTAAAACCTTGGAACATGCGTACTGAATAGAGAGGAGAAGGTACTTAGCTTCTGTAGGGGAAGATCTTCATCCTGAATGGGGATTATTACATTTGTAATGAATTTTGTTTATATATCTAAGCCTGGTTCTAGTTTAACCCTCATGAAGGTGCTTTTGTCCCCCTCCCTGAGACAGAAGGAAACTATCGCTTCTGAAAATGCTGCCCACATGGCAGTCTGTTTACTGTACCTCTGCCTTGAGGCTGGAAGAGCTACTGCAACACGTGTTATTTTCTATGCGGTGAAGGACTCTGCAGGCGGTGCTTTGAGGCAGAAGAGAAACTTGCAAGCTGCTTTGAAGCAGACAAGGAAATCCGAAGTTCTGAGTTGTAAAAAAGCAGAAAGCCACATCATCTCCCGTTGCAAGCACGGGAGGGGGTGGGATTCAAATTTTTTAACAACTGGTTCTGTGGGCGTAGCTTAGTTGGTGGGCATGGCCAACTCAACATCACTCACATCGAGGCACGCATCTCCTCGCTGGCCTCATGACTGTGGGGATGCTGCAACAGTTGTAAGTGTGAAAAATGGTCATAAGTCACTTTTTCAGTGCCATTGTAACTTTGAATGGTCACTCCGCACAAGCAAAGTACCAGCAAAGCGGGGCGACTCAGAGACGTTCCTGAGACAGGAAGTCTAGTCCTGCCAAGAATGTAATAAGGGTTAATGGAGAAGCAATTTCTGTAAGCAACACCAGAATGTTTCCTTCCTGCCTTCCTTACAGGATTAGGTCAGTAATTTCTTCTAACAACCAGTTCTCTGAATTGCTTAGAATGTTAACAACCGGTTCTAGCGAATAGGTGCGAACTGGTAGAATCCCACCTCTGGAGCCCCCCCTCTGTCCTTTTCCTTGCGTGTTTCTCAGCTCTGTGACCTGGGCCAGGTATTCAGCAGAGACACTGAGACTATTTACCTTCTCCTTCCCTTGCCCACCATTCCTTATTTTGCAGCCGCTAGTCTGCACCGAACAAACTGGCTTCCAACAGCTAGTTTATTTGGTGCAATGCCTCTGCCTTTTGAAGATCACAGTTCTCTCTTCCCCAATCCTTTTTTTTCCTCTTTCCAAGTGTCTATTGTCAGCAAGCAATACTTAAGGGAATGAAACCCTGTGTGAAAACACAGGGGGATGTAACATGGGTGAATGCATTCAGGTGTGCTGACTACGTTCTACGTGCAGACTTAGCCAGCCGTGACAGACAGCCTCCCTTCTCCTCCTAGGCTTTTCTTCCCCTCTGTCTTTGATCTCCCATGGGACTCCTACAGAGCCCTTTGATTTGTATACTGATGGGAATATCAATTCCGTATATATGAACTGCTGATCTTTCATGAGATCAGTATTCCTCTGGGCAAAACTAAGAAGAGGAAAAGAACAGGCTGGTATGATGAGATTCAGTTCTCTCTGGCAGCCAGAACAGAAATGACCAAAGAAGAGAAGAACCTGGAGCTGAGTGAAGGGACAGTCCTGCTCCAGGCCATTACAAGTAGTCCTCAATTTCAGCCAGTCCTTGAGTATTGAAGATTTGTCTTTAAATGAATCCAAACTCAAGCTCCTCTTTAGGACAATGATAGTTTATTCAATATAGCATCAAACAACAAATACTCTAATCAGGCAAGAATGGCTAAAAGCCAGGCAAGATTAGAGTTGGGGTTGAGTTTGCTCCCTTTCCTTTTATCACCATCATCATGAGACTCACCACACCAAACCCAGGCCTATACGCAGTTCTAATTCTGGCCATACCTAACCCATTATCCCTAAATGCTATTAACCCTATAAGATGTCTACATCCCTACCCTATTCCGACCCTCACTAAGTGATCCCCACCTGATGCCCCCCTCACCATGTTTTAACATGATCACAGTTGGGACAAGACATTTGTCATTAAGTGAATTGCACCAATTTTATCATCTTTTTTTACCTTTTTAAGTAAATCACCATGGCTTTTCCCATCGACTTTGCTTGTCTGAAGCTCTCTGGAAAGTCTCAAATGGTGATCATGCAACCCTGGGATCATCATAAACATATGTCAGTTAACAAGTGCCCAAATTTTGATCATATGACCATGGTGACGCTCCGACGGTTGTATGTTCTAGGTCTGGTTGTAAGCTACTTTTTTTCAGCACTGTTGTAACTTTGAATAATCATTAAATGAGTGATCATAAGTCAAGGGCTGTAGAGACCAGCTCGTGGCCGATTGTCCACAGAATTCTCTGTGCAACATTGAATGCCTGGCATGGAATGTTTTCTTCCAGCTTCCTATGAAAACACTGCTTCCTTGCCTGGATCACTTTGGTCCTCCATCAGCCACACATTACAAGCTGCAACCTTTTGAGAAAAAGTCTTCAACCTTTGGTAGGTGCACCATCTTAGAGTAAGGAGGATGTGTCAATGAATCTTAGAGGGAGATTCATTGCAACAGCTTGGGCGAAACGCAATGGATGAAAAATCTTGCTGAGATTTAAGATGTCCATGCATTCCAAAACCAAGTTCCCCTTCCAAATTTATATAGTTTATAGAGCTCTTTATAAGTACAGAATACAGAATAACAGAGTTGGAAGAGATTTTGGAAATATTCCAGTCCAATCCCCTGCTCAAGCAGGAGACCCTTCTGGATAAATGGCTATCCAGTCTCATCTTGAACATCTCCAGTGATGGAGCATCTACAACTTCTGAAGGCAGGTCGTTCCACTCGTTAATTGTTCACACGGACAGCAAATTTCTCCTTAGTTTTAGATTGGATTACTCCTTGATAAGTTTCCATGTGTTATTTGTTGTCCTGCCTTCAGATGCTTTGGATAATAGGTTGACACTCTTTTCTCTGTGACAGCCCCTCAAATATTGGAAGACTGTTATCATGTCACCCCTAGTCCTAGATGTCACCCCTAGATTAGACATACCGTATTTCCCCATGTATAAGCACCCCCTTTGTATAAGCCACCCCCCCAATTTTTGGACTGTGAAGTTTTGAAAAAAATATTTTATTAGAGAAACAAGTTATGAAGAAAGAAAATTTACAAAGAAACAAAATTCGACGTCTAGATCTACAACTTCGGTCATGACGCCGAAAGCGGTGCGGGTGACGCTAGCAATCTACGCTTCGGAACGAGAGTAGGAACGAAGCATTCAGGCTGATGCCTAGCGTATGCATTTCTATCGCGTACTCGCACTCGTAATCGTATCATCACGTACAATTTTTTAAAAAAGTATAGCATACTGCTGGAAAACCAGTTTATTCCTACTTTATTATTTTATGCATTTTTCACGTATAAAAAGTGTACCTGCTTTGTATATGCCACCCCCCTACTTTTTGGGCTTGAAAATTTTGGAAAAAAGGGGTGGCTTATACATGGGGAAATAGGGTACCCATTTCCTGTAACCATGCATCATATGTTTTAGCCCCCACCTAAATGATTATTCTTGTTGCTCTTCTCTGCATTCTTTCTAGAGTTTCAACAATTTTTTTTAATCATAGTGACCAAAAGTGGATGCAATATTCCAGGTGTGGTTTTATCGAAGCGGCATAAAATGGAACTAACAGTTCATGTGACCATGATACTGTTAAATATTAATTAATGGCTCTTCAGTATTCCCCTAAACAAGTTGGCCCTACCTTTTCCCATGACATCATCAGATCACAAACCAAGCCCCTACAACCCCAACAGGACAAAAAGCAAAGTTTGGTACTGAAGGCTAGAAAATTACGCTCTGTTGAGACAAAGATGTACAGTGTGTTTTGAGTTTGCCAGCAAGTACACAATAACTGGATTTCCAAAATACATTAAAAATGGGGCTGGGTGGTTTTTGGTTAGCATCTTATAACAAACCACCCATTATCTTAGTGTGTTGTGTAAACTAAGCCATCACATTAACATGCTTATTTGTTTAGGCATTACATCTTAAGTGAATACAGCAATTATATTTTTGTTACCCTGGATTTAAGGTTAGTGTGATGTGCCAACCTAGCTGCTAAAATCCCAGGGAAGAAAGAGAACAGAAATGTTTGGAACTGTTTGAGAGCTACTTTGGAAAAACAAAGAACAGGGAACAAATGGGTAAAGCCTCCTCTCTATTCAATTGTTTCTTTCTATTATATCCATTGGAAGTGGATTTTTCTATTCAGAATGGCCAGCAAACCACTATACGTTCTGCTGAGCAGAAGGTGGAATAGATAAAAATAAACACCATGGCCTTTTTAAGACAAGTTATTACCTTTTTGAAATAATTACTCTTTCTTTGGCAACAAGGATGAGTAGGATTTCCATGCTTGCTTGGCATGTAGAGATGCATGCATGCAGTTCCTAATATCTCAAATTTAAAATAATTAGGAAGTAAGTATTTCTCTGTCTAGAATTCTCAAAAGCCATTTCCCTTAAAGTAGACAACCTTGTATTCAGCTTTCCTTTCTCCCTTTGAGTTCTTTTTCCATCAGTATTGTCAACTTTTAGATTGTAATATTTTTGGAACTTTGCCTAAGCTGAAGCACAGGCAAAATTTTGTGATGCTACAGCTTGCTTGGTCTGTGAGACTCCTTTAATACAACTTAAAATACTATTGATATTGGAGTTTTGATATTTCTTGACAGAAGATTCACTAGCTTATTCATTTTTAGCATTCATTTTTGTATTTTTTTTAATGGTGTGCACCTGCATGGCTAGTCTATCTCTTTCTTCCAGTCATCACTGTATATTTATTTGTTCTGAGATTGCTGCATTTTCTTGAAACGTGGAAAAATGCTTCTTTTATGGGCTCCATTGTAGCTCTGAGGCTGACTGCCAGCTTGGATCCATTGTATGAAATATTTAATACTGCTCTGCAAGCAGAAGGATTGTGTTCTTTTTAGATTCATCTTGGATCTTATAAAACATGCAAGAAGAACAAGAGGGAAAAAAAAACACTTTAAGAAGGATGAAGAAGAGTATTAGAATTCAAAGACAATCGGCTTTTTTTTCTTGAGCACACATATGCATCGTGCAAATCAGAAAGTTATCTCTTCAAGTATCCTGTAGAGAAATGATTTTAATGTGATCTCAGAAATCTGATATATACCTTTAGCCTTCTTTTGCTAAAGGTTATGGGGGATTAGAAAGACTCAATTAGAAATAGTTTAGGCTTTAGTGTTACTTCATGAAAGCAAAAATAAGAATGCTTCTTATTATCCATCTGATCTAGCATTCTATTCTCACAGCTAGATAAAAACACATATTTATACCTGGGTCTGTTATAAGTTATGATAAATAAGGATATTCCAAAAATGGACCGGTTTGTGCATGTTTGGGTGACACCT
This sequence comes from Pseudonaja textilis, assembly GCF_049901715.1. Taxonomy (NCBI): domain Eukaryota; kingdom Metazoa; phylum Chordata; class Lepidosauria; order Squamata; family Elapidae; genus Pseudonaja; species Pseudonaja textilis. The sequence goes on along the minus strand of NC_142008.1, from coordinate 101,076,255 downwards.
TGGATAACCCTAGAATACTTGTAATAGGTAGTATTTATTCTTGTGCCTTCAGCAAGAATAGATTGTTGTTGGTTTTAATATAAAGCAGAGCTATCATTGTTTTAGTTACATAAATTATAAATTGCTATTTTTGAATATGAGATCGCCCAGCAACCAACTTAAATGTTCAACTATGATTAGAGACTTTAATTTGAAATTCATCTGCAAGCCGTTGTGCCCTAATTAGCTGGTTGTGGTATCTGAGTTATCAAACTTGTCAGTTTATAATTAAGTGATCATCCAAACAACTGTTGCAGCAGTGAATTAATACTAGAATTGAATACTGAGCTCAAAATACAGCTTAATTTCTTAACCAGGGAAGGCAAATTCAAAAGGCAAATTTTGCCATCTCTTAACTCTTCTAAATCTATTTAAAGCACAGTGAAGATTATTCTAGATTATTTTGCTTATTGTTAAGTCACTTTAGATTAATGTTTTCAACTTTACAGTGGGTGGATTTCAACACTGAAAATTCTTTGCTGGCTGGGGAATTCTGAGAGTTGAAGTCCACACATTTAAAGGTGCCAAGTTTGAAAAACACCACTATTTTTCAGAATGGGAAGCTACAAGCACTGACATGTATATTTATATTTGAGTTACATAGTTTACAGATTTTTCAGCCAATCGGTGATTGCCACTTTTGAAAGGGTGGTAACTTACCTTGCTAACTAAGATTCTATTAATGATATATATCAACAATTTGGTATTTGAGTTAATTATCGATTTGATGTGCATGGCTGCTCACCTCACTCAATGCCAGGAAGCTAACAATGGATAACAATTAAAATGCCATCAAAGCAGCATAAAAAAACTGTAAGAACAATTGAGGTAAAGACCCAATTGACAATAACTGAAAACTATAACCCACAAGGGCCTACTTACTAGTTGTCTTGCAACCCCATGGGGTTTCCTAATCATACCAACAAATTGCTGGGATCAGATATGAAGTGCTAGAAAGCACAATGAGTTAAGATTCTCTAGCAAAAAGTGATTTTGACATAAGCACAATGCAGCATTTACACTATATAGTGAATAGGCAGTACTTGATTTAGTGCAAATTGTAAGTTGATATCAGTTGACATTTGCACTTCCCGGTGGAAGTATCTCAAACTGAAGATGGTTCTGTGAAAGCAAAGCCAACAACTGGTTGTAAAAATTGCTTATAAGCAATTGACAAACCAAATAAAATAAAGTCCAATGAGAAGATCTGTTCCTTGGATCATCTCTGGAAAAGAAGAGGATGGGTCCTATCTCCATGTGATCTGGACAGCTACTTCTCACAAGAAGACCACAGGATAAGCTTTCCATTTTCTGTGGGTTTGAGCATTAGGAGGGAAGTGGATCAGCAATATTTTTATTTATTTATTTATTTATAAAAATAAATATTGTTGCTCTTTTTAAATGACATTAAGTTTGCAAACCTCATTTTCCAATCATTTTCAGAAATTGTCTGTTAACCATTGTAAAGTTTTTAGAGACTTTTCAAACAACAAATTTAAAAAAAATTGAAAAATTGAGTTAGCTTATCTTCAATTCTGAACAAAAGGAATGTTAATTATAAAACTAAGAATTTTTTTTTAATCTGAAATAAACAGCCAAATAAGGCTTTGATCTTAGAAAGTTCTAAATGGAATAAGGATCCAAGTAATTTTGGAATATTGAAACTACAATAAGACTTTGGAATTAAGTATAAAGAATAAGCACCTTTTTGTGCGGAATAGATCTGTTTTGGTTTTTGGAAGGCATAACATTTTTGGCAAGGATAGTAAAGCAAAAATTGGACACTGGGGTCTAAGATTAGTTCAGAGGAAAAAATTCAAGCCTATAAAATATAAAATTTTATAAAAATGAAAATATTGAAGGTATTCAGTTTTCACAATACTTTTGAAAAATGGAGTCAGAAATTATAGCCACAGTATCAACAATGTCAGTAATAATGTCTGCTTCTATGTTATGTCCAAAAAGTGTTATTGAATAAATGACAGATGGAAAACAAATTTTAAACAAATTTTATTGGATAAAATAATGAGACAAGAGAATGGCTTGGAAAAAAGAATGGCCATTTTTATTAAGAAATTCCTGAATCCAAAAACAGTGTACAAAATATTAAATTGCTAAACAAAAAACATAGTATCTATGTTTTAATGGAATAACAGTCTGGCACCAATATTATGAAGAACTGAGGTCTGGATTATATTATTTCTAAGAAGCATTAAAGATACTTGTTTAAATCATTGATTTTGACTGCACACTTCCTTGATGGTAAACGGAGGGATTTCTCATGTTTGGATTTGAAATAAACTTATGAAGCTTGATCATTTATGGTATTTGTGACAAATGTTTTAATTAAATATGTTTGGAATAGCAGGTGAATCAGGTGAATACCAAGTAAAAAAATATCCTTTCACTGTAAAGGCATCAGATAAATATTCCATCATCTGATTAACAAATGGAAACAAAAATGGAAGAATTTCTGGGAAAACATTAGGAATGTTTCAAGTGAAGCAAACCATTGTCTGGAAATGTTTCCCATCTCCCAAGTTTTGTGTTTGGGGCAAGATAATTATCAAAGTCTGTAGAAGTTTCCTTCTTAGTTATACATTATGTAACAGTTAGGTTTTGCAAATAAATAAGAGCTTAAAAATAGTGCCTTGGATGACAAGTTTGCCTGAAATGCTTTGAAGCTGATAGGTCTGCTTTTTACATATTTGTAAAAATTGCATTAGGTTGCCAAATTGGATTTAATTGAATAGTCCCAGTTTTATTGTGAAAACCTATTCACTGTCTTGCATGGATACAGATGACAAACAGAAAAGTTGGAGACATAATGATCCAGAATAAACCGACCTGCTTTTACCTGTTTATCTCATAAAGATTTATTACAAAACTGTTGGACTGTAGTTCCCCTCATCTTCTATAAAGATAGTCATGTTGGCTGTTGATTATGATGATTGGGGACTGTTATTTAGAGAACGCCTGTTGAAGTAGTTTGAAGGGGGTCAGTGATGAAATGGAGCTCACTGTAAAGAAAGCATCTGGATGGTTGCTTTTCTTTTGAATCTAATATAATTGTTTCGTTTGGATATAAGAAGTGAAACCCAACCAATGAATGAATGAATCAAATCTTTATTATGGTTATAGACCAACACAATGAAGGTGGGATACAAGCAATAATTTTTAAACACCTAAAAATATTAAAACAAATATTTCACAAAATTAAGAAACATAAAAAATGCATTTTTAAAAAGTTAGGAAATATAAAAAAGTTAAAAAAAACTATAGGCAGGGGTAAATCATTAGATAAATACAAGAAAACATTAAAACTAGTTTAAGGCACAGGACGTTTGATGGATTTTAAATGCTGCTGCGCAGAACCTGGTAACATATTTGTAACACGGTTGGTATCTGCAAGCAGCAGAAAAATATAACAATTTCCTGTGCACCCTGGATATTTATACCGTGGTGGTGAAATGAGGCTAGCACAAATGTCTGTAATACAGACACTGGAGAAGCAGTGTTGTTTCTATGTCTCCACAGTCACAGGGGGATTGAAGGAAACTCTGATATGTTTCTCTTTTCACTTGCCCTTTTATTTTATTGTTCTCTGTTTCCTGTCTCCCTTTGTCCCAAGGCGATGCTTGTTGTGCATGATACTGTTGCCCAGAAGAATTTTGATCCTGTTCTTCCCCCGTTGTTGGATAATATTGATGATGATTTTGATGAAGAATCAGTGAAAATAGTTCGTCTAGTAAAGAATAAAGAACCCTTGGTATGTATGATTGATGCTGGTAAGAACAAAAAGCTCCTAGTGATTCCATTGCGATTAAAATAACTACTGTATGCATGAAATACGGGACATTTTTTAGATGTAAAAATGATTCCAGAGGATAAAAACAGAAAAGGAGTGGAGAAACAAAGATCATTCAGTAGGGATGAATCTTCTTGGCAGTGTTGACTATTTCCAGCATGATTAACAGCTTCTCTCCTACCCATAAACTGTCCATATTTTCATATTTGGATGGCACAATAAGCCAAACACCATCTGATTTAGTATGTTGTGTAAACATGGTTGTTCTGTGAAGAAGTATTTTGACTCTTGTGCTCTAAACTGGCTGCCAATCAGGTTCATGAGTGATTTCATTCTAGTGTTATAGAATCCAAAGCTGGTAGATTCTCATTCTCACTATGTCTAACCCAAGCCAACACAGCCAATGACAAGGCATTGTGGGAATTGTGATCCAATTCGTGTTGATCCCTTACTTAGCACCAGTTGTTTTGGTTTTCTGTTGATATATAGATGTAAGTAAAGATGTATTAGATTTTAAAATCCTTAAGTATTTGGAACTTAATCTGATAAAATCTGATAAATTGTCTGTCTGAGCTTTAAACTCACCATATGTAGCCCTGAGTTTTGTTCCAACATTAATATGTGAATAAAGAGAAAATCTATCAGTTTCTTAGTTTTCGATATTAAATTAATTTGAACTCATTTCTACATGTTCCCTATTTTTTAAATCTAAGAATATATTCACATTTTCTTGAACATTTTTTCTATTAATATATACATTTTCTGTGTCTCATATACATATTTTGCAAGCCATGTTCTTGATTTATTTTAAATTGTATGGGTGTTCCCATAATTATATATGTCATTGTTGAGATGTGAACTCAGTTTCAGAATCTATAAAAGTAATTTCTCTGTAAATAATGCATGAATTGCATTTATATTTAAGAACAGGATAGGCATATAGGAATTGATCATACAGGTAGTCCTTGCCTAAGAATCACAGATGGGGCTGGTAACTCTGTTGCTAAGCAGAGTTGCTAAACATCATTAAATGAGACATGATGTGACCATTATGTGTGATTTTATTGTCAGCTTCTCCATTGACTCTGCTTGTTGGGATTAGGCTACGAAGTATGAAAATGGCAATTATATGAACACAGGATGCTATATTGATCATAGATGCTTGCCAGTTATGAAGTGCTCAAATCTCAATCATGTGATGTGAGGAAGCTGCCATGGTCATAAATATCAGGACTGGTTGTAAGATTAGTTTTCCAGCACTGTTGTATCTTTGAACCGTCAAAAACAGTGCAATCATTAAGTAAGTCGTATATGTAGCATAAAAATAGGAAAGGAATGAATTTCATTCTACCTCTAGCAGAATCATCAGGGAGTACCAGGATCTCTAGGAATGTCCTGATTTAGGAATGATTTTCCACCCTCTCTTTATGGGTTTCTAGAATTACATATTGCAGCTTGCACTGGTTCATTTTAAAGTACAGTGCTTTGATCTGCTGCTGCTATTTTATTTATTCTATTTCAATGAATGGTGTATTGAATACTGTTACAATATTATTCTTAAAAAAAGATATAATTAACCTTGTGAGGACTACTTTTATCCTGAAAAAGTGTAATATTTTATTAATAAACAATGCTGTTATTAACAAGAAGTATTCGGGGATCAGCTACAATTGCAGCAGATACAGCAGGACAAATCAAAGAAAACATTTCTTCATGCATCTTATAATTAATAGAATTCACTTCTATTAATCTTGGTTTAGGTTGTATTAAAGCGGACCTGGTTAAATTCACAGGGGATAGAACTAGCCATAACTATTAACCATGACAACTACATAGACTTTCCAGAGGCAATGTCATAACGAATATTAATTGTTGAAGGGGATCATAAAAGTGAGAGGAGTCTGTTGTTTTCATATCTTGCTCTAGGTTCCCCTCCAGCTTGTATTTGACCACTATATATATATATATACACGGAGGTTTTTCTTCTAGGCTTAATTGACCAAGCCTATTCTGATGTGCCAGGCTAGAGCTGTGCACTGATGAATCTTTTGTTTCTTCTTTAGGGTGCAACAATCAGGCGGGATGAGCACACAGGGGCTGTGATTGTTGCCCGCATCATGAGGGGAGGGGCAGCTGATCGCAGTGGTATGTTTCCCTAAGTTGCAAAATTCCTTTTTTTTTTAATTTCACATGAGAGAGGAGAAGCTTTCTCTGAGTCAGTTTAGGATTTTTATTTTTCCTGAAAAACACCTGAGGTTTTGATTCTCTTCTGCAAAGTCAGGCAGGTGATAGCACTAATGCTGGAAATTTTGGACATTTTTGCATTGGAAGAATAACACCTTTGTTTATGTTTTCCTGTTCCTGAATTATATCCAAATTGATTTGCCAACAAATTAACTTCTAACAAATATACTTGGATCCAAGCACAGAAAGGATGTATGTTTTGGCAGCCTGCAGAATTCAAGGTGAAGTTGTAGGTTATAAAGAACCTAATTCTGAAAGTTCCTGTGATTCCTTCCTTATGGATTATTGCCACAGGAGTATCCAGAATTGTGTGGGTTTCCAACAAAGATTATTCAAAATGATATTTCTTTGAGGGTTACCAGTGCACTACCTTCCATGCTTTATAAAACAAAGCTCTAGTGAAAGGTGAGAGAGATAATGAGTATTATTGACTAAATTATTTGAAAATTTAGCTAAGGGCTGAGTACATACAGTAAGGCATTTTCAATTTTTGATGAAGGGGGACGCAAACTTCCTTTGAACTATAAGAGACATATTAATATTTTAACTAAATCTGTGCTAGATTAAAAAAAAGAAGATGGAGTAGTGAGAAATGATTCATCTTTCATAATTACATCAAAGTTGTAGAAGCTGTGGTTCCACAGATGCTCTTGGACTCTGCCACACGTCAAGCTCAGCCAGGAAGGCTAAGTTATAGGGGATGTAGTCCAGGGATAGGAAACCAAGACGTATTTTCTTTTTACATTGTGCAATGGAGAAGCCGACTCACTAATTAGGGATTAGTAATTAGGAACAAGGAATCTCTTCTATTATGATTTTATAATCTGCATCCCAGCTTCCTTCTAAAGCAAGACGGGATTGTTTTTTTTAAGTTGGTTTTGGGGACTGCAGAGTTGCTAGGTGGCAAACTGTATTTTAAAATTTTTAGTTCAGATTTGAAAACATACAAACAAAAATATACATGAAATTCTGCTGTGGTCTCAATGCATGTAGTTACTGACAAAACAGGATAAAGTTGGGAGATATTGTGTCTACAAATCTCCATGTTGCTGCCAATTTCTGGTGGCTTAATCCTAGGGTTCCTGGAACTGTCAGAACTGGAGACATACATGGTTACTGGCTTCTGCTTAAGACCATCCTATCTCTTCACCAAGCACTTTTCTCCTTAGAACAACATGCAAACATGAGAGAATGACTGTTTTAAGATCATTTGGTGAGCGTCACAGATGAGTAGGATTAATTTTTGTTTCTTCTGGTCCCAGGTTTGGAAATAAGTTTTTGGTGACATTTTCTTACTTGAGATGGGACTTGCTTCTCTATTGTGAGCCATCAGATTTGCTAAATGCCATATATGGAGCTTTTGCTATCTAGAATGGATGGTTGACATCATATTTTTTCTTGTTTCCTTCCTAGGTCTTGTCCATGTTGGAGATGAATTGCGGGAAGTTAATGGAATTGCTGTACTTCACAAACGACCGGAAGAAATTAGCCAGATTCTGGTTTGTTTTGCCTTTTTCACACATAAGTATTGTTCACAAGAACGCTCAACCATAAATTGCCAACTGCATCTTAGTTAGTACCTTGGGCAAAAATTGGGATATTATGGTTAGATTATGTTTCAGTGAGTCAAATGGACTCAAAAAATATAAACTATAGTTTATCATGGGCAAATTGGTAATGGCAGCTTGCTTAAGACTGCAGTTGCATACCAACTTGCCTGAAAATAAATATTTTTTGATTCCTTGGGTCTTATGTTTTAATAGATTCTGATAAGTAAAACTATTTCTCCACATAGTTGAGAAATACCAGTAGTTGAATTAATTGAACTATCAATTAAGTAAGAATATGACATGATTATTTGGGCAGTGTATTTCTAAAGGAAGACTATTGATATGGCATATTCACATATGGCATATTCACAATACATGACAACTTCTAGTATTCCTCCAAACTGAACTCAGTTGATTATGGGTTAATCCACCAACAGATTAGTAAGAAAGCAAATGCCAAATAGCCATTGACTTTCCATAAATGAGTTTTGTATTTTCCAAAAGAGTCTTATAACTGGAAATATACTCTCCAGTCATCCTAGCAATGTTGGTATCTGTTTACTTTCTCCCTGCTTTAATTATGGAGTCACAAACCATACCTCTTCCATGCCAAAGAGGAAATGACATGCTTGGTGACTCCTACACAGTAAGGGGCTCAAAATAAGATACACGTAGCTATTGCAGTTGCCAATGACATTCTCAAGGTCTCTTCCAAATTAAGCAAACATTGCAGTAGTGGGTGGGCAAAAATATAGAGTCACTAAGAGCACCTGAATCATCAGCATTGCTTTCCTTTCTTTTTTTAACGGAAATAAGGGGGAAAAAACAACAAATATCATTGATTCCTCCATTGTCATCACAATGAAAAGCAGGATGTTTTAAAGAGGGTCATGAAGGAGTGTTTTTCCTTGAGCCAATGTGTTCTACAATTAAGTGTGGGCGTCTGTGCTGGGACTGTATTGTGTTGCAATTTCTTGGAAGAATTAATGGAAGCTCGTTAATTTGATGGAGGAACAGAGAACTTGCTAGCCAAGAATTTCAAGTTTAGCTCTTGGCACCTCCATTTAATGGGCTTGAAATCTCTAGGATTCTCATTAAAAAGGATTCAGAAAGCGTAGTAAATATGTTTGCCCAAACACTATTTATTGGGTTATGGTATCAATCAATTTCCTTATTTCACTCAATAAGCTGATAATAAATTAATCAAACAGATTTACAGTTGTTTGAACAACTTGCTAAACCCCATGGATACAACCCTCCCCACATAACCATAGTTAAAAATAACCAAGATAATAATCATTTTAGAAATAACCAAGGTAATAACCATCTTAGAATAGAATAGAATAGAATTCTTTATTAGCCAAATGTGATTGGACACATGAGGAATTTGTCTTGGTGCATATGCTCTCAGTGTACCTAAAAGAAAAGATACATTCATCAAGAATCATAAGGTACAACACTTAATAACAGTCATAGGGTACAACAAGCAATAAAATCATGCTAGGAAACAGTCAGTATAAATCGTTAGGATACAAGCAACAAGGTTACAGTCATACAGTGATAAGTGGGAGGGGATGGATGATAAGGAGTGATGAGAAGATTAATAGTAATAGTAGTGCAGACTTTGTAAATAGTTGAACAGTATTGAGGGAATTATTTGTTTAGCAGAATGATGGCGTTCCAGGAAAAACTATCCTTGTGTCTAGTTGTTCTGGTATGCAGTGCTCTGTATCTTTGTTTTGAGGGTAGGAGTTGAAACAGTTTATGGTTGGGATCTGAGGGGTCTGTAAATATTTTCACAGCCCTCTTTTTGACTTGTGCAGTATATAGATCCTGAATGGAAGGCAGGTTGGTAGAATTTTTTTTTTCTGCATTCCTAATTATTCTCTGGAGTCTGTGTCTGTCTTGTTGGGTTGTAGAACCAAACCAGACAGTTATAGTATTAATATACTATTAATATAGCTGATAAGTATATAACTGATCTGATTAAGTACTATACGAATGGATTCATGGAGTCAGAGTATTTAATACTGGGCAAGATAAAAAAAATCAACATAACTATATGGACTAAGAGCAACTCAGCATAAAGCAACTATGTGTAGTAGGGTCTCTTCAGTCAATAAAATTCTTCTGAGTAAAACCTGCAAACAAGTATTTGATTCCTGTCTCCTCCCCACCTTTCTCCAACCTAATGCAATTATTGGTGAGTGCCTAAATTTTTCATTTCAGAATAAAATCAAATCCATTCAAGATGGTGGAGGGGAACAGTTTCTTTCAGTGGACCCAAAAGTATGCCTGCCTTCTTTCATGCCAAGTATACTGAATTATATACTGGCAGGATTAGGGTTAATAATTGCTATAGGCTTGAGGAAACTCAGCGCCTCTGTGTCATTTCTGAACATTCAGGAATGAATACAATTGGCCATTTTTTCATCTTAGCTGTGAAAATGTTTTGCTGGTTACCATTAAGAATTTGACATTCAGTTTTAAGCCTGGATTTAAGGACACGGCCAAGAGAGTACAAGCTTACTTTTTTAATAACTAGAATTGAGTTTCAATATATTTTAAAATAATATTTGTTAAAAACAATGGTTTGGGCATTTTATAAGGCTACAGTCCTAGAGCGTGTTTCTCCTACTTATGTGGGAGTAAAGCTGTAATAAGCTGATTATTTTCAGTTCTTGCCTATTTTATATATGCTTATTTGTCTGCTCATTCTGTCCTGCTTATGTAGAAATCTGTTTATTTGGGGGGTGGGGTATCTACATGAAGATTCTTTGATGTTTATATGCCTTTTGCAGCAATGTACACATTTTAATATGCTGGTACAAAATATGTATTCTTACAAATATTTTGTTCTGTTTTCCAAATAAAAACTATTACGATGCAAGGGACAGTGTAGAACTGAGGACACAAAACACTTTTTCATGCATACATTAGATTCAGAAGCAGAAATCAACTTCAAAATTCTTAAAATCCCGTTTTAGTAATAGGCCCAATAGATAGCTTTGGGTTTATAGTATTTCGGAGGAGACGCATACATAAGTGCACTGTTACATTTTAGTTTTGGGGAAAAGATTTCACTTTCATTTGTTGTAATTATAATTCCCCAAATTCTCAGGTATTGTCTTGGTTATGTTGGTAGGGATTCTAGGACCTGAGATAGCTTCTGGAAAGTAATATATTGTGGAAAATGGTTGTGGAAATTGTATTGCACTTGATTTTATGTAGCTGCGCTTAAACTTAAACTGTTAATCTGTTTATTTGTTAATGTTAAAAGAATCCTAGGTTAATGTAATAAGTTGGTCAGAGTTGAACTGAAAGAAATGTAGACAAGTCACTTGATGACAATACAGATGTAGAAACCTCTTTGGTGACCCCTAGACTTGTGGTAGATTGGGGTTTGCATCCCAGTTCTCCCTACAAAAAGAAAAAAAAATACGGTAGGATTTAACTGTTCCTGTCTGGGGAATAAGTTCAAAGATACCTGTGATTTAGGTTTTTTTCAAGGGGACTAGAACAAGAGAATGTTCTGTGAGAATGTTTTAAAAAGGATTTAAGGAGGGGTGCAATTTACAGCACCTTAAAGAAATTGGCAGCTGCATTAGCAAAGCTGAATGTATTTGTGTGGGAGAGAGAAAAGGAGTGGGAGGGGGAAGATTGAAAGGATCATGTAAAAGAGAATGGCAAAGGAGTAGTTTTACCCCTTCCGTCTTTTGTCCAACTCACTTTGATACCCAGCTGTACCCACTGCTAATATATGTTCCTGAGAAAAGGGATGGGAAACCTGTAGCTCCCCTGGTATTATTGAATAGTAATTCACAGGATTCCTTACTGAAGCTAAACTCCTTGTCAAAGCTTAGCATATTTTCATTACATTGTCAATCTTGACAGTTCTGGATTCTGACATTGTAGAAGCTTCATTAGGTGTTAGTTCTAGAACTTGAACTAATTAATGTTCACTTTTCCTCTCCTCCACAAAAAAGCAGAAAATGTGACTTTAATATATCTCCCATTCTTGCTATGGAACATACTTGGGGTAAATATCAGTTGAATTCAGGGAGGCTTCTATTTTACTATAACTGCATAAGAGTGCACTACACACTTAAAGAAAAAGTAATTCACTACTGGTAATTGATCAGAACAAAATCCTATGGCTCTGTACAGGTAGTCTTCAACTTACAAACACAGTTGGGAGAGGAATTCTCATTTCTAAACAAGGCAGTTCTTAAGTAAGTTGATATCACGGCCTTTATTACTATCATTATTAAGTGATTCATGCAGTTTTAGGTAAGTCTGGCTTTACCCATTGATTTCGTTTATTGGAAATCTGGGACAGCTGTAAACAGCAATCATGTGACCCCCATCATGTGACACTGCAACTACATCCTGGATGCCAAGCGCCTGAATCATGTGACCATTGGGATGCTGCGGCCATCGTAAGTGCAAGCACTGGCTGTAGGTCACTTTTTTCAGTGCTGATATAACTTTGAACAGTCACTAAAGAATGGTTGTAATTTTAGGACTACCTGTAATACGTGGCATGCCCTCAGTCTATGTTGTTGTATTTATTATTACTAAATAGTAAAAATGAGCTAGAAGGAAAAGCGTCCTTCACTTTTTTTAAAAAACTTCACTTGGAAACTAGAAATCCAGATTGTCCAAATGTGACAAACATTGTAGGTAATGAATACCAGTGATTCAAAGGGGGTCTTTGTAGGAAGAAAAGGTGCTGTCCCCATCCTTCTGCCTTGACTGTAGAAGCTTATATAACAGAGGAATCCAGATCTGTCAAAATTTACTATGCAATCACTGGAAAATGTTTTAAGCTTTGTTGTTGAGAATTTTGGGACTGCAAAGAAGCCATCTTTTGCTGACTGTGAAAGTGTCTGTTTAACATTGCAATGTTGTGTGTGCAAACTTCTCCCTGCATTTGGATTTTTTTTTTTTATAGCCAAACAGGAGAAAAGCAGTGTGTGAATGGTGTTATTTCCTTTTAGAATAGACAAATTAGAATGACGCTAGTCTGAAATTCAGTTTATGCAATATGTTCAACCTTATTATTCTGTTATCCATTTTAATACTTAAAGTATTAATTCATTGTATATATATCCTGCTCAACATACGAGCCAGCACAGAATGTACAATTAAAAGCAACCCATTAAAAAAGGAACTATAATTGGAGATTCTGAGTTCTAATCTCTCACATTAGCCATGAAAGCCAGCAGAGTGACTTTGGGGCAGTCACTCTCTCAGCTCACCTCACAAGGTGATTGTTGTGGGAAACATAGGAGGCAGGCGTACTATGACTTATGACCATAATTGAGCATAGGTTTATGGTCCCAAATCATATTGGTTACAGGTCATCCTGTGACCAAGTTGATTTTATGACATTTTTTTGCAGTGTTTGTTAAGCAAATCACCATAGTCATTAAGCAAATCCATGGTCATGAAGCAAACCCATTGTCTGCAATGGACTTTTTTTTTTACTGGAAATTAGAAATAAATGCTGGTTTTCAGCCAAACAGTTGTACATTATAATCGCATGACTGTGGGATGCTGCAAACCACTGTAAATGTGACCAATTGCCAATTGCCCAAAATGTGACTGCAGGGGCAGGGGGTGGGAGCGGGAGGCACTAGAACTTCAAATCCGAGTCATAAGTACACTTTTTAGTTAGTATCTGTCATAACTTCAAATGGTTACCAAGCCTAAGTCAAGGAACTGTAAATCAAAGACTACCTATATTCTTACGTTCATTGGCATATATAAAAAAGGTAAGATAAAAATCTAATTAGAAAGCAAAGGTAGTGCCAATGGTAATAAGCGCCTTCATTGCAATTGTAAAAACAACTTGAGCACCAGTTGAATACCATCGTCATTGACACATTTACCATCAATCAATTGCAAAAGGCAACATTTACACACAAGATCTTACATCCTGCGACGATATGTAACATCATAAAACATCTCCATCTGTATATCCCAGGTCCTTTTTAGGTAGACAAAAAATATCAAATCCAGTCTGAACATCTGGCTGATTGTGCAAATATTTATTATTATTGTTATTGTTATTATTATTATTATTCAGACTTGAATACCCTGATTCTACAAAAACCCACCCTACCTGGAACAGCTTATATCCTCCGATGCTACCTTAACAGTTCCTAGGTCCTTGGTTAGGACTCGAGCTGTTGAGCTACCAACCAGCCCCATAATTTTAGAATCTCACTAAAGATTAACCAATAATAATAATAATGGGGGGGAAATCTCAAAATATCGCAACCTGGTCTTTGAAACTACGCAATTATGGATTAAACATGTAACAGTGATACCCATTGTCATTGGGGGACTTGGCACCATGTCCGAGAATTTTATAAAATACATGAAGAAATTGCAGCTTCCTGCAATAACAGCAGCAGAATTGCAGAAAACGGTGCTACTCAGAACATATACATCTTAAGAAAATACTTGGTTGATACCTAGGATGCTGGCAGCAACCTGTATCAACCACCAGAGCCAGTCAATAATATTTATGATACATTTTTAAATGTTCAGTTGACTGAGTTTCATGTTTAATGAATAAAAGAGATAGTAATAATATTAATATAATAATAATATATTAAGTCAGCTGCAGAAGGCCATCTTACTGGGATCTGCTCACATAATCCGCCGATACATCAAGCAGTCCTAAACGCTTGGGAAGTGTTCAGCTAGTGCTTTGTGATATGAAATCCAGCATAGTTATCTTGTTTGCTGTGTACGCTGTTGTTTTTTGTGTATATAATGATAATAATAATAATGCTGTAGTAATAGTGGTGATGATGATGATATAGATTGCCTGGGCTTGCACAATATTTTATGCAGTACCTTGATGTATTGAATTATAAACTAATCCAAAGGGTGTACAGTAATTTATACCATATGCTAAGCCAGCCCTTTCCTCAAAACTAAGCAAGATTAACTGAAATTTGCATATGTATTGTACAAATGCAGCTTATTTAAACATGTTGTGCTCAGCCATAGCTGAATGGCACTTTGGATGGCACAAACTCCCACCTTCTATTTGATGCAGGATTTGCAGTAGAGAGGGCAGATATGATTCTTTGAATAAGTAGTCATTTCTTCCAACATGCCCCAGCAAAAGAGAACAAGGGAAAAGTGACTATTTGCTAATGTTCTGAATGGTGTAGTTATAAAACATGGATAAATAATGCAAATCCCATGGGATTAATTTGCATATTTGCAGACTTATGATTGGGGGGGGGAAACCCTTGCTGTCCCTCTATGATTGCTCTGTCAGATTGTTAATATCATTAAGACAAAATAAAGGCTGTCTTCCCAAGACATGAGAAATTAATGGGTTAAGAAGAGGATGCGCAAGCCTTATGAACACGGTATTTCAGTACTTAGGTGAGAAAATTCAACACAGTGTTTTGGACTAAAAACTGAATTTTCTAATCGGCCATGAAGCCCACCCATGGAAAAGAAGGTTCATAGAAATCATGTACACTTTTCCTGCAGTTTACATGCAGGGTGATTCCTAAAAAAGCTGACCTCTAATTTAGGTTTCTCTGGGATTTAGTCTGTTTCCAACCAAATTGGAAAAATAGCTCCTTATTTTGTCCTTCAAGTGAGAAAATAATGGCAGACTAAGTTCACTTTGGTCTAGTGGCTAAGTGCTGGGTTAGAAACTGGAAGAGTCTAGTCATCCCTTACGCATGAAAATTGTCTGGGTGACTGCCAATCGCTTGCTCTCAGCCCAAACTACTTCACAGGGTTATTGTGGGGAAAATAGGAAGCAGTAACATGAAGTTTATACACTGCTTTGAGTTAATTGTAAAAATCTAATAAATAAACAATGTCCCAGTTAATATCTTTGCTTGACCAAGGGCATACTTGATCATCTTCTGATGGTTGATCATGTTGTTTATCCTAGTGTGGGGATGTCAAACTTGAGGCCTGCGGGCCGAATCTGGAAACTTAGATCTAGTCCGCAGTGCCACCCTGGAAACAGTGAAGGACCGACTTGTGGTGCCTCTGCCAGAAAAAATAGAGCTTGGAAGGGCTGTGCGTGGCCCTCTCAAGCTCCATTTTTTGTTGGCAGAGGGTTGCAGGAGGGCTGTCCCAACTGAAAACAGAGTTCATGAGGGCCATGCAGACCCCAACAAGCTCCGTTTTCACTGGCAGAGGATTGAAGGAGACCGTTGCAGCTGAAAACTGAGCTCAAGAGTCCATTTTCACTGGCAGAGCACTCAGGCCACCACAGGGCCCCCCTAACATAAGTGATATCATGCTGTCCACACCCACCCTGGCCACGGCCACCCTGGCCCCTCGAGGTCAAACACAATCCTGATGCAGCCTTCAATGAAATTGAGTTTGACACCCCTGCCCTAGTGCATCAGCAGACTGTGTGTGCTGAAAATGTGCAATTCAGTATAATCATAAATGCGTTTATTCAGAGATGAGCCCCAGGGCATTCGATTTGACTTCTTCCAGGTAACCATAGAGGATGTGCGATTTTATACAAGTAAGATTTTTCAGTTTCTGTTTTCTGCAGACTATAAGTTTACATAATGCAGAATTATGTAGGAAGCTGTTGCCATACATTGACTTGATTGCAGGTTTTTTTCCTCTCCAAGAAAAGAATCTTTACCAGTCCCGCATAGGTATGCTGGGTATTGAATCTCAGACCTTTTATATGTGTAAAATATATGCAAAGCTCAGTTTTATGAAAAGAAGAGAATTGCAGGCTACAAATTGTAGAGACAAATTGCCAGTGCTTAAGATTCATGTTAGGAAGAGGAAGACAAAAAATGAAAAGACCCAAATGTATTCATAATGTTCACTGTGGTATACTTTAAGAGCAGAAAATAATTCAAAACCAAATCAGATTATGTTACCTAATTGGTAAAGATTAGTTTTTAAAATTGTCTCCTCAAACTGGTAAAAACTTAAGACAAAACCCATTTTTCTCCTCTCTATACAACTTCCATTAGTCCCTTGCATTTTAGATTAAAAATATCAGGGCAGGGATGGTGTCTTACTGACCTCCCAGAACCTTTCCAGACTAAGAGTGAAGTATGAATAGTTACTCTAAGAAAATAAATTAGTAAATTTCTTTTTTCTAAGAACATTTAGAGTTTCATTTTAACACCTTCAGAACTGAGTAGAGTTGTCTGGCCTAATATACCTCTTAATTACTCAAAGTTGAACTAACTGTGTTGAATATAGAACTTTGATTTATTTTTATCATTCCATTTGAATGTCTGTAAGCAGCAACTGAGAGAAATCGGTTTGTTTTGTATAAGTTTTTTGCTGCTTAGAAAAGACATTTATCTAGAGCAGGGGTGTCAAACACGCATCGTTATGTGACGTATCATGAGTTTCCCCCTTCATTAAACTGGGTGTGGGTGTGGCCAGTGCGTGATGCATCTGGCGCATGAGTCGCGAGTTTTACAGCCCTGATCTAGAGGAATGTTTCTAACTAACTCCGGTTTGTTCTAATCACTGTAAAAGCCAAATGAGTTTTTGAAATCCAAATCTATATATATATATAAATGAAATACCACTCACATATCATCACAAAATCTCCAGAACCGGAAAGCCTATAAATTTGAAATTTGGCACATATGTTCCTCTTGGCTTCTAGGTGTTCACTAAGAAAGGATTTTTTGAAATTACCATGCTCTGATGCTAAGGAGTTCTACTCCTCCTCACCTGCAAAACACAAGCAGAGGAGAGAAGTTTCAGTTTCAGTTTTAATTTCACAGCAACAAGAAGCTTTAGTACAGAACAGTTGAGCTAAGCCATGCCCAGGCTCCTTGCTGTCTCCTTGCTCACACAGCAAATACTGTTTCAATTTCCAAACAGCCCTCAGCTCTCTCACACACTGACAGAATGCTAGCCAGATGAATACTGATGGATGCTGGTAGGCAAAGGTAGAATTTTTTTCTTCTTAATTTCCTCCCCCAAAACCAAGTCCAACTACATAGTTTCATAGCGAATCACGGGTATCCAACTAGTATATTAGATTTTCTGGGGCTGAGTCAGTTATTTTGCATATGTATAATAAATGTAGTCCCCAGCATTTCCAGATAGGGCTGGAAAACAAAAACTATTTTGGAAAACCAATGCAAAAACATATGGACTACACAGTTCGATCAGGGCAAAACAACAGACGCAATCTACATAGACTTCTGTAAAGCCTTTGATTCAGTGGTACATGACAAACTACTCCTAAAATTAAAATCTTATGGTATCTCTGGACAACTGCATAAGTGGATAGAAGCATTCCTGTCAAACAGACAACAAATAGTCAAAATTGGGAATGTCCTATCAAATTCTGTACCTGTCAATAGTGGTATCCCCCAAGGCAGTGTTCTAGGACCAAGTCTCTTCATACTCTACATAAATGACCTCTGTGATCATACCAAGAGCAACTGCATTCTCTTCGCTGATGATGTAAAGCTGTTCAATACCACAGACAATCCTGCTACCCTCCAAAAAGATTTTGACTATGTATCAGAATGGTCAAACAAATGGCAACTTCAAATCTCAGCAAATAAATGCTCTGTCTTACATATTGGCAAAAAAAATCAGAAAATAAAATACAAGCTGAATAGTCAAGACCTTGTTGATGATCCAAACTCTGTAAAGGATCTTGGAATACTCATCTCTAATGATCTAAGTGCTAGAGCCAGTTACATAGCCAAAAAGGCATTAAGAGTTGTTAACCTAATCTTACGTAGCTTTTTCTCTGGTAATATCACACTACTAACTAGAGCATACAAAACATTTGCTAGCCCAATACTCGAATACAGCTCACCAGTCTGGAACCCACATTAGGTATCTGATATTAGCACAGTTGAGTAAGTCCAGAAATATTTCACAAGAAGAGTTCTCCACTCCTCTACTTGTTGCAGAATACCTTATGCCACCAGACTTGAAATTCTAAATCTAGAAAATCTTGAATTACACCGTCTTTGGTCCGATCTAAGCATGGTATATAAAATCATACATTGCAATGACCTACCTGCAAATGAATACTTCAGCTTCAATCATAACAATACAAGAGCACACAGTAAATAAAACTCAAGGTTAGCCACACCAAACTTGACTGCAGAAAATATGACTTCAGCAACAGAGTGGTCAATGTTTGGAATACTCTACCTGACTCTGTGGTTTGTTCTCCAAACCCCCAAAACTTTAACCTTAGACTGTCTACTATTGACCTCACCCCTTTCCTAAGAGGTCTGTAGGGGGCGTGCATAAGCGCACCAACATGTCTACCATCCCCGTCCTATTGTTTCTTTTATTTTTCTTATATGTACCCATTTCATGTATTCATAACTATGTATATACTTGTACCTATTATCTTGTAAGCGATTGACAAATCAAAGTAAATAAATAAAAATAAATGAATAAATGCCAATGGGACTAAATATTTATTAAGTGATTTGATCTCACTCTTTGTGCAGTAAATGCCTAGAATCCTCTGTACCCAGAGACAAGTAGATCTCAGTGTTATTTGCAGATGTAATGTGATTTCATGAATAGAGCAATAAAGAGTTATTTTTCTTGCAGGCTCAATCCCAGGGATCAATAACACTAAAAATTATTCCAGGCATCAAAGAAGAAGATCGCCTGAAGGATAGCAAAGTAAGAGAATCTGTTAAAATGTGAAAACATTACAATATTACCTAGATATTCTTCTAAACGTGTGTTCCAGTACTAAGCATGTTTCAAGAGATTAGGTAGCCTGGTATTTCACATGTGTATGAGAATTGCAACTCTTAGACTTCTTAGCTTCTATAGCTTTTGTCCAAGTTGGCAAGGAATTGTGAGAGGTGTCAAATACGTTGGGTGTAGGTGCGGTCATTTTAGGAATGGCAGATGTAAGCTACCATTGAACCTTTACTTCAGTGTTTTTCAAACTTGCCAATTTTAATATTTGTGGACTTCAACTCCCAGCATGCCGTCCAAACAATTCTGGGAAATTCATAAATCTTACAATTACAAAACCACTGATTATTTATTACAATCAACATAAAATCTTAAAATTCCACAGATTTTAAAGATGCTAAGTTTTTAAAAAAAGTATTGTTTAGTCAAAGATGCTTGAAGGTTGATCAAGAATCATTTGCATGTTCATACTTAATTGAACAATATTCCCAGCTTGTTAAACATACTAAGACCTGCCTTTTGTCTGGGGGAAATTCTTGTGTTTCCAGATAGAGGTGCATTTTACAGTACTCTAAACAATTTGGTTTCAAATAGTTGTCTCCAGAAGTTATAGGTACTCCAACATTGGAGGTTTAAGAAGAGATTGGACAGCCATTTGCCTGAGCAGTGGATTGGGCTAGAAGCCTCCGAAGTTTTCCAACTCTCTTACTCCATTATTCAGTTTTAATATCCTGGATTAAATTAGAACTGGATTTTGTATGAAGGTACCATGACAGTTTAACTGGTTTGAAACTAATTTTTCCCTTCCAGTGTAGATTTGAAAAATGCAGTGGAAAGGACACAAAATGGTTGAGTGGGAAGCTGAGGCAATTCAAATGACTTCTGGGAGGAGTTGAAGTATTGTGAGGAGGTGATAACGATGATGGCAGTAACTGTTTTCCTTCCTCTTTACCCCTCCCCACTTTCTTCTTAGAGTTTAAACAGTGTCAATGGCAGTGGCAGCATATATAATTTTTCTTTCTGCTTAAAAGCACCAGTGGAACATCAGCTGCCATTTATTCCCCCCTCTGCCTTTTTCAAGAATGGGCCTGGAATAAACCTAGGAATAAATTTGTTAGCTAATTGGTTTTATAGGTAGTGGGATTTTTTTTTCAGTCTGCCACCCCTCAAATCTTGCCTTTCTAAAATGCATAAAAGGGTGGGGATTAGGGTGAGAGGATGAAGCTATTCTCCAGATCTACCTGAAATTATTGAACTGTCTACATAAATCTGTGAATGGGGATGGTGATAGGGGAAGGAACAGTTTATCTTAGTCATATTTGCATATATATCTCTTTTACTCTGCTCCACTTCGAATATCATTATTTTGTTATCTTTGTATTTGTGGATTTGCTTTCATATCCCTAAATCTCTCCATGCCACGGGCTCGGAAAACAATCCATATACATTTCTGCAGCTTTTTCTCCCATCTGCATGAAATTATAGGAACTGTAATTATGGTCACGGTGATCTTTCTTTCATCTGTTAGGTATTCATGAGAGCACTTTTCTCCTACAATCCAAAAGAGGATAAAGCTATCCCATGTCAGGAGGCAGGACTACCTTTTCAGAGGAGGCACATTTTGGAAGTGGTTAGCCAAGATGACCCAACATGGTGGCAGGCCAAACGTGTGGGTGACACAAATCTGCGGGCTGGTCTGATTCCTTCTAAGCAGTTCCAAGAAAGGTGAGTTGGGAAAAGCAATGGCTTGAGGTGCAAAACTTGATTGCTGATATGGTGAACAAAGCTTTTTCTCAGTTTAAAGGTAAAGCAGATTATGGGTTTTTTTTTTAAAAAATGAGGGCACCTCATGAGTATTGTCAGACACTTACATTCTTCCTTCCTTTAGGGGACAAAAAGGAAGCAAGCAGCATGCGTTTCTTGCAGCTGCTAGCTGTAGTTTTTATTTTCTCCCCAATGAAGCAATCAAGGATGTGCACAAGCCATAGTTGACTCTATTTTTAGGCAGAATGGTGATGAGAAACGGTAGGGCAGTTTTTGGCTTCTCTTTCTAAGCTTTCCAACCATTTCTCTTTCTTGGAGGATAATTATGTATCCCGGACTGTCTATTTAGGTTGTTGATTAGAACTGAAGTAGGATTCAACTGTCACCCTGCTTTCTGTATTCAGAATTCAGAGTGCAGATGGCTTCTTTCTCGTAGCCTAAGCCATGATATATTTTGGGCCAGTTCTGGCATAAAACAAAGTTTTGTTGCACACTAGGATTCCTAACAAATTTTAAATAATTTTTGGGCTCCAGATTTGAGGAGAAAGTACATACGCTGAGATGATGAAACTGACTATGGTTTTTAATGGCTCAATATGAAATATTTTGTTCACCTCCCCAGTCCTTATGTGGCATCTTCAAGATTACAGGAGCAGAGATTACTCTGGATTAGACATGCTAATACTTCATTAGGGTATCACTGGGGAAAGGGCTTGTCTAATGTACCATAAGGCTTAAGAAAGTTACTGTGGGGGAAAGTGGTATTTTAGAGTTTACAGGAAATGACCAAAATTGTGAGTTGACCCCTGAAACCTGAAATGTGCTTTCTAAATGACCTTCACTTAGCATAAAGTATAGCTGAAGTTTTTGGAGTTTAGTTTTCAGATGGAAAATTTAACACTTCTTTTATTGTGATAAACTTTTCTCCCATTTTAACTCTGAAACTGCATTGGACTAACAAGCAATTTTATCTTCTTTGAAAAGCAAAATGCAACTTGCCACTTGGAATTTTACTTTTCTTAAAAATTGATTTTCGTTATTAAAGAGGGAACAGATCAATGGTAATAGAAATGAATGCTCTGCATATTGCCAACTGGCTGACTTCCACTTTTAATCACAGCGTTTCCTTTGAACGTTCATCTTTGAACGGCTCCCCACCTCCTGCCTGCAGCAACTTTGTAGTAATAAAACTTACAAGGGCAGTAGCAAATACTTCTTTAAAATTGTTTTTCCTTTTTATAGACAGTCACATACATAGATTTAGCAAAAGAGGGGAGAAAGGAAACAGGACTTCCTCCCGCTCCTCCTTTTGTATGAATCATTAAGAATAACCACCTGCACCTTAAACTCCCACTCAGACTTCTTAAACAATGAAGTGCAGGATGCGTGTATTATTCAGATTTGACCAGCTTGAATCTCATATAGCATCTGTCTTTTCAGACTTGCTTACAGATAGCCCTTGCTTAATGACTGGTTGCTTAGTGACCATTCAGAGTTGTGATACACCTTCCCCCAAAGGTACTAACAACCTGGTTCCAGAGTTTGAATGGCTGCACCTCTCTCCCTTAGTCACACGATCACATTGTGGGCATTTGATAACTGGTGTGCATTTATGGCAGTTTGCAGGGTCCCGCAGTCACAGGATAATGATTTTGGGTGGGGGTTTTTTTTTTTGGTTGATTTGTATTTTCACTTCCAGTTTCCAGAAAAAATACCCATTGGATAAAATGGAATTCTTAAATGACCATCCCGTTTGCTTAATGACCATAGCGTTCATTTTATGACTGTAGCATAAAAGGGCATAAAATTGGATGTAGTCATGTGGTGATCCACTTAACAACTGCTGTGACTTATGACCATAATTTCTAGCTCAATTACAGTCATAAATCAAGGATTACTTCTTTGTTTTAGAGCATACAGTGAAGGAGGGCTGAATGTTCAAGAAAGGAAGCAGCACCAAAGGAGAGTTGTCAGTGAGTTGAACCAAATTCAGACAGCTCCGTGTTAAAGTCCCCAAAACAGTATCAGAAAACTGAGTGAAGGGTTAAATTAGTGTCAAACAGTATATTTTCCAGAATAGTTCATAATCAGTTTGAGTACAAATAATCTGTGTTGGAAATGAAGAGTATTTCAAATAAGTGAAGTGAATGAGTGAGGTGTAACAAGTTGACCGAAAGGCAGGTGTGAATACACTCTACAGTCCACGTATAGTCTTCCATCTGGTAGGCTTGTACCGCATTTCATGAATAACTTGGAAAAGTTTCTTTGGAGACTGAACCTTTTGAAGAGCAGAAGATTCCTTCTCTGCCATAGCAAATGGCTAAAGAATCCATTATTGTAGAGCTCCTTGAAAAAAATTGAATGGGTACAATTAGAAACTCTGCCTTTCTTGCTGTCCATTTAAAAAGAGTTTTGTGTGTATAGTCCAACAAATGTAACTTATTCTGCTTTAAAAAATTGCAAATATATGGTATGCTTATGTTTCTGCATGCTCTGGAGGAATCTTTCCAAATTATTTGTGAAATTTACTTAGGCCAGCTGACCAGTAGTCTGCTGTCTTCTTAGTTTCCAAGAGTTCAGTTAAAGCTCCAGGAAATAATTCCTCCAGGGGGTGGGTGTGTTCAGTAACAAAGCTTTTGTCACAATTGAGGAGAAATTCTGCCCTTGAAAATTGTCGGAGAATGTCTCTGTCTTCAAATGTGATGGAGGACTTGAACCACTAATGTGTCCAACCTTCCATGCTGACTGTCCCAATGGTGCTTTTTTTCAAAAGGCAACTGGGCTTTGTTTTTCATGGAAGACTTTTCTCTTCTCAGCCAAGAAGCTTCTTCAGTTTTGACTGAATTGAAGTCAGTCAGAACTGAAGAAGTTCCTTGGATGAGAAGTGAAAGGTCTTCAGGAAAAAAAAGCCCAGTTGCTT
Source organism: Pseudonaja textilis (assembly GCF_049901715.1). Taxonomy (NCBI): domain Eukaryota; kingdom Metazoa; phylum Chordata; class Lepidosauria; order Squamata; family Elapidae; genus Pseudonaja; species Pseudonaja textilis. The sequence continues at coordinate 101,052,245 of NC_142008.1, read as the reverse complement.
TTTGAAAAAAGCACCTTTGGGACAACCATGACCAGGATGACTGAGAATCTTCATAGACATACATGCCAAACAGTTTCCATAGGGCTGATGGCATTTAATGTCTTGATGCATCATGTCTGCCCGCTTTTTCCCAAAGAAGAAAAGTCAAGAAGTCTGCAAGGAGAAACCTGCCTTTAATTTGTTACTCCAAATTTCTTCTCAACAAAGAACACTCTGGGCTTTCTTTGTAGGAAAGCACATAGCTCAGACCTTGTTTTTCACCTATCCATAGAAAAAGGACATTAGCCACTTAGTTATTTGAAATTAGTTTCAGTTAAAAACAGTGGGACTTCAGAATGAAACCTTGTGTTAGTTTTCTAAAAGGACAAGCTTGAATTGCCAATGATACAGCACATGCTCATCATCTGGACTGGGTCATTGTGTCTGGGTCACTCCTTCTCCTTTGCCTTTTGCTTCCAAGTGGGTTGCTTCCAACTAATAGTTCTTTTAGAGCAAAGCGAACCAATGTAGTCCCTCTATTAGGCTCAGGGACCCAATTTGGATTCAATGCTTCCTCCACAAAATAAATATTTGTTTTTTAAGTGGATTAAAGTAATAGCACAGATGATCTTAAATAAAAATCTACTTAATTTGTGCTTAAATTAGCATGATATATGAATCTACCAGTTATGGCCTAGTATTGTGTTCAGACCAAGCCACTGTGTCTTGTTCAGTGACACAGCTTTATGGATGAACTAGGCCAATCTATAATTGAGGTCTTAAGCTTATGTATTCCAAATGACTCTGAATCAAAGCTATTTTTGTTGTTGTTGCTTAAAAGTTCTTAGTATTTTCTTGTATCCTCCCCTATCTCAGAATTGTAAATCTTGTTGTTTTATCTAGGCGCTTAATGTATAGAAGGACCATCGGTGCATTGCACAATTCCAGAAGTGTTACAAAGCCATACTGTGAGTCACTACAAACCTTTTCCTTGTTTGTTCAAGGCACATTTATCTCATCATTTATAAATTTATAATGTTTCCCCTTTGACGGATAGCTATTCTCAGCCCACAAGGACTTCATAGCATTGCTGTGTCATATGGAGAATTGGGAATAATGCACAGCTCCAAGGGAAGAAAACACTTCATGTTTTAGGTTAATAGCCATCTCTATAGGGATAATGACATTCAGTGAAGCTAACTGAGTGTTGTTTGGTCATGCAATCCAGGATAGAGGCAGATCAGCAAGGAAAGACTTTGAAATATGCACTGTTAATTGTAAGCTATAGTTCTCACCTCCTATGCAAAGCAGTCTGCTCATAAAGTATTAAAATAAATACGTAGCAGTTCTTCAATTAGTTTTCCACAATTAAAAGCTATATTGGCACTTGTAGACGAAGGCCTCTAGAAATAACATTGCCTAGTCTATTAATCAGATTAAGCCATTTCAATGTCTAAAATATTAATTGGTTGGCATATTTTTAATTGTAATTAAATTATAAATTAAGGGTTATATTCTTTTTAGAGGCTTTGATGAAAGGTTTAGAGCTGCCAGATATGGGATGCAAAATCAGGATGAGTAGTAGGTGGCTCTAATAATATTTTTTGGGTCTCTTTTCATCCATCTAGTGGTTCTGAGCTTTTGTGTCACAGATTCAATAATCTGTAATAAAGCCTTCCTTATCAATAGTTCTAGCAACACATAAGGATTTCTCTTTGGAAAATACAGCATCCCACACATTTTCTAAAAAAAAAAAAAAAATATGATCCCTGGCTTCAGAGAACATCAGCCTCTTTATCATTGGCCAAGCTGGCAACAATGTTGTGGAAGGAAAAGTGGTTAAAAAGAGCAAAAAAACAACCACAGATCCCAGTTCTGGTGCTGTAATGGTATGTGGGAAAATAACATTGGGAGATGGGAGGAAGAGCCACAAATAGGACAACTATAAAGATATTTAAGCCCACAGAAAGAGAGGAGGCATAGAGAGCATTTCAGGAAGGATACTTTCAAACATACCAAATACTCCTTCCTTTTCTGTTATATTATATTATCACACAACCTCCACCTTCCTGATCCCTGGCTAGCATAATTTCCTCCCCCATCACAGCCAAGTATGCAGAAGACAAACTGTCAGAGGGAGGATTGGAAATGGTTACCCTCCCACTTCTCCTCTGTAATTGTCAGATCAGTCCCACTGAAATGGTCCATAAGAGGAAGACCTTTTCCCCCTTGCAAGGAAAACAAAGCTTTTAATGAGGAAATCAAGCAAAAATAAAGAAAATGGCCATCCTCAACCACAACAAAGCCCGTAAGGAGGCGTAAAGAAGCTCAAGAGGGGAGAAATATTTATGAGAAGACCACAAATATTTAGAACATACAGATAGAAGTAACAGGGCATGAAAAGAGGAGCAACAAATACCATATTACTCTCCCCTCCAACAACATGCCCCCATTCCAGACATGCAAACAATTCTTATTTATTTACATTGGACGGCATGTATGTGTGAATATTTTCAGACCTTATGTATGAGAAATTGTTGAGGGGTTTTCCTCATTTGAATCACTGTTGCTCATAAGTGCTTACAATTGTCTGCAAGAAATCCGACTGGGATATGTGGTTTGATTGCTCCTGCAGCCAATCAGTGTTGGGACGATGTACTCAATGGCTGCCTGAGCCTTAGTTAAGAGCTCTGCAGTGGGAAGAGCTTTAGAGGTGCTCTATCAATCCAACTCTTTTTCCTAGAAGACTGAATGGACAGAAAAAAATGGGCAACTATTCCATTTTTGACTGGGTTACAGGTTTCTCATGATATGAATGCCCAGGGGACGATACTTTGAACAGACCTGGAACTGACTGAAGTAAAATCCATAACTGACAGAATGTAGATGCTTGCCAAAATGATCCTACCCTTGTTGCTATCCCAAATGTCTAATACCATATAAAGCAATGTGTAATATATAACTCAGCTACTATTTAACCATAAACTAAATATATACATAAATTAACATAAATTAAAGTAATATAGCCTGATACCATTAATGACTGCATTAATCTTTTTTTAAAAAAAGTAAGGCCTTGAACAAATGACCTCATTCTTTGTATTTTACTTTACATTTTATTGCAGTTAGCCCATAAATGCCATTTCGATGGGAAGCCAGAATACAAATCTAGTAAACCAACCAAGTTATAGTTTGATAGCAATGGTCTCTTATTATTTCCCCAGGAAATTTGCCATGAAAATTCTACATTGTTCTGTATTGTGTTCTGTGGGATCATTTTGTGTGGGCATGGAGGGGCAGGAGGGGGGGGGGGTTGCCCTTTGAATTTGCCCTGATTTGATAGAAGGAAGTGTACACTCAAAGCATGGCAAAAAAAAATGGCTGGTAGAAGGACAGACATCATATCTTTGTATGGATATTTTCTGTCAAAATATCACACACACCCATGCAACTAGTTTTGTAAGAGTCCCTTCTGCTTCTGTCATTGATCCTGTGTGTTTATGTGCATCAAAACATGTAGCTGTCTGCAGTCCATGTACTATGGTGTGGTTAATTGATAATTGTAAAGAAAAGAAAAGAAAAAAGAAGTTAGCAATAACAAATTTTCTTGCACAACTACTAAGGGGTAAGGGCACGGTTTTGAAGTTTTATGATAGTCAGTATAAAAATATGATAATCTCTACATATTTATTTAGGTTTTGTTCACTGAACTCTGAGTTTTCTCCATTCGAACTGGTGCAATAGGAGGGTAAAATCATCTCTTCCTCCCTCCCTCCCTCTCTCTCACCCTCCCTCTCCCACCCTATCTATCTATCTATCTATCTATCTATCTATCTATCTATCTATCTATCATCTACTTTTATTAATTTTTTTAAAAATACAAAGTTAAAAACATGAAAAGATTTGAAAGAAGGAAAAATTCAGAAAAAGTGGAAAAGAAAAAAGAAAGTAGAAAAAATATAAATTATTTTTCCTATAATGTACCAATTTTCTTTGCTGCAGATATAAGTTTAAAAATCTACATCAAACACTTATTGTAAGGTTAACATTTGTCTATATTATTTCCATAATCGTGTAAAAATTTTAATTCTCAAATCCCAAAATTAACTTTTCATTTCTTTCAGTTTCTCACAAAAAATTCAAAAATGGTTTCTAAGTAGAAATAAAATTTGCCCCAGCCTTTTCTTTCATCAAGGCTGTCTAATTTTCCACACCCCCAATTCTATTAGTTTCACCATCCATTCGTCCTTTGTAGATATTTGTAAATCCTTTCATCTTTGAGTTTTGTTGTTGTTATTGTATTATAAAAACAAGTTTCATAATATGTTTTGATTATATATCCATTACACCCAAAAGAAAGGTCTGTGCTTTTAATTCTACATTCACTTTTAAAATCTTAAAATACAAACTTGATCCCAATATTTTCTACCGTTATTAAATGTCCATCAAAGATGAAAAAATTTCCCTTTGATTGCATTTTTACCATATTTTGAAATTCCCTTATATATTTTTGACAATGTTTCTAGTGCCATGTACGATTGAGGCATCATTTTATAGAATTTTTCTGTAATTATAATTTAATGTAAATTACAACCCTTTTTTCCTCATACTATTTCTACTATATCATTTTTTTTTGAGAAAAATCAAAATCTCCTTAGATACTTAATTTGTTTCTCAGTTAGGTCTCTGTGTATATATATATATAGCCTTTTTAGGACAAGTTATAAGTCATAAGCAGAGCATAATGTCTACTTATTATTGTCCCTGTCAAGATAATATGGAGTGCTTTCCTTACACCTAAGCAATTGGACTGAATAAAGAATCCCTTGAGTTGTTTTTCTTGGCTTTCTTTTAACAATCTTACCTCTGTCTTTTCATGCTAACCACAGATGATCAGTCTTCTGAAAAAGGTAGGTTCTCCAGCTACTCTGGAGTGACAGCACCAGCAGAGTCATTTTCTGCCTGCTCAAACCACCCTGCAGTGAACCCAACAAGAGAGTTTAGATTGTTCAGCTGGAATAGATGGTGCAATTGTGCATTTGTTTGTCGTGTTCCACAATTGATTCTGCATCAAAGATGCTTTTTAAAAAGTAATCGGAATATAATTTGACAAAACAGTGAGGCACTTATATGGAAAGGACATGGAATTTTGGGGGGAATTTTGAGACAAATCTGAGGATTTGAAATCTTTCTGTTGAGAAAAAAAACAGGTTTCGTGGCAAGTTTATACATTACATTGTTTTGTCAATGCTATGTGCATTTTTAAGTCAGTGGTTGCTCATTTAGTAATAAACTTCAAATAATGGGGTTTATTAGATAACATCTGATCCCATTTTATTCCTCCTTGCTAGAAAAAAAGTGTGAATAGGCATGCTCATAAATTTAAATGTGTTGTTTCAGTGTGATTGTGTTTAAATATCACCCTTCCAGTCTTGGTGTAATATAAAATGCATATTCAGAACAGACAATATAGATAACGGATTAAAGAAAAGGATGGATTGATTGGTGCTTAATCTAAGTAGGAATTGAGGGGGAGCAAGTTGAAAGGCAGGGAAAGAGAGGAGAAGAGAAAGGAGAAGTGATTTGCAGAGAAAGTGAGCTGAGAACATGTTTGAGAAGAGGAAATGTCCAATACAAAAGCAATATCATGATCGATATGTGTGGAAATGCTGAAATCAGAATGGATTTTTGAATTTTGAGATTAAAATGCTAAGATTCTTATTTATCTATCTATCTATCTATCTATCTATCTATCTATCTATCTATCTATCTATCTATCTCTCTCTCTCTCTCTCTCTCTCTCTCTATATATATATATATATATATATATATATATATATATATAAAAGCAAAATACCATTCATGCATCATCACAAAATCTCCGAAGGTAAGGCCTACAAACGTGACATTTGGCATGTAAGTTCCTCTTGGCTTCTAGGAGCTCACTAAGAAAGGATTTTTCAAAATGACCACTAGAGCATTAGTGTTTCCTATATTATTATTAACATGTTCCGATGCTAAGGAGTTCTACTCCCCCTCCCCACCTGAAAAGAAATCTGTTCCAAATGCAAAACACAAGCAGAGGAGAGAAATTTCAGTTTTAGTTTCAGAGCACCAAGCAGCTTTAGTACAGACAGTTGAGCTAAGCCACACCCAGGCTCCTTGCTGTCTCCTTCTTGCTCACACAACAAATACTGCTTCAGTTTCCAAACAGACTCAACTCTCTCACACACTGACAGGCCACTAGCCAGATGAATACCAATGGATGCTGGTACACAGAGGCAGAACCCGCCCCCCCTTATTTTCCTTCCCCCAAACCGCCCGATCACATAGTTTCATAGCGAAGCACGGGTATGGAGCTAGTTTATTATATTTGTATAGCCACCCATCACATGACACTATGGGGTACAACATCCAATCACTTTGAATTTTCTTCAAAATTTTACCTAACTTATTTGCAATCCTTGGATTTCCTCCCCTTCCTTCTGTTCAATCTTGTCCAATTCTCAGAGACTGCTTGGACAGGCCTCTGCAGTTCAGTTTTTCAGAGGTGGTTTGCCACTACCTCATTCCTAGGAATGAGAGAAAGTGATTGGCCTCGAGACATTGAACTTGCTTTGTGCCCATAATTAAAACTCATGATCTTCTGATTATTAGCCTGATACATTAACCACTACATCAAATTGGCTCTCAGTCCTTGGATTAAAGTTGGATTTTTCTGTCTGCAGTGGAAACCAGTCTTTTACAGCCTCATAAAAGGGGAAAAATAAACTTTTCTCATATACACTCAGGCTCTCTTATGTCAATCTCATTTAATTTTCCTTAGCTATTAATTTGCCTTGTGTTTTACTATGTAATTTATTTTTTTTGTATGTGCTAATCACACGGATTAAGCTCCTGCTGTTTCTTAAAAAGCTATTGTGCTGTTTCTAGGAGCTTTTGTTAACACAGCAGGTAATTTCCTGTTGAACCACAGTGTGTTGCTATTTTCCCTTCTCCTTTTTCCTTTTGATTTGGCCTTACACCTTCCAGAAAAATGTACTGGGGTGATGGGTTACTTTTTTAACTTCACAATTGCCTCAAATAAGAAAAGCTGCTCAGTTTATAAAGTCTTATTAGCAGTATTAATAATGCAGGAGTTTAAATTTAATTGCCTTGATTAAACTCTTGGGATAGCCCCCTAGTGTAGCTGTTGCTAAAGTGGAATCGCACCTAGTGGAACCTTGGGAGTGTGCCTTTTCCATGGCTGCCCCTACCACACAAGAACACCCTCCCATTGGTGATTTCACAGCCTCCACCCTTCTAACCTTCTGAAAGTACACAAACACCTGATTGATTTATTATTATTTTTTTACTGAGGACCCCGATAGGATTGTGCAGGCAGATAGCATGGAAGGAGAGCAGCTGAGCCTGCAGTGGGCATCCCAAAGGGACAACTATGGTGTTTTTACTTTATTGTTTTACTGTTTTTACTGCTTTATTATTGTTTTACTTATTGGTTTTATTTTTGTGAGCCACTCAGAATTATTTAAGATGGGAGGACACATAAATCTTTTACATAAATAGATAAATAAGGAACCCAATCCAGTTAAGGGGCAAAGAAATAAATAAAAACACTTTCCTTCTAATGATAATCATTAGTTTAAATGGGCCGAGGTCATTTGCTGCTTATTTGGCTAGAGTGATCAGATGTCTCTAACATGGCAGTTTCCAGATAATTGTTTATACCATTTATATAGCCACCCATCTCAAAACAATCGCTCTTGGAAGGCTAAAAGCAAAAAGGAGAAATGCTGTATATAAAGTGAATATCTAGCAGACCAAGACAATGCACACCAGGGTTTAAAAAACCCTTCTGTTTCTCATCAGTGAAGACTAAAAGTAGACAAACCAATTGTCAGGCCTGGCCTGTCTATGTGGCCAAATACTTGAGGGAACTTCTAGGTTTTTTTATTTCTTAAGAAAGGTCAACAGGGTTGGGACTACCCAGATTTGTGAACTGCCAGGAGATGATGAGAATTCAGTCTGACCTGTTGGGAGATGATTTATTAAAAGATTTACACAACAGTAAAAGTTGGCAATTCCTATTTGAATTGTTAAGTTGAGTGTGCTGCTTATGTTGTCACCTTGAAACAACCACTGGATGGTTGCACGTGTCATCCTCTAATATTAATTGTATGGTTTATTGAGTAAGTCAGAATAGCAAATCACACTTAAATTGTAAGTCATGGTTATAAGCCCAAATTACTGGTTTTATGCACACATTAAGCTAAAATCAAAGCATGCTGGATGGAGAATTCTAGCAGTTGAAGACATCTTAAAGGTTGCCAACATTGAGAAACACTATTGTAAAAGACTGAGTTCTCTTCAAGAGTAACCACACAATCCTAAAACTGTTTAAAACATGGTTCCCTCTCCTGAGTTCAGTGGGACCAAAAATTCAGAATTTAAACTTATTTATCAGAAATGAACCATGCACACAAGGGCAAGCAGATCTTTTATGTGCACTCACTATCTCATCTCCCCCATTGAAGAACAATCTTCACCCAGGCTTCACCATGTTAACATTAGGTGAATGATTTGGGGATAATGCCTTCTTTCCTAGAGACATTGGTTGGGGGAGGTCAAAAACTTGAGTTGCAGCCACATATTTCAAACTCTGCCTTTTTTTCATGTGTTATGTGTGTGAGAGATTCTTGAAAAAAAGCGGGGGGTGTATATATCTGTAGCCCTCCCTCTGTGCTTTGAAAACTCTCTGGGGTAACTTTCAAGCATGTCTTATGAGAGACTGCTTATCTGCTGTCTCTATATCTCCACTGCTTTTTGTCTGCATATCTTGTACTTTTGAACTCAGCTTTTGAATTATAATTACTTTAAAAAAAAGGAGCACTCCTCTATGATAAATCAACTTCATGGGATGTTGTCCTTACTTTGAAACCCTAGAAAGCTACCTTACCCCAGAAATCTATATTTTTCAATATTTCTGGCCACAATTAAAACAATTTTAACTTTTATTATGATACCAGTTTTAAAAAAAGAATGTGCAAAGTAATCAAGCAAACACTGACTTTGCTCAACAAGTGAGACTTCAAATATATACTCCCATCACTCTCTGTCAGGATTTCTTGGCTCAGAATTAAGGACATCTGAGATGTTTGAAGACTGCCAGACTCTACTGGCATAGCCTGGCACCAGTCCATACTTCTCCAGAGCTTCAAACAGAATTGTTTTCCTATGGATGCTTGGAGCCAATACCTCTATACAATGCAGACTACGTTACGTACTGAATTTTCCTAGCTTTTGTTCTTTATTTCCCACCGGTTTTCATGTTAGTGCTTAAAGATGTATGACATTTCCAGAATGCATGACTTGCAACTTATAACATATTTGAACCTATTCTTCTCACTCTTATTTCTATACAGAAGACTGTGACTGTGAGGGCTACTTCAATGGACAGTACATAGGTGGGTACCAGTCTTTGTAATCAATGATACATGTTCCAGATTCTTCCCTATTTATATACCGGTAGGTTGTAGAATATTTGCTGAACAATTGAACTATATACACTAGTCCAATTATATAGTATATATAATAGGTATATAGTCCAATTGTATATAGGAAGGTATATAGTCCAATTCTGCAAATAGTTCTGTAACCTATATAAATTGCACACTTAATGAATTTGTATGCAGTTGCTTTATAACTAACAATGTTGCCTTACATCAGATTGTAATGTGATAGATTAGAGAGGGCTGGAGGACTCCTTCTGAAACTAGGGGAGAATAATAGCCGCCCACTTCTATGGTAGAAAACAAATGTCTCTGGCTGCAGCCATGGAACATGATTGAAAAATCGGCTGAACTTAACGGATGAATGGGTAATGTAGCTAGGTTCTTTCTTGGTACTTCATTTTAATTCTAGTTATGGACAGCTGTTGATCCTCTTTTCCTCCCTCCCTCCTTCCTTCCCTGATTTTATTTTTGCCATTCAAATAAGCACTCCTCAGCTTATGACTGAAATGTAGCCCACCTTTCTGGTCATATGTTGTAATGGTCATAAAGTGAGTCATCATGTGACTGGCTTGATTTTTATTAATTTTTAGGGGACAGTTGTTAAGCAAACCATTTGTGCAGCAAAAACAATGTAAATAACAAATCGTGGTCTGGTGATTGGGGTGCTGGGAGCAGCCATAGTTGTGGGCCAAATGCTGAGCACCTGAAATATTCTCATGTGACTGTTTGTGTAGTGGGGTGTTGGAACTTTGGAACCAAGTTGTAAATACCTTTTGTACTTCAAATTGTTGCTAAGCCATCAGTTCTTAGTTGAGGACTAGCTGTTATTTACATATCATAATAGACATTTTTACTATTTGAGATTTGAATGGCAACTACTTAATAAGGATAGGACATAATCTTTTGAAGTTTGAGAATCACCAGATGATTGAATAGCACATTAAATAGGGTTATTTAAGCCTTTCACAACACTTTGAACAACACAGAAAAGAAAAGTATTACTTTTGGCTTTTTAGCTGGCTTGCGCCGAAGTTTCCGACTGAGCCGAAAGGAGAAGCAGAGTGATCCAAATGAAACCAAACAATCTGAACAAAACTCCACTCCAGAACTTCTCACATATGAGGAAGTCATCAAATACCAACAGCAGCCTGGTGAAAGGAAGAGACTGGTGGTTTTAATTGGTGAGTTGCTCTGGGTAAAAAGAGCACCATTTTGCTACTGGGAACTGATTGTTGACATACTGCAGATCAGTTTCTCAACCTTGGCAACTTTAAGGCATGTGAATGTCAACTCCCTGAATTCCCCAGCCAGCCCATGCTTTAAAGTTGCCAAGATTGAGAAACACTGACATAGATAGTGGAGATCAACATTTTCAAACTTTCGTGAACTCAAAGATGTACCCTGAAGTTCTCATCTTTTTAGGAAGGTATGGGATGCTGTAGATCTTAACAGTCAGTATCAAGGATCATGTGGAAAGAAAAGTGGGTTTTGGATCTGTCTTCATCAAAATCCAGGTAGTTCCCAATGAAGTAGTCATTTATTCTACTATATATAAAATTGATAATTCAGGGGATCATGCCTCTTGTAATTAGTTCTGGGTAACTTTGGGGTTAGTAATTTTCTCTTCGTCTTCACTAAATTCATGAATGTATTTCAAAACATATGGAATTTGAATAACATTGTGAGAGATGGTACCTTCAGAGGGGGAGTTGGTGTGAGGGGAATTCAGCGGAGCAGCAGATGCCCAGCAAGGAAGGAGCATATTCCAGAAAAGGGGAAGGAAATATAAAGGCAGCATAGTCCTGACTTGGATAAGTGACAGAGATAAGCATAGCCATTTCCTAGAATCTCCCTGGGCATATCCATTATGGTGAGAGTAGTAAGGGTTTAGTCAGTCAAGATTCTATCTATGTCACTCTTGACTTAGCCTGATAAGCAAACTCTTTTTGTTTGTTGGTCAAACATGTACAAGATAATAATTATAGGTATGAACATAAACATGAACAAAGAAGAAAATACTTCTTTGAAGGTACATTGAGTAGCATATGCAGGTTGTATCTAGTATCTCATGGAGGGCTCCAGATTTTAAGAATAATAAAACTCATGCTGAATGAGAATCAAGTTCTTTTTACCCAGAATCCCATTTCCTCAAAGGCCCCACCTGATACCTCTGAGAAGCTCAGATCAGGATATGAGATATCAACCTGTTCCTCCTGTTCATTTAGCGCACAGGGATTTTGCTTCCTATCTTGGAAACTGTAATTGGATGATGCAGAATACTATTACCTCATTGAAGGAAAAAAAAGATGAACATGTCATAAGAATTAATATTTTAAAATTGTATATATCAGTGTTTCTGAATCTTGGTAACTTTAAGACATGTGGCCTCAACTCCTGGAATTTCCCACCAGCCATGTCTTAAATTTGCCAGGGTTGAGAAGAACTGAGGAATCTTACCCAATTTATATTGCTAAATGCAGTATAGCAATATATTTAAATTGCTAAATGCAATTTAGCATTTTTCCCACTGTGTTTTACCTGTTCCACTGAGCAGGATGTAGGATGCTACCCATTTTCTTATTCTGGAGTGGGAAAGAAGCAAATTAGACTGGGCTTGCCAGTTTGGCCCTCTAAAGACAAAGCTCTCCAGAGGTACACAGCTTTCAAACAATCTCTGCTGGATGCCTTTCCCTTCTGATTTAAATTGAGAAGGAAGGCCAGTTGCTTGAAAAGTGAAAGTCTGGCAGATAAAGCTAATAAGGTATGAAAGTTGAGCGAAATCTTCATTTAGTGCCTCCAAGCTATATGGCTGTTCAAAAAGTAAAGTGGATTTGGGTTGTGTGTGGGATCTACATGGATGTCATTGGACAGGAGGAAATGATGAATTTCAGATTGCTTTCATTTTATGACTGCTGTTTGCATTGGAAAACTAGAAATGCCCACTAGAATAAATAGCCCATTAGAAGTTTTGCATTATGACCTGGAGAGGAATCATATCAGAGGCCGTGAGCTTATTGAGACACGGAAGTTTGTTATTAGAAAACTTTTAAGTTTTAACATCATATCGTATTTGATTTATTTCTAAGGGCAAAACCAAGATAGATAAAGCGGCCTGTATCTTTTTATGGCTGGCTTCTGCTGCATATGCCTTGTGTTTTGTCTATTTACCCACTTCTTCATCTGATCTCTCAGGTTCTTTGGGGTCTCGGTTAAATGAACTCAAGCAGAAAGTAGTGGCAGAAAATCCACAAGAATATGGAGTTGCTGTGCCACGTAAGAAACTATTTTTCCCCAAAAGATGTATCTAGTCACCTATCCCTTCCCATGAAATGCAAAGTTGTTTTATTTCTCTATTTGTGTTACTTTATTAATACCAATATCAAACTGCCCAGTGGTAATATTCTCTAGAAGACTTAGAGGATGCTGTTGTTCAATAATTCAGACATTACCATTTTTCACATCCTAATGAACATCAATTTGCCAGAATTATCTATGAACACTGTAAATAACTGCTTGGATTTTTGTAAAGTTATGCTTGTTTTATCAGTAAAAGCAAGTAAAAGCATCTGGCCATCTTATGTTCTGCTGACAACTTTTCTATTCCATCTATGTTTCTAACCATCAGAGTCTTCTCCAGAGATTCGTGTTTCCATAATACACCCACAGTAGTTGAACATTACCTTTATTATCTAAGATTGAATGATTACATCTTGCTATTTATTATACTCAACAGTTTCTCCCAGAACCATGGGGGAAACACATTAGTTTTAATTCATTCAGATTTTCTTAATGACTAGCTTTCTAGTCATATGTTATGATTGAGAAAACAGTTGCTTTTTATTGGGATAAATGTTGTTATGTTGCTGATGTCTTTTGCCTTGAATTTTTCTCATTTATTTTCAACAAACCAACAGATAGCCATTTCTCCTTATTCTGCTGTTTACAGTGTGGAATATTTTTGTTCCATCTTTGATGATATCACAGATTTGGTCCAGAGTGATCTCCAAATATTCTGTTTATTCAGTCTAATATATTAAATCTTATTTACCTGCACTGCTTACTCATATGAAATATTGCCAAGATTGTATCTTGTTGGTCTGATTATTTTGTTGCTTTCTAAATTGGAATTCATAAGATCTTCCTGATTTAAACCTCAGTCAGGTCTTGTTTTTGTTGGAAAAGCTGAACACCTTCATTTTAACTTGCAAAATATATAGTTTTAATCAATGTGCTTTTGATATTGTCTGTCTGGCAATTAAATCTTGCAGCTTATAAGAAGAAGCTATTTACTGCAAACAATAAATGATTTTAGGAGAATTCTATTAATTATCTGGTTTGTTTCACATAACAAATTCATTTGTTCCCGTGATTCCAAATGCTTTTTTTATTTTAACGTTTTAATACACACATTGCCTATTATGACTGTGACATGTTTCGTTTGTGAAGTGGATCAACAGGGTCCTCTAGGAATTGTTAAATATTATCTTCCTCTAGATCTGTGCTTTAAGCATAAAGCAGGATCGTTGTAACATAGGAAATCTTACCTTGAACTTGGACTGAGACCATTCTGCCATTTTGGGGGGGGGGAATGTATCTAAGCACCAAGTTTTGCACTCTTGCTAAAAATGATGATTTCTCCATTTGTTCTGCGCATTCCTGTCCTCAGAAGAAGATTTGGTGAGCCTCTTGTGTAAAGATGATTTACCTCAGTCTGAGAAAGTCAGTGCTGTATTCAACTGTGACATTTCTGCTCTGATAAGATCATGTTCCTGAAATTCCACATATGAATGTGCTGATTGCATATGTATATGTGAACACATAGAAATACACATCCTACTGCACTTTTTGTTTTTGTCTGTGGATACAGTCCTATTGTAAACACCAATGTTATTCATATTTGTTCTCTGCCCTTACCCAGTAGTTTACTGAATACTTTCCTGTTTGAAGAATTCATTTACCGTGATCACGCAAATGTTTGTCCTGATTGTGAGTATTTGTTTGGTTTCCTTGGATGCCTTTTCCTTCTTCACTGAATCATGATTAAGCTCATCCTTTCTCTCTAATCTGACCTTTTCTGGGTCAATGTTCTGAAAGTGTGCAGTTTCAAAAATATACTCACAAAGCCACTGGGATGTGGAAGCAACTCATTATTATAAGATCCATGAATTGGGACTTTATAAGATACCAGGATAAAATGTAGCAAAAAACAGATCACTTGATAAACAGTCAGCATATAAACAACCTAACATAAGGTAAACATGCTGGTTAGGATCAGAGGTGGGATTCAATTTTTTTAACAACCAGTTCTGTGGGCGTGGCTTAGTTGGTGGGTGTGGCTTGATGGTAATGTGACTGGCTGGGCGTGGCCAACTCAACACCACTCATGTGGAGGCACGCTTCTCTTCGCCTGGCCTCTTGTGACTGTGGGGAAGCTGCAACAGTCATAAGTGTGAAAAATGATCATAAGTCACTTTTTTCAGTGCCATTGTAACTGTGAATGGTCACTCCACACAAGCAAAGTACCAGCAAAGGAGGAAAAAAACTCCAGAGAAGTTCCAGAGACAGGAAGTCTAGTCCTGCCAAGAATGTAATAAGAGTCAATGGAAAGGCAGTTTCTGTCGGCAACACCAGAATGTTCCCTTCCTGCCTTCCTTACAGGATTAGGCCAGTAATTTCTTCTAACAACTGGTTCTCCAAACTGCTTAGAATGTTAACAACCGGTTCTACCGAATAGGTGCGAACCTATAGAATCCCACCCCTGGTTAGGATATTGGAAGATGTGAAATTGTATGCAAGACACTCTATCTAAAAAGCATATGTATAACTGAAAAGGTATAACATGGAATCAATACCTCAAAAGAAGATTAGGGTTTTCTTTTGTCTCTTAATTCCTCCTCCTCTTATAGGCTCTTGGGCTATATTGGAGTGGGGTCAGATAATCCCTCTACTCTTCTTGTTTTACTGCCTTCAAAGCAACCCCACAGTGTGTGTGTGTAGTTTTTTTTAACTCAGGGAGAATGTTAAGGGACCACTGCAGTGAATTTAAGGATTGAAATGCTTCTATGAGTCTTTTCATCTTTTTGCATCTTCAAATCAGCTGCTCTCCTTTGGCTAGTGTATAGTCCATTGTTGTAAAATACGATTACTTTTGCAAATTGACTTGAAGGGTAGCTGTTGATTGGGAGAGTTTGTTTCCCTGGTAAATATCTATCTGTCTGTTTGTCTGTCTGTCTCCTAGGCTTCTCAAGCAACTAGTGACTCCACTAGGTTAGCAAAATGCAGCCGTCCTAAATTATTCTACCTTAGTTAATTCTTGAATTACATTCAGATGTAATGACCAATGGCATCACAGATCAGCAAACTTAAAAAAATAACAAGCAGAAAACTTGCAGAACATAAGCACAAATAGTTTGAAGCTTCTATTATTATTCACACCCAACTTGCTGCATTCATTATAAATGCTAAACTCTTGCAAAGGTCTACTGTATGTGGATGATGGTTGAATTGGCAGCCTGTCCATCTGGAACATGTGATAGAAATAATTGTCCTAGCATATCTTAAATAATTTCTGTCTGTGACCATATGTCGCTTAACCTAATCCTCTGTTCATTTTTTCTGTCCATTTCTCATGCCGTGAGAGCAGCACAGATGGGTCTTTCCCCCAGTGGGATCATCATAAATGTAGACATTGCTTTCTATCTCTATGGGACCATTTGTGTCAGATGTGTGTTTTTGTATGTGCAGCACAATTGGCTGGAACAGCAGTGAGTGGGGATTGTTTATCCAAGGGATTCTCTGGTTTGCTTGCTAGGGGTTGTAGCATATTCCCAAGAACTTTAAAAACATTGCATGGAATGGTGTTTCAGCTGTCACACATTTGGCTCATTGGAATTCTAGCTATATGCTTCCTCTAATAGTTAGATTCCTGAATCTACAATATTGAATATAAAACAGGAAAAGCTCTGTTGGATCAGACTGAAGGTTGTCCTAAACTAGTATTCTTTGTTTTAATTTTGATAGTGACCAAAGTTGTCCAGATAATCTAGAATTTGTAGAATGTATACTGAAGTTGAAAGATGTAAAGAGATGATAGGACTGAAACAATCAGCATCATATTTACTTAAATTGTACCTGGTGATTATTTACAGTACCGGGGGACTTCGTCCATGTATCATGGTGAGCCCCAGTAGCAAGGATGGATTCCAGAATTCAACTCACAAAATGGCTGCTTTCTATGGGAAAGCTCTATAGTCCTGAGATCTCTCTTTTTCCCTCTTTCCCAGGAGTTGCTCAGTTTAGGCATCAACAAAGGAAAATTAGAATTAAGTATCTAGCTGGGACTGAGTGCTTGCTTCAACAAAAGATAGAAATAATGATCTGATCGGTGTTAGAATTGGAAGTTTGTTATCTCACAGCTTGCAAGAGGGTCTAGTCTGTCTAAGCAGGCTTTCTTCCAGTATTAATTGAAAAATGCAGGTCAATGAAAGGATAGGCAGTTATGGTTATTTATCAAGTCATGGATGAAAAATCCTGTCTTAAACAATACTGAAAGAATAACAATTGCAGAAAAAAAATGGTATTGTAAGACAAATTAAATCTCATGACACCATGAATAAAAGGTTGCTTGGAACAGAGTGAAAAAGAAAGTTACTTTCCAGTGCCACATCAGTGTGTGAAGTTAGACTAGTGCAAAATATGAAAGAACATGCATAGTGAAACGGTGAAGTGAATGAGGCTGTGGATGGTGAAAAACTATCTTAAAGGTTTCTTTAAATACAGTATGAATTGTGTGTCAATATCTTCACTGTTTACACTGTATAAACTTTTAAAGATAAATCACTTTATAAGAAAAAAAATATTGAGTAAGGATTGCACTTCATTGTACTTTGATATCCAACACTCATAAATATTTAATGTTTTGATATATTTCTAACTACATTCTTTAATCAGTCATTTCTCTCCTTAAAAACTACAGAAATGTTTCAATTTGGCTTGCTGTGTAACATATAAAATTTATGGAAGATATTTCATGTTTGAATTTGGTCAAACTTTTATTATGCTATTAATTTTGCCATTGATGCATGTTCTCTTAAGTTTCAAATTTGATACTATTATGTCTCTTTTTCAATGTTTATCCTTATAGCTGTCAGCATGTATCTTAATAGATGATGATGATGATGATGATGATGATGAGCTGATATGGCTTGTAATCATGCCTAATTAAAAATATGGCTTTAATTCAAATTTGGTTTCTAAAATTCCCAAGATGTTGCTATTTGTGATACTTTTGAATTTTTTTTGCATGTCCATCGCACATGATGAAATGTATCTTGACATTTACAGCATGTATTAATATACAGTTTGTCTACCTTAGCAATAATTGTATACCATCTGTAAAACATTTTTACCCATATTGTTTCATTTTGTTTTTAACTGTAACTTGTTGATTTGTTTCTTTTCATTGTTGTATTGTATTTGTTCCATTGCATCTGTTTGTTGTACCATTGTGATTAGTTCTATCTTTGAATCAGATCCAAATAATAGTTTGTGTATATACTTCGTAGATGATTTTAATTCTGTGTATTTCAAATTCTATCAATTTTCAGGGATGTTTTATTCTTCCAATCCTATTAAATCCTATTAAATCTCTCATTTGATGACCCTGTACTATAAATGTCTATAAAGTTCACTAGCTAGGTCAACTTTTTCCAATTTTGACATTCTGCTATCCGGTGGACTTTATCCTTTTGATTAACCATGGCATCTGGTTTGGTATATATAATTTGAAATGTTGCAGAGCAAGACCCCTTCTTTCTTGTGAGTCTTGTAACATTTTAAATTTCACCTTAGGTTTTTTTTCTCTATTCATATATATATATTTATTAACAATTTTGCCATTCTCATGAAATAATTTCTGGGGTCTGAATTGACACCATTTGAAATAAGTACATCCATCTTAAGTAGTGCTTCATCTTAACCAAGAAAGCTTTAAGTTTTTTCACTTTTCAAGATCTATTGTAAACTCTTTCTATAGTTTTCCAGTTTTGATATATTTCTTCATTGTTGCCTGTCATGTATTTCACCCAAATCTATTTTCTGACAGCCAGATAATACCTGACAGCTAGGAAATCTTCTTGGGTTAAGTATATTGTAAACATTTTTGTTCTTTAAACATTAATTTTTTTTTTCCAAAGAATTCACCAAAGCTTTGGTTTATTTTCATTAGATGTCTTATTGCACTTGATGGTTGTGTAAAGGTTAATACTATATCAGTTGCATAACATTTGGTTTATATTCTTCTCTATGGCATTTGAGACCAGATATTTGTTTGCTGTCTCTAATCTTTTCTGCCAATATTTCTAAGGCAATGATAAATAACAGAGGTAAAAAATGGACTCTCTGTGCCTGATAGCTTTGTTGATCTGAATATTTGCAGAAAGTACGCCATGATCTTAATGTTTGCTGTTGTTACACAGTTTTTGGCTCATGCTTTAAACCAGTGATTGACAAGCTTGGGCTGTCTTCTCCAGGATCTATTTTGTTCAGTAGTGCAAATAAAAACATCCCATATGAGTTATCAAAAGCTTTTCTGTAACTTGGAAGATAATTGGTGCCCTTTTTCTGTTAAAAATAATATATTATATTGTATTAATTAATAAATCTGGTTTATTAATTATAGATCTCATTTAGGTTTCTCTTCAGTGCATAGCTTGTTTGGTTGATATATATTATCTTAGAAATTGATTTCTTTAGTTGTTTTATAAAAATGTTATAGTCAACATTCAGCAGAGAAATTTGTCTGCATTGCTGTGGTTGTACTAGGATATTCACTTCATTGTACATCAAAATTATGTGTTCTTCTTTCCATATTTATAGTATTCCCATTGCCTTTTCAAATTCATTCACAGGGTTTGTCAGTGATTCCAGCAATTCCTCAAAGTTTTTTTTTTATTTATCATATTGAGTTGTCATCTTGTCTATACCTGGCAATCTCCAAGTTGTTTTTTTTAATTGACTCTTTGTTTCATGAATATTTACAGATTTACTTAATATTTATCTATATTGCTCATAGTCAAATTGTTGTTTGACTTTTATGGTGTTCTTGTTGGGTTAATTCTATGCATTTGTTATAATTCCATTGTTTTGGTTTTTAGTTCTTTTTTCCATCTGTTATGTTCTTTTTCATTTTGCTACTTGTTTAATTAAAAAAAACCTTCAGATATACTTTACTTGCTTACCATATGGCAGGGGCAAAGTTTTTGGTATTCTGTTAATTTGGAATGATATTTTCAAAACCTTTTTAATTTTTGTAAAATACTGTCACAAATCAGCTGTAAATAGTTAAATATTGAGCAGGAAGTATGACAATATATATTATATGATATATATGATGTCTCCTTGGATATTCTGGATAAGACATGTTTCTGGTAGAGTTAAAGTTGAAGATGTGAATATATGTGTGCCTTTGCATACAGACGATGTTGGCTGAGAATATGAATGATCTGCACCAAATGTGAGATAGATTTTATGTTGCACAAATGGTGAAAAAAATAGAGTAGGTAGATGAATTTGTGTATCTCAGAGTATTTACTAAGGATGAGTAAACAAATGGGAAGATTTAAGTCTTCAAATAAAACAAGATTGCTGATAGTCCAGTATATAAGCTATTGTATGAAATTAATATTTATCCAGATAAACTAAAATAGTTGAGTATATTTATGCTTCTACCCAATTTATTATATATAAATGAGAATTGGATAGGAAAAATGTAAAAATAGGTAGAATGCCAGGTAAATGGGGTACAAAAAGAGTCTAAAAGAAAAAAATATGGTTCCAAAAATGAACAGCTGTTCAATGAATGTGGACTGAGTAAAAATTAAATACATATAAAACAATATGTTCAAGTATTTATTTGAGACACTGAATAAAGACCAGATTGCAAAGTGAATATATTACAGAAAAAGTAAATGGGTTGAAAGAAAGGAGAAGACAAACAAATGGATTACAGGTAGTTGATGAAACCCTCAAAAACGAAGAGAGGAAACATTTAAAAATCAAACAATATATAAAGCAGTTTTTGGAAATGTATGACTTAGAGCAGGTTGGCTAACCTTTTTGGCACCAAGTGCCCAAAGCACATGCACATGAGCACATGCCCAAAATGCAATGCGAGCGTGGACCCCTGCATGCACCCTGCCCCCACACATGTGCAAGTGACCCCTTGTGATCCCCACACATGCACACGTGACACCCGCGTGTATACCCTTGCCCCGTGAGCATGCGCACATGAACCCCCTCCATGCATGCACCCCTACACATGTGCGGCTGAGACCTGAAGACCAACTGGTTGATGGGAGGTATGGGCACACATGGGCGGCAGAGATCAGCTGGGCGACTGCTTGCGGTGCCCAGACAAAGGGCTCTGCGTGCCACCTCTGACACACGTGCCATAGATTCACCATCATGGACTTAGAGTAATGTGTGAATGCAACCACTAAATTCGCATGAGATTAATTTTGCTCCGTGCAAGAACATTCCAACTTTGTAGTGTCATGACCCTTCAGAATAATAAATTCTTGTATTTGACTCCTCTTCCCCTAAATAAACAAAATAATGACTAAGTAAAAATGCTGCAATTGGCAAATGGTTTTGACAGAAGACTAGGTCATATATTTATCCATCTCTTGTATATCTCTGGGAGCTTTGCTCCCCATTTTATCCTAGGGATGTCCGCTGCAGAATTGCTATAAAGTTGAATTGGATTTTTACAGCATCCAACTTTGTTTTCTTAAATCAGATTAGTTTTACAAGATTTTTGCAACTCCCCAAACTACTTCCAACTGAATCACAACCCACTGACTCTGGTATCCCTAACTTGAATGCAGCCCTTCTCCCTAATAAACCATAGTTTATATAAAGGCAGATAGTACAATCTGCAGAAATATTTAAGTAAGAAAATAAAAGCTTCCTTCCTCCGTGGCCATTAGAAGAGAACTTTATTTTATCCTTGTTCCTTCTCTGTGTGCATCTGTTCTTTTGAAAACTTTATTTATTTTACATAGAATTTACTGCTTTTAGAAATTGCTGGCAAAAAAAAGGCTTTAAAAAAATGAAGCATTTCATAATGTGTGGGCTGGAAATGGGTTGTTTTTGTCCTAAATGCATTAAGAAATGAAATAATCTGTTTTATAACAGTGGACTGAGAATAAGTATATGGGATGGGGATGGTTTGAACTCTGTGTTGAAATTTTAAAATTGCCAAAATGAAATAAGAGCTTAGAACACTAGAATAAATGGAAACTATTGAATAATTGAAATGCAAGTCAGGCAAGCGGGTTGTCCACTGAAAGGGAAAACCTGCTTTCAGGAACTAATTAGGAGATTATATAAATGCTAACAGTCAGACCAAATGTAAAAAGTTATTTCTGGCATTAATAAAAGGCACAGAGGGAAATCCACACAAGGAGGGAGAAAGCAAGACTTTTGCAGCACATATCTTGGACAAACAAGCAGCATATGTACACATATGTAGGATGAAGGAGATCTGTGTGCAGTCTTCTTGGTGCTGTAAAAATCAGACATTTCAATAAGATCTGAAATGTGTGGCCATGTAGAGGGTAATTTCTATAATATTTCATGGTCTTTCTGAAAGAGTCTTTGAACCAAATCTGGGAAAATAAGCTTATAGCAAAGAATGTGTGGTGCATGGGGCAGGCATTACATCTAGACTGGTCATCTGTGTACCTTCGGACACCCCAATGTCCTCAAATATCAATTTTGTAAATGTTTTAATGAATAAACAAGAAATGAGAAATCTGCCTTCCTCATAGCTGCCTACCGTCTTCCAATGATCTTTATTTCCAATAATGCTTAGTTACTTAGTAGTTCTTAGTTTTCCAAGGAACAATTTTAATATGGGCATAAGTTCCAGGATGGGAAACAACAGGGATGCCCACAGATTGTGATCAAAAACTTAGATAGCAGCCATGACAGTATGATTGTATCTAGAATCTATATGTTAATAGGCAAGATTTTGATTTCACCCATCATGGATGCTATCTTATTTTTTTTAACTATATACTGTGTAGATACTTCTGACATTGGCTGAGCATTTGATGTATTGGGAGCTTCTGAACCTTCCCCACAATATCTCTAATCCTCCAGCAAATTACTTTGAATTGAAATAATTATTGAGAAGTAACTGAGAAAGGTGGTTGGATCCCTATGTTGTTTAGTGTGTATATTTTGTACAAGGATTGTATTCAGATGGTTACAATCAACATTCAGTGGAAATAGAGCATCATGCATTAGATGGTGTGTGTCACGTAGAAATCGGATGACACCTCTCCCAGCAGAGGCATTATATTCTAAACAGATAAGGCACATCAGAAGAAAGATCGGAAGCAATGGATCATCTCATCTGAAGGAAACTTGGAAGTCATCTGATCCAATCACAACTGAATTCATGATTTATAATGCATGATATGACTACAATATTCTTGATAGATGGCTGTTGTTAATAAACGCTAAATGTAACTGAGTTATTAAGCCCCAATTCATTCTAGCTGGGAAAAAAAAATACTCTGATCCTTATAACCTTTCAGGTTGTGTTTGTAACTTTATCTACTTTTTTTAAAAAACAGGCCTTCATTCACTCATACAAAGCAGGGGTAGGCACCCCCCCAAAAAAACCTCTTCAGTATTTTAAGCAAGCAATTTCAACTGTAAGAAATATGGTTAAGAAATAGAAGTTAGATGGACTTGGAAGGGTCTAGAAAAATATCCTACAGTTGCCATAAAACTGGTCAGATTTGTAAAACAGAACTCACAGATCACTGAAAACCAGCTGTTGAGAAGTTTAGCTGATATCAGATTATTTATTCACTGATTTACAATAGAGCACTGCTTATGTAAGAATTATTTGCATAGGAGAGCTGTTGGAAATAAATCTTTTCTGAAATTTAGTCTCAAAAGGCAGTCTAGGGTATGCAATAGAAAACTTTGATAAGCCTGAAAATATTTTGGAAATAAATACTTTGAGTTGATGAAACAAAAATTGAATTGTTCCTCAATAACACAAGATATATTTGGAGAAAAAAAATACCAGCAATTTATAAGAAAATAGTGCCTTGCTGGTTGTTATGCTCCAGTGTAGTTATGCTACACTTTGGGCTTATGTGTCAGCCAATGGCAAAGAAGTTTGATACTTTAGCAAGTGAGTCTCCATTTGGAGAAATATATCTCTAAATTGACCATGAAATACAGAAAAGGAAAATAATGGTTTTGAAATGGCCTTCATAGTCCCAATACTTGATATTATTGCAAATCTGTGGGAAAATCTCAAACATACAGTACATACAAAGAAACCTAAGAAAAGTTTTGAGCTAGACGATTTCTGCAAGGAACAGTGAGAAAAATTATCAGTAGGAAGACTCTTAGGGAGAAAGAGGAAACATGGAAACTATTGTTTCTATTGAAGGAGATGTTGCAAAGTACTGGTTGAAGCAATGTCCAGTGCTTCACTATAATAGAAACACTGAGGGAGGAGGGGAGACAGTTAAATTGATGAAGAAGTGAATGAATGCCATGATGATGCACAGATTTGTGAACATCTATGGATATAGGCATGTAGTTATATGTTTAGTATAATGATTAAGGTACTTATTAGAAATTCAGAAATAATGAATTCTAATCCTGCCTCAGACACAAAGTTAGCTAGGTGTTCTTAGGTCATTGATTTTCCCTCAGCCCTAGGAAGGAGGTAATGGCAAACCATTTCTGAAATCTTGCCAAGAAAACTGCAGGAACTTGTTCGGGCACAGTGTCTCAAAGGTTTAACTATTTAACTATTAAAAGATTCTGTTTCGGCAGACTTTGCAAATCATTATAAGATAATATGTTCATTGAGAATTGGTGAAGTTGTAATTCAACCTTTTTGGGAGGGGATTTAGCTGATAAAATATACTGTGACAGTGCCTTTCCCTATCTAGGTACTCTAAATTCTGTTACCTCCGCCATAATACACACTTCTAAATAGTTACTGAGAGACGTGACAGATGATAAAAGAACAAGCATGGGTAACTACTGTTCTGAGATAATTATTCTCTCTAGTCACAAGCTCGCATCCTCTACTGTAAAATCACTGATGTTCTGCTGCGGAAAGCAGACATTGTTGTCCCATGTACAAAATTATTAGAGGTGTGGCTGAGAGGCATGTTGGTAGACTGAAGTAAGAGTGTTTTCTTTTTTGTAGACTTCTCTTTTCTCTGAGATTTACTAAAAAAAATGTGGAGAAATTAAAAGTATGTCATATAGCAGGCACAAGAAATATATCTCTTCTCCGGATCATCACAGCCAAAGATACCCTCAGATGAGTTAGAGAAATATTTCTGATAGCAGTGTTGTTTTCTTATAACTTTTCTTTTGCTTCTGATTTGCCTTATTTTGTCACCGGTGTCATTCCTATCCCCGTTCACTTTGCCATGCAAAGCAAAATGTTCTACAGTCATGTCATCTAAACTTGATTTCTCCTCTCTCCCAGATACTACAAGGACCAAGAAGAGTCATGAAAAAGAGGGCGTGGAATACAACTTTGTTTCAAAACAATCATTTGAGATTGATATACAGCACAACAAGTAAGCTTTGCTCTGAGGTTTTGGGGGAAATGAAAAGTATGTCCCTTCTTGTATTAAGCCCTATTCATGTCATGTATCCTCTGAGAGTCTAACTAGAGTAGCTCTCCTTTGCTGATAAGAAATTTTAATTTCATGGGTAGAAGAGCTTTGACAAGCGTATTTTATCTCGGTTTGGATCTACAATAATAGGGAAGTTCTATTTGGCTGTAAATGTTCTCCAGTTTGGGATGGAACCAAAGAGAGAGCTTATTAAAGCTGGGTTTGTTTACTTAATATGTTGTATTAATTGTATGCACTTCTGTGCTACATTTATGCCAGTTTCTCAACACCAGTGGCCCCCAACCTTTTTTGTGCCACGGCCCGGTACCGGCATCAGCATGCATGGCAAGGCGAGCCGAGCGACCGGCCAGCCAGCCGTCCCCCACTTCTCCCCGCCACCTTCAACTCCTCCTTTGTACCTTTGCCGATGGGCTTCGGGACGGTTGCTTGGCTCTCCTTGCCTTGGGTGCTGAAAGAATCCTCGCGCCTTAGTTTTATTCGAAGCCGCCCCCTCGATGAAACTAAGGCGCGAGGATTCCTTCAGGACCCAAATGCCGCTTTTCAACCGGAAAAGCTCACCGGAAGCACTTTCTCATCAAAACAAGATGGCAGTGCCCAGCAAACCAGCAGCCCAGTAGAAAATGTTCCACGGACCGGTACCGGTCCAGGGCCCAGTGGTTGGGGCTCAACACTTCACAAAATTAGACTGTGTTCTGTGATAATCTAAGTTCTTTTCTTGCCTGAACTTCCCTAGTTTACCATTGCTTGGAAGGGGAAGGGGAGGAAACTGAACAATCCTTTTAGTACACAAAATTGAAGACCTGTGCTCCATACTTTTTTGGGTACTCCTGGTATGCTGGAATTGCATTCCCCAGGAGATACATGCTAAATAAAGGTTCTGGGATGTGAAATTGCAACATGTCCAGAGTGCTGGGGATCACTACTTTAAGGGTCAAGCAATACCATAGGCTGAGGGTATTAAAAGGCCCTTCTACATGCTAATGCTAAACAGATCAGAGATTAGTTTTACATTAGTTTTGACTTCAGAATGCTATAGTGTTTGTGTTGTGTTTGGAAAAATAACTAGATGTCTCTCTGGATGAAAGATTTTTTTTTTTTTTCTTTCTAAGCATTTACTCTTTGATGAAAGTGAAATGTTCAAAAAGAGTCATCCCTTTTAAATTTTGTTGCCTGAAGCAAATTATTAAAAATATAAAAGAAAAAGACAAAGTAAACAATTTTACGCAAAAATAAACATTTGACACATTCGCACTTTCTTTTGAGGTTGGTGTTCTGTTTTGCTTTCTCTCACTTAATTCCCTCACAATTTTCAGGTTTGTAGAACATGGAGAATATAAGGAAAATCTTTACGGGACAAGCCTGGAGGCGATACAGTCTGTCATGTCTAAAAATAAAGTTTGCCTCGTGGATGTTGTGCCTGAGGTAAATTAACATTAACAAAAAAAAAAGAACTGTGCTCCAGATTTTCTTTTCAGTTTAGGGTCCATCGTAACCATGGACAACATATGGCCTTTTAGAAAGAAATTAGCAGTGTGTAGCAAGAACAGTAACAAATAACAGAGGCATTACAAGTTAATTTCCTCGTGGAAATAGGCTGTGCTATTTTTACATGTGCCTTGTATCATATATTTTTATGATGTTTCTGTCCGTGGGCACTGGTATACATTCATCACAGTCTCCTGATTCTTGATTACCCCAAGATGTCTGGTTGATACCTGTCTGCCCATCTGGATTTGGATTTCTCACAGAATTTTAGCCCTATTAGTCTTCTGTGGTATCTCTCATGTGGAGTTGGGAGTGTTTAGCCCATATACCAGGGATGTCAAACTCGCATTATTACGGCTTCATCACGTGACATATCACAGCTTTTTCTCCGTTCGCTAAACCGGGTGTAAGTGTGGCCAGCCCGTGATGCATTCAGCCTGCAGGCTGCAAGTTTGACAGTCCTGCCATATACTGCCCAGATGTTCCTGAATATGCCAATTACTGGGTTGTGCTGTTCAGTATATGTTGTTCCTACCTGCAACCTATACCTGACAATGTGTTGGACTGTCTCTGAGGTCTATCTACATAATCTGCACCTATAATATCCAA